>NC_048222.1:68594045-68946044 GCF_002007445.2 Ailuropoda melanoleuca
ATATATATATATATATAGTACATACAATGATATAATTTCCCTCCCTGGAGTTTGTCTTAAGCTTTTCTACTTGAATCATTATAGTTACTTTGTACTGAATCATTAATGTATAATCTTCCATGTGCTCATGGTTCACTGGCAGGATGGGTAAGATGATAAGCAAAGTGTATCTTTCAATTATACCTCAGAATGGTATGGAGACATTTACTTCGAATACTGTTAGTGAGAAAAAATTCAATAGTAAATGGAATTAAAATCTTATGAAGTAAAAGCTGGAAAATCAGCTGAAACTAGAGTAATTGTAGTGAAAGAGAATAGATGGCTGTGGGTTAGTAGATGGAAGGGGTTTAGCTAATCTTGATTTAAAGTCAGCAGGAAGTTGGTGATTATTGAATGTTTCATTGATTGACTTCTTCCCCCCCCCCAAAACATGTTGTAAAAGGAACCTTAATGAGGAATGACTGGTAGAGAGAACTTTAGTATAAAACTGGTTAAAGTGAATTCATGGCACTGGGTTTTCAATGGGTAGTCTGGAAAGGAATTTATTCCCATCAGTGGGGATAATGTGAACTTGTCATAAAATTCACAAAACCATCTCTTTAAATTTGTAGTAGGATCTTTTGTGGCATGTTAATTGAGGTACTTCAGGCAACAGTGGAGCCTTTTGGTTTTATTTGATCTCATACCACTGTTGCAGTGTAGGTTTCATTAATACTAGTTCCATTGTGGTTAGGACTAAATGGAGCCTTAAAGGAAAATTGTTTTCTAGGTTTCTGAAGTCAGTAAAATGTTGTTGTTATTCTTTTAAGATTTATTTGTTTGTTCTAGAGAAATAGAGAGTGAGAGCACAAGCATGTGACTGGGGGGGAGTTGCATGGGGGGAGTTGGAGATGGAGAGAGAATCCCAAGCAGACTCCCCACTGAGCACCGAGCCCGACGGGGCTTAAGACTGAGGCTGACAGGAGGTAAAATCAAGAGTCAGATGCTCAACCCACTGAGCCACCCAGGCTCCCCAGTTAGTAAAATGTTTTAATTATTATGCTAATATCAGGAGGTTTCTTGCTGAGAAGCTCAGAGTTCTTTAAATATATAATTTCAGTTGTATCAATATTCTTTCAAAGTAATACATTTAAAGATCCAGTGTGTCTGAGATGAGGATAAGCTGAAAGGTTTTTAGGTGACTTTGGCTATATCTCTACTTCCTGCTGTGACCAGGAATAGACAGTTACATAACAATAATGTGAGTACATGGAAGCCAGTCTGATGTGTGGGTTGGGTTCAGACTTCGTTGGCCAAAATGTGATGGGATATGGTGATGGTTTTGATTACAGAAGGGGCCCTTAAAATATCAGTTTTTCATCCCTTTTTATAGGTTATCCTTCATATTCACGTTCACTGGATATTCTTGGCATATATATGTACATGCACGCATCCGTACATATATGTCAAACAAATTGTTTTTAACTTTTTTTCTTTTTTTTACTTACTAACATATTCTTTTTTTTTTTTTTTAAAGATTTTATTTATTTGTTTGACAGAGATAGAGACAGCTAGCGAGAGAGGGAACACAAGCAGGGGGAGTGGGAGAGGAAGAAGCAGGCTCACAGCAGAGGAGCCTGATGTGGGGCTATCCCGTAACGCCGGGATCACGCCCTGAGCCGAAGGCAGACGCTTAACCGCTGTGCCACCCAGGCGCCCCTACTTACTAACATATTCTGAACATCTTCCATGTCATTAAGTATTATCCCATCACAGCATTTCCTAGATATCTTCTTTGAAACACAAAACCTGATGAAATGTAAGTCTTCTAAGGGTACATAAATTTCAGAGATGGTTCATACTCTCTCATACTTAGCCTAGGAAGAATTCAGCAAAGACACCTACTTACTGCGTTTATCCCCATTTTTAATAAACTTATTTGACCATGGAATCCTTTTTTTCATCCAGTATCTATTAGTATCTTATGGGATTCCTATTCTACAGAACATGCTTTAGAAAATGCTCCTTCTTCATTTGCAACAACATGGATGGGCCTAGAGGACATTATGCTAAGTGAAATAAGTCAGACAGGGATAGAAATATTATATGATTTTATTTATAAATGGACTCCAAACTAAACAAATGAACAAATACAAAAAAAACAGACTCTTAAATACAGAAAACAACTAGTTGGTTGTTGGGGAAGGGGGTAGAGGAATGGGTAAAATAGATGAAGTAAGTTAAGAGGTACAGACTTTTATTTTTATATTTATAAAATGGGGTTGTAAAGCACAACAATGGGAATATACTCAATAATATTATAATATTGTTGCATGGTGGGAGATGGTGACTATGTTTATTGTGGTAAGCACTGAGCAATGTATAGAATTGTCAAATCAATATGTTGCACACCTGAAACTAATATTGATGGTTGCATAGTATTTCATTATATGAATACATTATAATTTTTAGTGTATTATTAATAATGCTATGATGGATATCTGAAAATAATATTTTGTTCATTCATGATTCTTTTTTTTTTAAAAAGTAAATGTAGAAGATCAAAAGTCTGTTCTAGTATATTTGTAAGATTCCTTATATCATCAAAAAGTCTGATGTAACTCATCATTTTAACTGTATCAATATTTGTGGAATCTTGCAAAACCAGGGATTGTGTTATTGCTTAGCTTATGTTTCTGTATTCATTTTTAACTGCTCTAACAAAATTGAATTCCTTTTTCTTTTTTTAGATAAACAATTTTGTTTAAAATGTATTACAAAACTTACGAGTCCACCTGAGACATGGTGATTTATTATTATTTTTTTAATGAGATGAAGTTGGTGAGTAACATAGTAGTTTCAGGTACGCAACATAATAATTCAATATTTGTTTAAACTACAAAGTGATCACCACAATACATCTGCTTACCATCCATCACCATACAATTGACCACCTTTACCCATTTTGCGCATCCCCTTTCAATTCCCTTTCCCTCTGATAACCACAAGTCTATTCTCAATGGCTTTGGTTTTGTTTTTTGTTTGTTCATTTGTTTTGCTTTTTAAATTCCACAGGTAAGTGAAATCATTTGATATTTGTCCTTCTCTGTCTGACTTATTCCACTTAGCATAATGCCCTTGTATGTGGCAGTATGTATGCCACATCTTCTGTATCCAGTTGTCCATTGATGGACACTTATATTGTTTCCATATCCTGGCTATTGTAAATAATGCTGCAGTGAACATGGGGGTGCATATATCTTTTTGAATTAGCATTTTTGTTTTCTTTGGATGATTACCAAGAGGTGGAATTGCTGGGTCATATAAGTGCCAGTTTTAATTTTTTGGGTAACCTCCATACTGTTTTCCATAATGGCTGTATCAATTTACATTCCCACCAGTAGTGTAGGAGGATTCCCTTTTCTCCACATCCTCTCCAATTCTTGTTATTTTTTGTCTTTTTAGTAATTACCGTTCTGGCCAGTTGAGGTGGTCATTGTGGTTTTGATTTGCATTTCTCTAATAATTAGCGATGTTTAATATCCTTTCACGTGCCTGTTGGTCATCTCTATGTCTTTTTTAGAAAAATGTCTGTTTAGATCCTCTGACCATTTTTATTTGGATTGTTTGAGGGGTTTTTTTGCTCTCAAGTTGTATAAGTTCTTTATGTATTTTGGCTATTGACCCCTTATTGGATATATGATTTGCACATATTTTCTTCCATTCAGTAGGTTCCTTTTTCATTTTGTTGGTAGTTTCTTTTGCTGTGTAGAAGCTTTTGAGATTGGTGTAGTCCCACTTATTTTTGCTTTTGGAGTCCAATCCAAAACTTGAATGCCAAGACCAATGTCGAAGAACTTCCCATCTGTGTTTCTTCTAGAATTATTGTGATTTCAGGTCTTTCATCTGTTTTGAATTCTGATTTGTCCAAATATTTAATCTATTTTAAATTCATTTCATATATGGTATATGTAGTTTCATTCTTTTGAAAGTGGCTGTCCAGCTTTCTCAACACCATTTATTGAAGAGACTATCCTTTCCCCAATGTATATTCTTGGCTCCTTTGTAGTAAAGTAGTCAACCGTATATGCGTGGGTTTATTTGTGGGCTCACTATTCTTTTCCACTCATCTATGTGTCTGTTTTTATGGCAATATCATATTGTTTTGATTATTATAGCTTTGTAATATAGTTTGAAGTCAGGAACTTGATACCTCCGTATCAATCTTTCTCAAGATTGGTTTGGCCATTCAGGGTCTTTTGTGGTTCCGAATAAGTTTTAAAATTATTTGGTCTAGTTCTGTGAAAAATGTCATGGGAATTTTGATAGGTATTGTATTGAATCTATAGATTGCTTTGGGTAGTATGGATATCTTAACATTGTTAATTCTTCCAACGTATGAGCATGGAATATCTCTCCATTTATTTGTGTTCTCTTCAGTTTCTTTCACCAATATCTTTATAGTTTTCAGTGTGCAGGACTTTCACCTCCTTGGTTAGATTTATTCCTAGGTATTTTATTCTTTTTGATGCAATTGTAAATGGAATTTTTTTTTAATTTCTCTTTTTGGTGGTTTGTCATTAGTGTATAAAAATGTGACAGACTTCTGTATCCTGCAACTTTTCTGAATTCATTCATTAGTTATAATAGTTTTTTTGTGGAGTCTGTAGGGTTTTCTATATATAGTACCATATCATCTGCAAATAGTGACAGTTTTACTTCTTCCTAATGTAGATTTTTTTTCTTAGTAGCTGTGACCAGGGCTTACAGTATTATGTTGAATAAAAGTGATGAAGAGTGGTGGGGTGCCTGGGTGGCTCAGTTGGTTAAGCATCCAACTCTTGGTTTTGGCTCAGGTCGTGATCTCATGGGTTGTGGGTTCGAGCCCTGTGCTGGGCCCCATGCTCTGTGTGGAGTCTGCTTGAGATTCTGTTTCTGCCCCTCTCTCCACTCATGCTCTCTCTCTCTCAAATAAATAAAATATTTTTTTTAAAAAGTGATAAGAATGGGTGTCGTTGTCTTATTCCATCTTAGAGGAAAAGCTTTCAGCTTCTCACTATCGAGGATGATGTTAGCTGTGGTCTTGTCATATGTAGCCTCTATTATGTGGAGGTGCATTCCCTCTATATCCATTTTGCTGAGAATTTTTATTATAAATGGATGCCAGATTTTGTCAGTGCTTTTTCTGCATCTGTTGAGGTGATCATGTGATTTTTAGCCCTCATTAGTTTAGATGGTGCCTCATATTAATTATTTTGCAGATATTTAACCATCTTACTACCCTGGAGTACATTCTACTTGATCATGGTGTATGTTCCTTTTAATGTACTTGATCATTGCGTATGTTCCTTTTAATGTGTTGTTGAATTCATTTGGCTAATATTTTGTTGAGGATTTTTGCATCTGTGTTCATTAGGGATATTTGGCCTGTTATTTTCTTGTTTTGTGGTATGGGTAAAGCTGGCCTTGTAAAATGAGTTTGGAAGTGTTCTTAAGTGTTTTTTGGAGGAGTTTGAGAAGGATGGTTATAAAATCTTTTTTGAATGTTTGGTAGAATTCACCAGTGAAACCATTTGGTCCTGGACTTTTGTTTTTTGGGAGGTTTTTGATTCCTGATTCAATCTCCTTACTAGCTATCAGTCTCTTCAAGATTTTCAGTTTCTTTATGATTTAGCCTTGGAAGACCATATGTTTCTAAAAACATCCATTTCTTCTACATTGCCCAATTTGTTGGCATATAATTGTTCTTAGTAACTCCTATGGTGCCTTGTATTTCTGTGGTATCAGTTGTAACAAGTCTTCTTTCATTTCTGATTTTATTTATTCGAAGTCCTCTTATTTTCTTGCTGAATTCTAGCTAAAGTTTTGTCAATTTTGTTTATCTTTTCCAAGAACCAGCTCTTAATTTCTTTGATCTTCTCTTTTGTCTTTTTAGTTTCTATTTCATTTATTTCTGCACTACTGTGCATTGTTCCCTTACTTCTAGCTTGGGGCTTTGATTATTCTTTTTCTAGTTCCTTAGATGTTAAGTTAGATTGTGTATTTGAGATTTGTCTTGTTTCTTGAGGTAGGCCTGTATTGTAATGAACTACCCTCTCATAATTGCCTTTGCTCCATCCTGTAGATGTTGGATTGTTATATTTCCATTTTCATTTGTCTCAAGGTATTTTTTTACTTCCCGTTTGATTTCTTTATTGACCTATTAGTTCAGTAGCATGTTGTTTAATCTCCACCTTCTTATGATTTTTCCAGTTTTCTTCTTGTAATTGATTTCTAGTTTCATACCATTGTGGTTGGAGAAGATGCTTGATATTATTTCAGACTTCTTAAATTTATTGAGTTTTTTTGTGGCGTAACATGAGTTCTATCCTGGATAATGTTCCATGTGCACTTGAGAAGAACATGTGTATTCTTCTGCTTTTGGANGATTATTTCAGACTTCTTAAATTTATTGAGTTTTTTTGTGGCATAACATGAGTTCTATCCTGGATAATGTTCCATGTGCACTTGAGAAGAACATGTGTATTCTTCTGCTTTTGGATGGAATATTCTGTGTAAATCTATCAAGTCCATCTGGTTTTATGTGTCATTTAAGGCTGATGTTTCCTTCTTGCTTTTTCTCTCTGGATGATCTGTTTATTGATGTAAGTAGGGGTATTAAAGTTCTCTACTATTATTGTATTGCTGTTAATTTCTCCTTTGGGTGTGGTAATATTTGATCTGGTAATCTTTATATAATTAGGTGCTTCTCTGTTGGTGCACAAATATTTACAAATTTTATATCATCTTTTGGGATTGACCCTCTTATCATTATATGATGCTCTTTGTCTTTTGTTACTGTCTTTGTTTTAAAGTCTATTTTTGTCAGATGTAAGTGTAGTGATACCACTTTCTTTTTGTTTACATTTGCATGGAATATCTTTTCCATCCCTTTATTTTCTGTGTGTGTCCTTAGATCTAAAGTTAGTCTTAGGCAAAAGAGATGAGTCTTGTGATTCGCTTTTTCTTTTTTTAAAGATTTTATTTATTAATTTGATGGAGAGAGAGACAGCCAGTGACAGAGGGAACACAAGCAGGGGGAGTGGGAGAGGAAGAAGCAGGCTCATAGCAGAGGAGCCTGATGTGGGGCTCGATCCCAGACTCCGGGATCACGCCCTGAGCTGAAGGCAGACGCTTAACGACTGAGCCACCCAGGCACCTTTTTTTTTTTTCTTAATAAATCCATTCAGTCACACTGTCTTTTTTGATTGGAAAATGTGGTCCATTTACATTTAAAGTAATTATTTATAGGCATATAACTTACTGCCATTTTGTTAACTTTCCTGTCTTTTTGTAGTTTCTCTCTGTTAATATCCTCTTTTCTTGCTGTCTTTCCTTGTGGTTTAATGCCTTTTTTAGTGTTATGTTTAGATTAATTTCTTATTTTGCATATCTACTATAGGTTTTTAGTTTTTGGTTGCCATATATATATATATATAGTAGTCTGTTCTAAGTTGATAGCAACTTTAATTTGAATGCATTCTAAAAGTTATAGTCCCTCCCATTTCATGTTTTTAATATTATGTTGTATATCTTTTAATTTTGTATATCCCTTAACTATTATAATTATAGTTAATTTTTCTACTTTTGCTCTTTAGCCTTTAAGCTGATTTTATAAGTGGTTAATTCACTACCTGTACTATATATTTGCCTTAACCCATGTGTTCTAGTTATTAGATAGTGCCTTTTCTTTATACCCTAAAGAAGTCCCTTTAAAATTTCTTATAAGGCCAGTTTAGTGGTGGTAAATTCCTTTAGTTTTTCTTTTCTGGAAAACTTATTATCTCTCCTTCAGTTCTGAATGATAATTTTGCTGGGTAGATTATTCTTGGTTGGAAGTTTTGTTTTATTTTCCCTTTCAGCACTTTGAGTATATTATGATACTCTCTTCTGGCCTGCAAAGTTTTTGCTGAAAAAACAGCTGATAGTCTTCTTGGGTGGGGGGTTGGGGGGTTCTCTTGTATGTAACTGGTTGTTGTTTTTTTTTTCTTACTGCTTTTGATATTCTCTATCTTTACCTTTTGATATTTTAATTATAATGTATCTTGGTACAGATTTTTTTGAGTTCATCTTGTTTGGAACCCTCTTTGATTTCTGGACTTGGATGTCTGTTTCCTCAGGTTAGGGAAGTTTTTGGTCATTATTTCTTAAATAAGCTTTCTGTTTCTTTCTCTCTTCTCCTTGTGGGACCTCAGTAATGTGACTGTTATTACCCTTAATGTTGTCTTGTAAGTCATTTTAGCTATCTTCATTTTTTTTTCTTTTCTGTTCTTTTTGGGTGAGTTCCATTGCTTTGTCTTGCAGCTCACTGATCCCTTTTCTACTTTGTTTGCTATCAAACCCCTGTAGTGTATTTTTCAATTCAGTTATTGTATTCTTCAGCTCTGTGGGTTCTGTTTAGTACTTTCTTATATTTTCTGCCTCATTGTTGAAGTTTCACGGTGCTCATCCATTCTCTCGAGTTGGTGAACATCTTTATGACTACTGCTTTGAACTCTTCACCAGGTAAATTACTTAACACCTCTTCATTAAGATGTTTTTCTGATATTTTTTCTTGTTCTTTCATTTGGAACGTATTCCTCTGTTTCTTTGTTTTGCTTTACTCTGTTTGTTTCTATGTATTAGATGAAACAACTCCCTCTACCAACCTTTAAGGAGTGGCCTTCTTTAGGAGATGAACCTTGTTGTTCAGCTTTGCCCCGCTCTTGGTTGTCACTTGAACTTTTGTGATTGTCTAAGTAGACTGATTTATTCTTGATAGGTCTCCATTGTTGAAGGTGTGCCAAGACCTGTCAGTGTTCTAAACAGAGTGATATCAGTCAAGACCTAGTTTGAGGCTGACTGGAAACCAGATCCTCAGGCAGCAGCTTTTAAAGAATGCAAATATATACATTTCTGTGGGGCCACAAGTGTAAACTCTGCTGCCAGACCAGGAGATGTGGAGGTGTCCCCTGGGCAATAGTTACAAAAAGCAGGGCTTCAGGCAAGTGTATAAGCTTCTTTCCGGGAGGTACCAGTGAGCTGTGACAAGGCCAAGGGGGGGTTCAAAGAAGGTATCTTCTTGCCTGTGGTCCCTGAGAGCACCTCTGTAATCTCTAGATATGTGACTAACATGAAGCCTGTCCCTCAGTTTGAAGCTCCAGGACAAGTAGATGGGCCTTTTTCACAGGAAGACTTGGGATGGGTTTCAGTCTGCTGTCTGTGCAGTGCTGTGGGTTTGGTAGCCTGTGCAGAGCTGTCTTTCTGATTTTTATAGTCCTGTGAGGCCCAGAAATAGAAGCCCCTCTGGCTACCAGGTTGTGGCGATCAAGGGATGTCCCTTGTGTGAACTGTGCTTGGTGGCCAGCTTTAGTGACGCTGCAGGAGAGTGCTAAGCGTGAGCTGTTCATGGTTTTAGTGAGTCAGGGGAACAGTGCTGGGTGCAGAGCACGCTTATGGCTTTAGCAAGATGTGGGAGGAGCACTGGGGTAGTACATGCCCACAACTTTGGCAGTGGAGGAAAAGAGCTCTGGAGGTGGGGCTCACCCATGGATTTACCAAGGCCAAGAAAGAGCACTGAGGGTGGGGCATGCCCATAACTTTAACCATGTAGGAGAAAAGTGTTGGGGGCCAGACACCTGCACTTGCCACCAGTACTAGCAAGGTAGAGAGAGATGGACAGTGGGAAAATGGTGCTTTCCATCTCCAAAGAAAGTCCCTACTCGTCCCTGCCCCTTCAGCAGACACTTTTACATTAGGAAATGAATCTGCACGTTTAATCCAGTCAATTCTCAAACTGCTGGCTTTGTGCTGCGTCCTGGGAGGAGTGAGTCATTGCACAAGCTCCTCAAAAGGAGTGTCTCAGATCCTTGAGTAAATCCCAGTCCCTCTGGGTGTATGCCCCTTTGGTTTTCAAAGCCAGATGTTTTGGGGGCTTGTCTTTCCAGTGCAGGTCCTACAGGGTTGGGGTGTCAGATGGCATAAACTCCTCATTCCTCGGAGAGAGTCTTCAGTATTGTGAGATACCTCCCTGTTGTAAGTCACTCCTGAGGTTTGGGGTGAGATTGAGTCTTGGCTTCTGCCACCCACCTTGATGTGGCCCTTTTATCCCTTGTTGTGGAGGGAGCTATTCAGCTAGAATTCAACAGGAATTATTCCATATGTAACTGTAGTTTTAGTACGTCTGAGGAAGGAGGTGAGTTCAAGTTCTTTTTATTCAGCCATCTTGGACTGCCTCATAATTTATATATTTTTATATATCTTGTTGAAACATTCAATATAAAATATATCAAGAGCATGTAACTTATTCTTACAAATATTTGTCACGTGTTAACCAAGTAGCTATTTAGTTAAGAAAGGTTTTTTTCCTACAACTCTAGATGACTTGGTAAATAACCTTGAATGATTTGAGAAACATTTATGTAATACAATCTTTAATTGAATAAACTAATCAAAATTTATTGGCTATATTATTCTCTTTAAACATTTATTGTATATAGTTTTAAAAATGTATATGTATTTGTAGTTAGCGGTAGAGATGACTGGAGCTGATGTGAACTGGATGCGGCTATGGGCAAATGTGCAGCTCTTCCACTTGATTTCACTTCATAAATGCAGAGAGATAGAGTATAGTAAGTCTCCAGGCAGTAAAACTCAGATGGACTTTCAAATCTCCTTTCTTTTTCACTCTGTTTTACTGATTATTTCCACTTTCATTGTTGCAGTGGGATCAGATGAACTGGATAGCTACATGTATCAGACAGTGGGTCATCATGCCATTGATTTGTATGCAGAAGCGATGGCCCTTCCCCTCTATCGCCGCACCATACGTGGAAGGAGTGTGGATACAGGACGAGTGTACACCAGATGTGAAGGTGATGAGGTGGAAGATCTCTATGAGCTTTTGAAACTTGTTAAGGTATGCCTAGTGACCAATTACATTAACTGAATTATTTAGTAATACATAATTAACAACTGTTAGTAGCCCGACTATTCTTTGAAAAGAAACTTTGTCTTTTTGGGATAGAAAGGAACACTTACTGTGCCTTTATATTAAGTACGATTTAAAAACAAAACTTCTGTTATAGTTTGGCGTTCAGGATTGTCAGATGATATTTAATTAAGTTTTCCTTAGGATTTTGTGGCTGATGACCTTTTAATCATTTTTTTAAAGCAAATACTTACTGAATGCCTACTATGTGCATGGTATATAATTCTAGGCACTGGAGATAGGGCAATGAACAAATCAGACAAAGCCGTGTTCTGCTGGAGCTTACTTTCCAGTGGAAGCACATAGATAATGGACAGACAAGAAAATCATATGCTTGGTGGTAAGGAGTATTATGGAGAAGAATGACAGTCAAGGTGATAAGCAGTGATGACAAGGGGTGGTCAAGCAAAACCTTTCTGGTATGGTGAAATTTAAATAGACCTAATGAAAGTGAGAGACTGAGCCTTGCTTAAATCTGGTAAGAGAGGTATGAATTAAATACTTAAGTCCCAGTACATAAGAGTTTAGCAGCCATTGTGCATTCATTCATTGTTAATTTTTCTAAAAAGAAAATTTAGGAGAGCAAAGTGTGGGGCTCATATATCTAATAGATACTATATTCAGTACATGTTAATTCATGGAGATTATTTTATATTAAGCCATTATCTTTTCATTCTCATTGATAGTTAACTATTTGAATACATTCTGTATTCTTCATAATACAAATTTTTTTCAGTCAGTTATTCAGTCAGTCAATTCATACAAGACATATCTAATGAAATAGAGACTTTAAGCCAATAAATCCCGCTTGTCTTAGAATATTTTCACAAAGGAAAGAAAGATTGCTGTCCTTTCTACCAAGGGACATTGCATTTCATTTTCTCATTCTTCAGAGAAGCTCAGCTTTTCAGAAGTTATATTATGAACTAATGTCATGAAAATTTGCTGGTCTCAAATAGCTACCTCAGTGTTATACTTTAAATTTGATGCTGATCAAAACTTAATACCAATTAAGGATTTTGATTAAGAAAAATATATGAAGGACTTAAATTCTTTCAAAGTTTGCTTAATTAAAATATTTCTCATTTTGTATGTCAGCACATTTTCATTTTTATTTACCCTTTAAAAAACAAACTGATGGGAAACATTTTTGGAATAATGCCATAATTTACTGTTTAGTTATGGATAGCATAAGAAGTAGATTATTTTTTCGTAGGAAAGTGCAGGGACCTCCTTACTTTCCTGTGGGAAGATGCATACTAGTAACAACTATTTTGATTATCAAACAAGGGAGAAAGGCATAAAAGTTCTGCTTTAGATGGTTTTCTCTATACAAATAAGATCTTGACATTTTCACTTTAAGGTGTGAAATACTGAGTGCAAAGTCTGCATTTTTAAAATTTCTTTTCCAGAGTACAAAGAATTGGGTAATACATTTTTAGCATAAACCGATATTACAAAATGGTGGGACTCACATGAGAAGTAATTGGATTGCTTAAAAATCACTGATAACTGATAACTTTGGAGAAGCTGTGTGATAATAACAGCCTTCCAAGAAAGGGAAAGATAATAAATTACTAATCAATTTAATTAAAAATGGGCAGATTAGTAGTAATTAAGAAGAAATTTCCCTTTCGATCCATGCTGTCTTTGGAGAAATGGATGCTTTGCCATTATCTTTATAGTAACCATCAGTTATGACATAAATTAATGCTAATGTTAAATCTTGACAACTGCTTTGGAAGTTCATACATGGTAATTATAACTATAGTTGAAAGAGATGTTATCAAGTTGTCGGGGACTAAATAGTTCCTTCTTTTTCTGTATAGAAATATTAATTTTACTATAGGATATTTTAAGGGCATAAATATTAGAAGTATATTGCTTTTATGGAAGATACTGTATAACCAGGCTTTCATAGTTAAATCCATTTGTGAAACACTGGGGTAAGGATTCCAATAGAGGTCTTATATATTCTGACAAATAATTGAGTAATTATGGAAAAAAACGAATCTAGAAGAGCTATAATTCTTCAAGTTAGTGTTCACTCATTCTAAGGAAAAGATGGAATTGCGTTTTTTAATCCTTTGAATATTAATGAGCATTGGAAGCATTTAGATTCATTTTCAATGTAAACGTTTATTTATAACAGGTTGCAGTTTTGTGACTTTTATATGTAAGTCAATCTTTTGTTTTTGTGTCTCTTTTTTCCCCAAAAAATTAGAGCTTATTTTTGAGTAGGAGATGTTAGTTTTTGCAAAGTGTGTAATTGACTAATTACTGAAAAGAAGTCACAATGACTTGGAAGAATTTACAGAGTTAAATTTCCTAATTATTTTGTAGAAGTTTTGAAAACTAATGGAAATGTAATAAGCCTTTATATCTCACAGATTCCGGGTAGTTATGACAAGTAGATACATATGTATATCTCAAGGTTACAAGATAACCTGGTTTTCATATAGCTAGCCTTTTTTTATTCTTTAGGATTTATTTAATATTAAAATGTCCCCATGGTTTTCAACTGGATTAATTTGGCATATATATAGATAACTTGGATTATTTCCTGGAAATACAGTCATTTTCAAATTTTTTGTGTTTTCTTTTTAAGCCATGGAAGAAATGTAATCATTACTGAAGGATACATGTAAACACCATATCCCTATGGAGAATATATTTAAGGATTAACACATTCATTCTTTCTTCAGTGGTTTGGAGGCACTTCTTACTGTTTTTGGTTATTTTCTTGGTTATTTCCTCTTTTTAGTAGAGTCCATCTTTAAGAAAATTCCTTTGAAATCCTTACATTTTGACAATGTTCTTTTTCTGCCCTCACATTTGATGGATACATTGGTTGAACTTAAAATTTTAGATTGAAAAGTAATTTTTCCTCAAACCATTGAAGATATTGCTCCATGGTCTGCTAGCATTTTGCTGATGAGAAATTTGATGCTGATGTGATTTTTGTTCTTTTTAGCGGAGTCGTTTTTCCTCTCCTTTAACTTTTACGATTTTGTCTTAATGGTTGGTGTATTGAAATGTCACAACAATGCATTGGATATTGAAGGTTGCTTCTCCAGTATCCCTTCTGAAGCTTCCTATTGAGTGGCAGCATGTCCTGTCCTCTTTCCCATAATTCCAGGTGAAAGCCACTCACAACATGGCATTCTCCTGATTATAGCAATTGGATCGGTGATGGTTTTGTTGACCTATATGTACCAAATAGAATGAAGCCTAGGATGATGGATGGTTGGCAGATGTTAAACACTTTTTTAGTATAGAAGGATGTGTGGATGTAAGACCTAGAATTGCTATGGCTTTTTGTTTTTGGATGGAAGAAAACCTGATGTCAGATCTGTCACAAAAAATAGCAGAGCCAATAGAATTGTAGTTTGAGGATGGCTGTGTGAAATCCTCTTCCTTTATTTGTTTGATAATTTGCTCTCCTGATTCTCTCGATTTTCTTTTTCTGGTACTCTTACTGATCAGATGTTAGATCCTAGATTGAATCTTCATGTCTCTTGTCTTTTCTCACATTATTTTCTACCCTTATGTCATTTTGTTGTACATTATGTGAGATTTCCTTTTTAAATACCCTACTTTCTTAGCAATCATGTTTTCGGGATTCAATAACATTACTTGTTTATGGATTGTTTCTTTTTTATAACAGCTTATTTCTCCTTCTATAGATGTAAGATCCTTATATCCCTCTTAAAATACAAATTAGTTGTTTTAAACATTATCTTTTGTTTCCTAAAATATTAATGTTTTCTTTAGGGTCTTTTTTCTCATATTTTTTTCTCTTTCATGTTGTAGTCTTTTGGTTGCTTATTCATATCTAAGAATAAGGCAAGAGCAAAGCTGACTGAACATTTTGATTTTAGAGTTTTTCAGCCCTACATCTCATACTTGTTATACCTGGAGTTCAGGATAATGTAGCCTAGTTTGTTTTCTTCCTTGACTTTCTTCTCTTAAATGCAAATAATACGTTACAGTTTCTTATGCTCATTTATCAGTCATTGTTCCTTGATCTGCTGACTCAAGAAATTTATTGAAGTCCTTTTTGCCAATGATGTCTGCCCCTGCCTGCCCCACATTCTCTTTGTTTTCTAGAGGTTATACCTTTGTTTTCATTTTAATGAACTTTCTTCATCCAGAAATCTGTGTTAATTTCTTTCTAATGGAATTCATTTCATATTCTTCCCAAAGTTGAATATTCAGTTTCAGTCTTCCTCTTCTAATCCTTGGTACTTTTCTTCTCTCATATTCTTTTTCTCACTAGGCATTTTATCTTGGTGTCGATGACCTTAAATTCCTTAACTGACACTTGTGTTGTAATTTGAATGCAATAATAAATGAGTAATTGTCTTCATTTTTTTAAATAGAATGTTTACTATTGATAGAAAAGTTTATAAATAACTGGCTGATTTTTTTAAACTAGACTTTAACTTAATATTTATAGAAAACATCAGTTGCCACTTTACTGTTTGTATTAGTAAGATTTGTTTTGATTACAAGAGTCTCCTTCTTGGTTTGTCTCTTTTTTGCTTTATTCATTTGTTTTGTTTCTTAAATTCCAAATGTGAGTGAAATCATATGGTATTTGTCTTTCTCTGACTGATTTAGTTCACTTAGCATTGTATTCTCTAGATCCATCCATGCTATTACAAATGGCAAGATTTCATTTTTTAATGGCTGAATAATATTCCATTGAATATATTTACCACCTCTTCTTTATCCATTCATTTATCAATGGACACTTGAGCTGCTTCCATAATTTCACTATTGAAAATAATGCTACAGCAAACATAGGGGTGCATATATCTTTTCAAATTAGTGTTTTTGTAATCTTTGGGTAAGTATCCAGTAGTGGAATTATTGGGTCATATGGTAGTTCTATTTATAGCTTTTTGAGGAACCTCCATACTGTTTTCCACAGTGGCTGCACCAGTTTGCATTCCCTCCAACAGTGCACAAGCATTCCTTTAAGAAGAAGAGAATTTATTGACAATAACCTAAAGATAAGTTTGGCTTCAAGTAAATTAGATACACGCCACAAATTATATAATCAAAATCTTTTCCCCCACCGATTTCCATCTCTTTCTTCTATTTTCTGTTGATTCCATTCTCTGACTAGACCCTTGTAGTCAGAAGATGGCTCCTGGTCCCATTCTTCTTGGTTCAAATCTAGTAGGAAAATCTCCAGTCTTTTAAAATAACTTGAAGGAAAACCCAATTATATTTCATTGTCACTTAGTGGCCTGACTTGTATCATCTGTAAGCCACTTGTTGTTGGGAGAAGATGATTTCATTTGACTGGATAGGCTTAGGTCATGTGTCATTCCTGGAGCAAGAGTTGGAGTCATGATTACTGGAACCATATTTTACTATGGTTCTGTGGGAAGAATAGAACCCATTGGGGAAAAGTGGGTCTCCAAATACAAAGCAGGCTGTTGCTGGTAGAAGTGCATACTGTGTCAGGGAGGTAAAAAGCAGCAGGTTTCCTGAAAAATACGTAGGTTTCAGCTGCTTACAAACTTGGGCACCATCCTAAATGGGTCTTCTTTCAGTATCTCCCTCCATCTCTTCTCTCCCTCCTTCCCTTTTAACCTCTTTCAAAAATAGTTGATCATCAGAACCACAACAGTGAGCTTATACTCTGGGACTTGTATTCAGTGGCTCATGATTTCTCCACCTTAATATTCTATAGAAATGATAAACTCAACAAGTTCAAAATTTACTCATTCTCTTTCTTCACAAACTTGCTCCATTTCCTATATTTCCTTCTTAGTTAAAATCATCTTCATTTACCATATCACCTGAGTCTAGCCTGGAGCCTCACTACTGGATTTCTACTTTCTCTCAGTTTCCATGCCAACCACCACTATTGGATCTCTAGGACTTGTCGATATTGCTTCCATGACTTCTGATATCTGACCCTTTGATCTCATTCTCACCATTACTTGTTTTTCACCTGTAGTGTGCAAGAGGCTCCTAACTTGTCAACTTGCCTTCAGTATTGCTTTGTGTACCATTCAGCCCTTCTACTATATTGTTAGAAGTACCTTAATAACCCAGTATTGAGATAAACTATGGACACATTAGCCTGACACAAAAGACTCTTTAAGAAGAGACCCTTGCATTCTTACCTGTCTGATCCTGTCATTCCCACACAAATTTCTGGGTTCAAGTTATAATGAACTAATTAGGTTTCTAGGAGATTGCTTTTCATGTCTGAATCTTTGCCCGTGCTTTTCCATACTCTTATTTCTGTGCTGAAGAACCTCTTCTCACCTCATACCCTTCTATGAAATTGTCTCTAATTTATTTACTTCCTGCCTTTTCCTTTTCTGCTTGTCTATACCTCTACTGTTTTTCTCAGGACATTGGTAAGATTGCTTATGTGACTGTCTTTTGCTAGACAGTAAGATCCTCAAAGAAATAGGCAGTACTCGGGGCGCCTGGGTGGCCACAGTGGTTGAGCGTCTGCCTTTGGCTCAGGGCGTGATCCCGGCGTTGTGGGATCAAGCCCCACATCAGGCTCCTCCGCTATGAGCCTGCTTCTTCCTCTCCCACTCCCCCTGCTTGTTCCCTCTCTCACTGGCTGTCTCTATCTCTGTCGAATAAATAAATAAAATCTTTAAAAAAAAAAAAAAGAACTAGGCAGTACTCTTCATTTTTATATCTCTAGTGTCCAGCAATATTTCTGACAAGTAGTTGACTTTTAAAGGATTGTTGAACAAATTAGTCCAAACTTTAACAAATTATATTTTATATAATAATTATCTAATTCAGGGGAGCCACAACACTGTTGCAAAATATGTGTAAAACCATTGGTAAATTCATTTTGTTTTTGTTTTTCCACTTAAAAGCTTACATGGAATAGGCATCATTGTGAAACTTTGCAAAATAAGATACTCTATCAGGTTTGGCAGTGTAACCACTAAGTGTACCGAGAATAATTTCCAGCTGCAGAATATTTTATAAAAATGCTGAACAGACAGTTTTTCAAATTATTTTTGGTATTTGCATGTTAGAAAACATGATTATGGTGGAATTTTGCTCTCTGGATCTCTTTTCACCTTGGATCTTGGTGAAGAAAACCCTAGATGGTTGGGTGGCTTGAAGCAAATCCAAAGGATTTGAAGTGTGAGGAACACATAAAAGGGTCTTAAGATTTTCAGGGAGGACCCAGACATACTGCTAATTAAACAGGCACATAGCCCTATACAGATTGCTCCTGGCTCTTCAGCATTGTACAGCTTGCCTCAAGCCCTGTCAATTCCCAAGATTTTGGACATTAAACCTGGTCCCTTGGCACAAGAAATGTTTTGCTAGTATCGATTCTGGACCCCAAACAGAAGAGTTGGAATTAGCACAGACAAGTGTCATTTCGACTCCCAGGTGCGATTTTATTGAGGCTGTTGTCGCCGGCCCTTCAGACAATAAAGTCAAGCATGCATGGAAAGCACATGATGGAAGATCTGTCTGGAAATAAAATGTTGGATTATATTTGTTAGTTATTATAGTTTGTAAGCTTATCACAGATGTAGAGTCTTCATCTGTAGATTCCCCCAAAGCCTAGAAAATGTGAGTCCCTCATGTAGCAAAATGATCACCTTTCTCCACTTGGTATCACTGATAGTGTGTGTGTATTAAACATGCACATGTATACTTTATTTTTTGCCTGATTCAGTGCCTCTCCATAAATTCTCTAGTTGACTTTTATGTCCCTATATTCCTTTCTTCTACAAACTATAGATTTCTATCTTAACATCTATTCTATATATTTTAGAGTATGTTGGGTATATTTGACCTGTCTTTCAAGCCTCTGTTGTCTGTGTCCTATTGACATTTTGTCCTTTTTCCTGACTAGTCTACCATTTATTTTGTAAGAAACTTTTTGTAGATGTCTACTTTGGAGTTGTGTTGTCTAAGGCACTAGATGTATGTTTCTGTCCTATAGTCTTTTACTTCATCTCTAGACCTGTAGTTTACCTTGTGTTTGTTGTATCGTCTATTAAATGACTAAGAACATATCATCAAAACTTACAAATATAAATTACTTTATTCATTTATTGTTATCCTTAACACTTTTTTGTGACACAGGACTTTATTGGTAGTTACGCAACAATATGTAGATCTTTTTTTTTTTTTAAAGATTTTATTTTATTTATGTGACAGAGACAGCCAGCGAGAGAGGGAACACAAGCAGGGGGAGTGGGAGAAGAAGAAGCAGGCCCCCAGCAGAGGAACCTGATGTGGGGCTTGATCCCAGAACGCCGGGATCACGCCCTGAGCCGAAGGCAGACGCCCAACGACTGGGCCACCCAGGCGCCCCAACGATATGTAGATCTTAAACTGATCTTTTTATATCTACTTTATCCTTTTTTTCCTTTTTTTAGAGAGACAGAGTGTATGCAAATGCAACTAGGGGTGGGAAGGGGCAGAGGGAGAGAGAGAATCCCATGTGGGGCTCAATCTCACGACCCTGAGATCATGACCTGAACTGAAGTCAGGAGTCAGACACTTAACCAGCTGAGCCACCCAGGTGCCCATGCCTTTCCCCTTTTAAATCGGGAACATCTTCATTCAGCAGATTTGTAGTTCCTAAATCATATAATAGCCATAAAAAGCAAAGATAAGGTCAATAAATATTTAGAGTTTTTAAAATTATTAAGAGATGATTCAGTAGAGGCCTTTTCTGTGATATGCTGTTACGAGAAAAAATTGAGTGACTCAGAAGGATGTATTAATTGACCTGGACCTTTCCTGTTAACTTTAACTTGATACTACTGCAATTTATAGACTCTTTTATGTCTTTCATTCTGCAAACATTAATTGGAAAGAGTGTAAAGAGATGATGAGACAGTCTCAGTCTTCACAGAGCCTGAGGAGATAAGACAGGTACACAAAGAAACTACTACAAGGTAGAGTTTCCATTGGAGTATGCAATTTAAAGGGCTATGGGGATTCTGAGGGGGAAAAAATCTTGTGTTTGGGGCATTGGGAGGGCCTTATGGGGGAAGTTACATTTGATATCCTTGAAAGTTGTTTGGATTTTGACAAAGGCAGCATGGGCGAATGGCTAAAAGAATGTTGCACATTAGGACATTAGGAGCAGAGCTTAGCCAAAGCCATGGAAGCAGGAAATTATGAGATATATTAGGAAAATAGCAAGAAATTCAGAGTTTAAAGAGTAGTTTAAAGAGTAGTAGAAAGTCAGTATGTAAAGATGAAGCAAAAAGAGAGTGTCTTAAATTTTAGGCCAAGGATTATTTAGGCAGTAGAAAGCCCCTAAGGTGGTATTTTCCACACTCAGTCATACCATTTTTCCCCCTTTAAATGAAAGAAACTAGAATAAAATAGAAAATATCAAAATGCATTGTACATAGTACATAGTACATAGTAAGGTTAATTATATTTTGTGAAATGTGCATTCACACGTGTGTATGCATGTATATTATGTATATTCTAGGCTGTTAAACAAATTGTTATGGTTAAACAAATTTGAAAGCCACTATCCTGAAGGACTTTACAAAAGGAATGACATAGAATTGAAGGAAACTTGACATTAAGTTGAACCACTATAATGATGCAAGAAATGAATTAGAGAAGTGGAATTCTGGAGATGAGGAGTTCAAATTGAAAACTGAGAGATGCGGCTAGCTGAAAGTTCTGAGGACCTGAACTGGGGGAGTAACAGTGGGAAAGATGAAGAGAGGACATTGCAGAGGTGGATGGATAAGTCTTGACAGTGGCTTAAATAAAAAGATAGTATTTAAATAAAAAGTGACAGGGAGTCTATATAAAGTATTTTGTAAACTACAGTTCCATGGCTAATTAATTCAGATTTCACTGGGCAATCGAAGTGAATTACAATAGCTATATATTACAAATATTGTAATATTAAATTTTATAGCACCCTATCTTTGTCATCTCTTTAATCTGATATAGGATGGTATAGAAGATGCTTCATATCAAGCTGGGTTCATTTAATCAAGATTAACTCTTAATAGATGTTAGTCTTACAACAGGTGTTGGCAAGGATGTGGAGAAAAAAGAACCCTCTTGTACTGTTGGTGGGAATGCAAACTGGTACAGCCACTCTGGAAGACAATGTGGAGGTTCCTCAAAAAGTTAAAAATAGAACTACCATATGATCCAGCAATTGCACTACTGGATATTTACCCAAAGAATACAAAAACACGAATGCAAAAGAATACATGCACCAATATGTTTATAGCAGCATTATTTACAATAGCCAAGTTATAGAAGCAACCCAAGTATCCATTGATTGATGAATGCATAAAAAAGAGGTGATATATCTATACATATACTTACACACACAAACACACACACACAGAGGAATATTATTCAGTCATAAAAAGGAATGAAATCTTGCCATTTGTAATAACATGGATAGAGCTAGAGAGTATAATGCTAAGCAAAATCAGAGAAAGACAAATACCGTATGATCTCTCTGATAGGTAGACTTTAAGAAACAAAACAAAGGAGCAAAGGGAAAAAGAGACAGAGAGAGACAAACCAAGCAGGTGACTCTTAACTATAGAGAACAAACCGATGGTTACCTACCAGAGGGAAGTGAGGGTGAGGTGTGGGGAGATGGGTGAAATAGTTGACACTGAGAAGTGTACTTGTTGTGATGAGCACCTAGTGATTAATATAAAAACTTAAATAAATTAATGTTAGTCTTGATGGTCCTTTTAATTGAACATTTAATTTTTTTTCATATTTTTATATGTAATACATATCAACTAAAATATTTTATCCTTATTTCTCAACTCTGAATAAAATCATCTAGTGTGAATTAACAGAAGGAAGTAAAATGTATGATATGGAGCTTAACATAATAATGCATTTAAGTGGGATTTAAATTATCATAGTAATTGCACTGAAAAGTTATTTACTGGTTTTTACCAGTAAATTATTGCTAATTGCTGGTAAATTACAGGTAAACCAATAAATTACTGGTCTTTACATGCAAAATATATTCTTTTTAGCTTTATTGATATAACTGACATATAATATTGTGTAAATTTAAGGTGTACAATACTTTGACTTGATACATTTATAAATTGCAAAATGATTATCACCCTAGCATTAGCTAACACCTCCATTCCATCACTTAATTACCATTTCTTTTTTATAGTGAGTACATTTAATATCTACCTTTTTAGCAGCTTTCAAGTATATAATACAGTATTATTAGCTGTAATCAGTATGCTGTACATTAGATCCCCAGAACTTGTTAATCTTATAACTGGAAATTTGTACCCTTTGATCAACATCTTCCCGTTGATCCCCCCCCCCCCAGCTCTTGGTGACCACCACTCTACTCTGTTTCTCTGGGTTTGGATTTTTTTAGATTCCACATGTGTCTTTCTCTGACTTATTTCACTTAGTATAATGAGATATATGTATACCACATGCTCTTTATTCATTTATCTGTTGATTGGTTAGGTTGTTTCCATATCTTGGCTGTTGGGAATAATGCCACAATGAACAATGGGGGTGCAGATTATCTCTTCGAGATCCTGTTTTCATTTCCTTTGAGTATTTACCCAGAGATGGGAATGCTGGTTCATATGGTTTTATTTTTTTTCAAGAACCTCCATATCATTTTTCCATTGCAGCAGTTTACATTCCTACTAACAGTGCTCAAGTATTCCCTTTTCTCCACAATCTCACCAGCACTTGTTATCTGTTGCCTTTTTGATAATAGCCATTTTAACAGGTGTGAGGTGATATCTCATTGTGGTTTTGATGCATTTCTCTGATGATTAATGATATTGAGCACCTTTTTGTGTACCTGTTGGCCATTTGGGTGTCTTATTTGAAAAGATACTATTCCATCCACTGTCCATTTATTTGTGGGGGGTTTTGTTGTTATTTTTGCTGTTTTGTTTTGCTTCCTAGTGAATTGTATGAATTCTTTATGTATTTTAGGTATTAACCTTTTATCAGATATATGATTTGCAAGTATCTTATTCTATAGGTTGTCTTTTCATTTTGTTGGTTATTTCTCTAGCTATGCAGTTTGATTTTGTCATACTTATTTAGGCTTTTGGGCATGATGTCAGATTGAACCTGGCTTCAGGCCTGTAAATTAATTGACCCTTATATTCCATTTATGGTTTTCCTCTCACTCTATAATTTATTCTTCCAACTCTGGCCAGATTAGTCTTACTAAAGTGTAGATGCAGTTACACTTTTCTCTTTATCAAAAATCTTTGTCACTTACCATTGATCTGTCAGGTGCTCTATAATATGACTTCAGCTTATCTTTCATTTTTTCAGTATTCCCCTGCATGGAACCTACTTTCCATCTATGCTAGACTATGTCAGAACTCTTGAACTACAGTCCATGTCTTTCCTGGATAGTGCTGTGTTATAGTCAGAAGTAACCTTTCTTCTCCCTTTGCTTCTTTCACATGGCATCTCTTTTTTTTTTTTATTAATTTTATTTTATTATATTATGTTAATCACCATACAGTACATCCCCTGATTCTGATGTAAAGTTTTGATGCTTCATTAGTTGCGTATAACACCCAGTGCACCATGCAATACGTGCCCTCCTTACTACCCATCACCAGTCTATCCCATTCCCCCACCCCCTCCCCTCTGAAGTCTTCAGTTTGTTTCTCATAGTCCATAGTCTCTCATGTTTCATTCCCCCTTCTGATTACCCCCCTTTTCTTTATCCCTTTCTTCCCCTACCGATCATCCTAGTTCTTATGTTCCATAGATGAGAGAAATCATATGATAATTGTCTTTCTCTGCTTGACTTATTTCACTTAGCATTATCTCCTCCAGTGCCGTCCATGTTGCAGCAAATGTTGAGAATTCGTTCTTTCTGATAGCTGAGTAATATTCCATTGTATATATGGACCACAGCTTCTTAATCCAGTCATCTGTTGAAGGGCATCTCGGCTCCTTCCATGATTTGGCTATTGTGGACAATGCAGCTATGAACATTGGGGTGCATATGGCCCTTCTCTTTACTACGTCTGTATCTTTGGGGTAAACACCCAGTAGTGCAATGGCTGGGTCATAGGGTAGTTCAATTTTTAACTTTTTAAGGGACCTCCACACTGTTTTCCAGAGTGGCTGTACCAACTTGCATTCCCACCAACAATGTAGGAGGGATCCCCTTTCTCCACATCCTCTCCAACAATTGTTGTTTCTTGCCTTGTCTATCTTTGCCATTCTAACTGGCGTAAGGTGGTATCTCAGTGTGGTTTTGATTTGAATTTCCCTGATGGCTAATGATTTTGAACATTTTTTCATGTGTCTGTTAGCCATTTGTATGTCTTCATTGGAAAAGTGTCTGTTCATATCTTCTGCCCATTTTATGATTTGTTTATTTGTTTCTCGTGTATTGAGTTTGAGAAGTTCTTTGTAGATCTTGGATACCAGTCCTTTATCTGTGGTGTCCTTTGCAAATATATTCTCCCATTCCGTGGGCTGTCTCTTAGTTTTTTTGACTGTTTCCTTGGCTGTGCAGAAGCTCTTTATCCTGATAAAGTCCCATAAGTTCATTTTATCTTTTATTTCTCTTGCCTTTGGAGATGTGTCGTGAAAAAGGTTGCTCTGGCCGATGTCATAGAAGTTGTTGCCTATGTTCTCCTCTAGAATTTTGATGGATTCCTGTCTCACATTGAGGTCTTTCATCCATTTGGAGTTTATTTTTGTGTATGGTGTGAGAGAGTGGTCAAGTTTCATTCTTTTGCATGTAGCTGTCCAATTTTCCCAGCACCATTTATTGAAGAGACTGTCTTTTTTCCACCGGATGTTTTTTCCTGCTTTATCAAAGATTAGTTGCCCAAAGAGCCGAGGGTCCATTTCTGGGTTCTCTATTCTGTTCCATTGGTCGATGTGTCTGTTTTTGTGCCAGTACCATGCTGTCTTTGTGATCACAGCTTTGTAGTACAGCTCGAAATCCGGCATTGTGATGCCCCCAGCTGTTTTTCCTTTTCAACAGTTCCTTGGAGATTCTGGGCCTTTTCTGTTTCCATACAAATTTAAGGACTATTTGTTCTTTTTGATAACTTCCTTCAAATGCCCCTACTGAATGTACTGTCTTCCTCTCTGGAACCTTCATTGTATTTCTCTTATAGTACTTAATCTATCTCGATATACAGAGCTCCTAGATTTTGTTTTGGTTTTTTTTTTATCTTGTGAGTTTTTGTTTAAAGATTTTAAGTACCTTGAGGAGCCGGGATTGTATTTCATTTTTTATTTTTTATGGGACTTTATACAACTGTTGAACTATATAGGCATTGTGTTTAACCGTACTCCTCTGGAATTCATTTATTGCATTTGTAAACTATGGATATATCTTTTGGGTTTTTTTTATTTATCTGTTTTGAGAATAAAGGTGAAAGTGTAAGAGTCTCTTTAGGTTTCTAGGAGGAAAGATGCTGTATAAATTAGTTTTGTTTTATTTTTTGTTGTTGTTTTTGTACCCTGCCAACTTCATGTTAGTGCCAGGTCTTCTTTCTTCTTCATTCCTTTACTAAAATAATCCAGTGAAGCTAAATAAAGTCAGGTTGTTGTTTTTTTTTTTTTTCCATTGCATACAAAGTTCCATTAGTGCATTAATATTAAGTAGTAGCTGCAAGTTGGCATTGAGATGAGTGTTATTCCTCTTGACTTTATTAGTAAGTTAATACAGAGAAGAAAAAGAATGGTAATTGTTCAAATTGTGAGAGGTTTTAATGCAGGCAAATTTGTATTTTATATTAGATTGAATTTATCTTTCTACATTTGTTGCCTTTAATTTTTGGCCCCCTTGAGTCTTTTTCAGATTCTTTCATTCAGATAATTGAACTTTCTAAGGACATGTGGAATTGATGTTTTCTATCTAGTTACCTACACGAATAAACTGATGCATGGGTCATTTCAAAAGAAGATAGGGAAGTGAACCCAAAGATGACAAAAGTTTTTATTTGTAGATGCTTTCTTTCCATCAAAACTTATTTTGGCATGTTCTTTTAAGGTTTAATTCTGTGCTTATCTTTAAAATCTAAGCAGTGTATTTTCTACTAACTCATTTATAAAAAGCCTCAAGCAAGAACTTCCATGTGAAAGTTACATGAACTGACTTTAGAGAATTCGGACTTTTGAAAGAGAATATGAAAAATTAAGAGATTTTTTAAATGGTTCTTTAAATGTCCAGTGGCAATAGAAAAGGGCCATTATGTGCAATCCTGTGTGTGAAGGCTGTTACCTCTCAATGCCAATGAAATTACATCACAGTTATTCATAACCTACAGTGCTGGGTCATGTGGTTATCTTGTATACTTACACACATTGGGTGTTCAACGAGCAGTTGTTAAATTAAACTTAGTGAACTAAGTTAAGCCCATCTAACCCAGAAAAAATTCGGCTAATATTGTTCCTTACAGATTTCTATAAAAATACATGGAAAAATCAGAAAGGCAGAAATTATCAGACATTTGTTAACATTTCTTGTACAGAATTCTTTGCTCCATACTATAGGATTGGTTCCAGAACCATTGAAATGACCCAAGTCTATTTTATGGATTCTTTCCTACATAGTAATTTTGCTGGGAAGTGAGGAGGGTAGGGAGAATTATCGTCATTTGATAAATAATTCACGGTCTCCCTTTTGAGCTTTTCACAATTTAGCTCTTTTAATAATTTTTACTGGACTCAGAGTCATTTTGGTGACTTTCTTTTTTTTTTTTTTAATGATTTTTTTATTATGTTAGTCACCATACAGTACATCCCTGGATTCCGATGTAAATTTCGATGCTCCATTAGTTGCATATAACACCCAGTGTACCATGCAATACGTGCCCTCCTTACCACCCATCACCAGTCTATCCCATTCCCCCACCCCCCCTCCCCTCTGAAGTCCTCAGTTTGTTTCTCATAGTCCATAGTCTCTCATGTTTCATTTCCCCTTCTGATTACCCCCCCTTTCTTTATCCCTTTCTTCCCCTACTGAGGTGATTGGCGACTTTCTTAACCCTCACCAAAGTTCTACTGATTTTGAGTGATCATATAACCTGAACTTGGTCATAGAAAGCTAATAAAAATCAGTATAGTGGAATTCAGTGCAGGATAATGTGATATTATAAGATAAGATTTCTTAATCTAGGGGAGAGAGGTGTTTTTGAACTCTGAAATTTTGTGCAAATTTTTTGTATGTGTCAGTTTTTCTGGGGAGGGGTCCAGGTTTTTATTATACTCTCACATTGGTCTCTTCTCTTCAAAAGTCTAGTAACTGCTGTTTTAACCATCAATTTCAGAAGGCCTTGTAGCCTGGGGGTATTTATGACTATTCAACTCAGGAATCAGTTGTCCTTTGAGCATGTAGCACATAACTGTGCTAGGTGCTGCCAGGTCAGAGGGGCCCTCTAGGTCTTACAAAGAGTGAAGAGGAAAGTAGAAAGGAGGTAGCACCTGAGAGCAGATGAGGATGACATGAATCTCTCAAGAAGGATATTAAGATTTCAAAGAGAGTAGAATGCAAAGTGGTATCTTAAAATTTTAGGTAGGAAGCGATGGAGACCAGAGAGGGAACAGTAGACTTGGGGACCTGTACATGGTCTAGCTGGCTTATAATAGACCGTTGGGTTTTGCGTTGAAGGAGAAGAGGGATGCAAAAGGCGATTTCCTTAAGTGTAGCTTTCATTTTTTGTATTTCTGTTGTGTTTAATGACTTTTGAGGGAAGTTATTACATTATGCCTTGTTTTATGTAATTATTTGCATGTACAGTATATCTTCGTTGTAAGCTTATACCTCTTAAAAACAAGGACTGTGTGTTTTTCAATTTTGGATACTCTGCAGTGCTCACCATCAGGCCTTGTCCATATGAGATGCTCAGAATTTTTGTTGTGTATTTGCTCTAAGGATGTTATTGAGGATTTTTACCATTTTTTTTTTTAAGATTTGTTTATTTGTTAGAGAGAGAGAGTGTGTACGCACAGGGGCAAGGGGGAGAGGGAGAGAATCTCAAGCAGACTCCCTACTGAGCATGGAGCACAACACTGGGCTTGATCTCAGGACCCTGAGATCAGAACCTTGAGATCAGGACCTGAGCAGAAATTAAGAGTTGGTTGCTGGGGCGCCTGGGTGGCACAGCGGTTAAGCGTCTGCCTTCGGCTCAGGGCGTGATCCTGGCGTTATGGGATCGAGCCCCCACATCAGGCTCCTCCATTATGAGCCTGCTTCTTCCTCTCCCACTCCCCCTGCTTGTGTTCCCTCTCTCGCTGGCTGTCTCTATCTCTGTCGAATAAATAAATAAAATCTTTAAAAAAAAAAAAAAGAGTTGGATGCTTAACAGATTGAGCTACTCAGGTGCCCCGGATTTTTGCCATATTACGCATTCAACTTTATGACACTCCAGGGGTGTAATTTCTCATATGACTTGGTCTTTGTAATAGTTTTGCCTTACTGTAACTGTTGGACAGTTTTTATTGTGTGAACACTGTAAATCATGCAACTCATTCTAGTTCTTTTTTTTTTATATTGATTGTTAGAAAGCCCAGAACCATGTGATTTTTTTTTCAATTATTTCTGCATTGTAATTTAATTGATGTTGTTTATGTAGCACTATCTGGCAGGCACTGTTATATGTTATATACATTATATTCTAATTTTTCTACATTATATTCTATATTCTAATGTTATATACATTATATTCTAATTTTTCTTTATCAACTTTGGTTTATTTTCTCTATTTTGCAGATAAGTAAACTGAGATACAGAGAGGTTAAGTAACTCATCCAAGGTTACACAGCTAGAAAGTTTTAGAATATGTACTTTTAATCACTGTATTCTTCTGCCTCCTAGCACTATGGCATGTTATCATGAAGATATTATATAATAGTACGTATATAGTGGATATATATATATAAACCAATCAGGCATGTGTGAATTAACAGTGAGACAGAGGGCGGGCATATGGTTGATAAAGGGAAGTTACGTTATTGAGTCAAGGATCAAAGTGATCTATCCGTGTTTGATCTCATCATATTTCAGAGCTCTCAGAATTATTTTAAATTGTTGCTACTCAAAGTGTGGTCTAGGGGCTGGTGCTCGTCCATGAAGTGATTGTTATTGGTTCAAGGTAAGCTATTTATAGAAATGGAAACTAAGCATTTGGAAACTTTTATAGTTATTTGAGAGTAATTTTGTATCTATTGAGCCCAATAACAAAAAATGGCTTTGTATTTTATATCTTTTTTTTTGGTAATTCATTTCAATCGATTTTACAGACATTTCTGTCTTCAAAGTTTTAGAAATTAAAAGAAAAAAACCCTTGTCTTTAACACAGCTTGAGAAACACTGTTCTAGGTAACAGCTTTAATCTATGGTTTGTTTGAAAAAGAAAAGATATGATCTATAGCTTGAAATTACATTCTAATCTAAACCTGTTTCTGAAGATGAAGTAGGAATTAGTATATTTGGCTACTTTGTCAGTTCCTTGGTTCTGTGAGAAAAGGCCCTAATTGAGCTCACTTGGGGGAGAGGGCATTTTTCATTTTTTTCTTATGCTTAGTACTTTTGTCAAGAATGACACATTTTAGGGGCGCCTGGATGGCTCAGTCGTTAAGCGTCTGCCTTCAGCTCAGGGCATGATCCTGGGGCTCTGGGATCGAGCCCCACATCAGGCTCCTCTGCTGAGAGGCTGCTTCTTCCTCTCGCACTCTCCCTGCTTGTCTCTCTCTCACTAGCTGTCTCTCTCACTGGCTGTCTCTGTGTCAAATAAATGAAATCTTTAAAAAAAAAAAAAGAAATATTAACTAAAAAAAAAAAAGAATGACACATTTTAATTAAGTCCTTGATCCAGGGGAATAATAGCATGAGGAACCTGTCCATCATCCATAGTTACAGTCTGTTTCCATGACTTATCAAAATAGCTAATAAGACAGTTCGCATTTTTTGTCTATGCAAACTTCCCTGGAATAACAGAAAATTAAAAAAAAAAAAAAGAGAGAGAGAGAGACAACAGAACAGTACTGTTAATTCTGGGTTAACAGATTAATATAATAGATTTTCCATTTATAGAAAATAAAGGGGGCTTCAATGAAATAGTATTTACACCAGTTTGGTTTTTAATTTTTCTTTTTCTTCTTGAGTAGGTTGGAAAGTCTCCTTCTATAATATAATATGTTGTAAAGGAGTCTCATATGAAGTAACCCACCCTAATAGGGTCTTTGAATGTCTATATAATTGCCATCTACCTCTTCAAACTAATCTCTTTTTGGGGATCCTCTAAGGTAGCATTCGAGAAGAATTTCTCTCTATTTTTTGGATTTTTAAAAGCTGGCCTCCAAATAGAGAAATGGGCTAAGGATATGAACAGGCAGTTCATAGAGAAAGAAATCCAAATGGCCAAAAAATGTGCAACCTCACTAACTCAAAAATGAAGCTATCATTTTGGCAGGATTAAGAAATGATATTGGTTTTGAGGCAGTGGGTATCCTGTGTGCTGCCAGCAGCCCTATAAATTGGTTCAGCCTTTCTGAGGTAATTTGGCAGATCTCATCAGACACGAAAAATAGGCTCTCTTTACCAAGTATTTCCACTTTGGGAAATTTATTCTAAGGAAATAAAGATGTATTCAAAGATTTAGAAATGGCTGGCAAACTGAATTGTGGTGTATCTATATAATGGAATACATAGCATCAAAATTGAAGTTGCAGAAATACATCTGTGTATGTTATTAAGAGAAGCAAATAGATTACCAAATACCCTGAATGGTATATGATTATATTTTTGTAAAACTTATTTGTAGAATATATGCATAGAAAAATAATTGAAGGACATATTTTAGGTCTGCATATACAAGGTAATAAGAATGTTTGTATAATTTTTGCACATTTGAGTTTTTAAACGTTTTCCCTCTAATGACCACACATTGTATCTGAAGCTTCTTTGTGGAAGGTTTGGCCTCCATTTTAAAATGCACAGAATGGTGTAAGAGGAGAGGAAACCTGAGAATCAACAGGATATCGCCATTCCCTAGGTTCTTTGCTGAAGGTGCAGAGGAGCCTGTTTTTCTTTCAGAGCTTGTTCTTGAAAGCCATGTTTGAGTTTTCTGGTTGTTGTGTTTTGTGGGTTTTTTTTTCCTATGACAAATGCCTATCATTTTCTAAACAAGAAAGCCAATGTCTGAGTTGGGTGTGTGGAGTTCTTTTCATTCACTCTCAGCCCTGTCGTGTTAATACTGAATAAGCAGAGACAGCCTGACTGGTGGTGAAAGATGGTAAACCCGCCTGAGGGCTTTTTCTGGTCAGCCCTAAACCTCTGATTGCCACGTTTTCCTAATTTCCCATTTCCAGGGCATCACTAGAGTGACCTTGCTTGCTGAATATGGTGCTCCGAATCTCCCAAGATTTTCACATGCATTTGGAAGTGGGCAGTCAGGCAATTGTTTACAGGACTCCAAATGAACTGTGCACTCACAGCAAGTTTGATAAACACACATTTCCTCCTTTTATCAGTGAGATTGCAGAATGTGAAGTATGAGTTTCCAGTTTTACTCATTCCCCTCAACCCTTTTCCTGTTTAAAAACTTAGACATACTAATTGGATGCTGATCTGTCCCTGTTTTTTAGTCTGTTTACTGATAGTTGACGGTTTATTCTAATACTTACCTAGGCAAGGTTTGGCAGTTCTTTAAAAAATAAACTTCCCATGTATTCAACTTAAAGGGGATTCATCCCAAGGAATGTAATGTGAGCACTAATTAACAGTAATGACTGCTAATCACTTTGCTTTTTATGCTCCTTTAGGAGCACTGCTATTATCCAATGTAGTTAAGTAAAATGCTTGTATATGAATCAACAATGCTGCATCCTTTAGCAGCTATTGCTCACAAGCAAGCTTTGCATAAATTAGAGTTAACTAAAATTGATTTTAATATGCTGCATTTCTTTCTACAATAGTAAACTAAAATATCTAGTTAAATACACTGAATATTAAAAAGACATTACCTGATTTTTTTTGCAATCATACTTAAAGTAGATGAAAAGCAGTATTACAAATAAATTTTCTAACAGTTTACTACATTTTCTCTTATATTTCTCCAAAATTGCATGTGCATACTCTTCATAGGCACAGCAACATTTTGATTTTGTTGTAAGCATTTTATCAGATCAATGAAAATCAATAGGGTTGTGTTTAATTTTTCCGAATTTGTGCATTTACTTCCCAGAGGATCTTACAGTTTCATTAGATTATATAGTCCATTTATATAAACTTGGATCATAGGATTGTGCATTCAGTGTTCATTAAAAAGGGTTGTTTTATTATGTGTGGTGTATTATTAGACTATTATAAAAGCTTTTTGTTTATTTACATGCATTTAACATACCTACAAACCTTACCTTGCTTCAGGAGGAGACTAAGCAAAACTCATAAATTAATAATTTAAGGGAGCAGTACTCAAGTAGCATTTTGGTTAACTTAGGAAGTTAAAGCCTCAGAGTCAGTGCTGCCCACTTTAACAATGCTTTACTTTTGACTTTTATTGGCTGAAAATAACTTGTTAAACCGAGGCTTTTGTCATAAAATGAAATCTACATACCATCTGAATCCCCTTCCCCTTTTTTTGATTTATGAGTAGGTTGACATATTATTGAAGAATTTTTAACACTTTCACAGTTCTGCACTTTGATTTCAGAGAAGGTGCTAATCTCTCTGGAAGTTTCAGAGTGACAAAATGAGTTGTATACTGTTTTTCTAGGAAATTTGGGATTCTTTATTAGAGGCCTTAGTTTTATGATGGCACCTGTATTAATGTTGATTTATCTAATATGTGATGCGGTGTTGTGATCTGATATGAATTAATGGAGTATCCTCCTTTCTCATTTTACATGTTATCTCTAGGTGCCTGGTCATGACGTAATTCTTACAGCTAATGTTAGTGTTTCTACAGAGGTTAAGCAATTCAAGACATTATTTTTAAATTACCAAAATAAAATAACTTTCCTTTCATTTTTGTATATTTGCAGTATCAGAAATCTAAATTTTTGGTGAATAAGCAAATGGAAAAAATTAAGTGGTAGTGTAATAAAAAGCTTTATATTTTATATACTAGTTTTATTGTAATACATCACAAACATATGTATTAAAAAAACCTTTGGCACTATACTTAATTGAATTTAGTTTCAAAGAACTGTAACAGGAATGATGTGAGAGAACCAAAAATGTACAGAAGGTTAATTGAATGATATTCATATCTAATTATAATATTTGTGAATATTGTAACTTTTAAATTTTGTATCCCAGTACTGTTGCACAATAGCACAAAATGCATGTCTATGAGGAAAAACTTGCTTTTTCTATTTTGCTTTGAGTTTGAGTTCCTATGTGTGTAACAAAATTCTGTTTAAAAACGATGAGGATTTCAGTTTTGATCCTTTTGTTTTGTTTTGTTTTTTTTGCAGTGTGTTTACTTTCATGTAAGAGTGATTGATCTGTAGCTGTCATTTTACCCAAAGAGGGGACAAATGGAATTGGCCTTTTAGACAAAAGTATGCAAACAGACTGCATTCTTTCTGTTGATAGAATTATGGAAGGATTGCATGAGGTGCCACATTCATTTTCCTATTGATTGTAAAAAGGATTCTGCAGTGGGCTCCTGTTTCCATTGGATAAGGAGGTGCTATGATTAGTTACCTTTCTCATGAAAGCACTACAAAAGGAAATGCAAAATGTGTGCAGTGCAGTGTTTTCAATTTGACAGTTGTTTTTGTTAAGTTTTTTTTTTTTTGCCCCATTGAAGTCCAGCCTATTTTAACATACATTTTGGTTTTATCCCTTATATTAAGCTTGGTAGATTTCCATGCATTTGACCCTTTAAGAAATTATATGTTATAGACAGATTTTCTGGGCTTCTATTGTAAAGCTTCAAAGCTGATGCAACAGTGCCCTCTGTAGTCTTGTAGTGAACAGGAGATACATGTAGATGATTTGGAATATTCAGGTAGGAAGCAGGAAATTTAAATTTAATTTTTGCTCAGACAAGAGACTCCTTTTTCCTAAGTAGACATTCTTGTTTTTCACTAGCGGCTTTACTTTAAACAAAGGGAACAAAGGACCATTCTGAGTTTTCATTTAGAATTATTGGCTACCTCATGTTGTTACCCAGTGGTAAATCTCGGGTTTTATCAGACATTCATCAGAGTAATTTGAGATAGAAGGAATCTTACAAGCTGTACTGTCTCCTCATGAAATATCTTTTTGAAGTTGAGTTCCAATAGGAGTATTTTAAAAAATAATTTACTTCCTTTGTACTCATTTCTTCTGTTTAATTAGAGCCTAAGTGGGCTGCCTACAACTTAACTTTTACTTGTTCCTGAATTGGGCAACCCAGGCTTTTTAGGGGACATTATTTAAATTCAAACTAAGGGAGTTACACAATGTCTAAAGTATTTGTCATTCATTAGCATTGATTTACATTTTAGATTTGCCTTCCTTTCTTTATTGGCTACCTATTTGATTATATATATTGATAGCTAAATTATTCATTGTAAACACAACTTTATGTGAAGTTATGAGATGATAATAAAGCAGCATCATATTTAGCTTTGATTAGGAGTGAAAAATTCCATGGGCTAAGTTTATTTTGCTTCTGAAAGTGTTTTTGTAAAAAGAGCATGGGCCCAAATCCTAGCTTCTCCATGTATTCACTAAGAAATGGTGAACACATTTCTAAATCTCTGATCCTGCTTTCTTATCTGCAAAGTGAGAGTAAAAATAGCTTATATTTGACGTTTTTTGTGAGGGATGAGATATAATGTATATTAACTGGCCACGTTATTATAAATGCCCAAATGGCTACTTTGTTCCAAAATCATAGCGTGAAGGTAAATGGCATTATTTTATACAAGGAAGTTTTAATAAAAATCTAAAACACATTTAATGTACTTTAGATATTTCAAAAATTTCTGCCTCATAACTTCTGATGATTTATGTGAGTCTAAAAGCTGACATGGCATTCCTTGGTAATGTGGACTGATAAAATGAGGTGCACATTAACTTTCAGTTCTTTACACACTTCATCCCCAAACTTCTTAAATAAGCCATGTTTATAAACTGTAGTGGACATTTACCCACAAACCAATATTTGGCAACATGTGAAAACCGGTAATAAATGAAACTCAAGAAAACAGTCTTTCTTTTTTTTTTTTCTCCCTTAGTGTATCTGAGAAAACAGGATACTTTTCATTTGCCTGTGTTCTCAGTAGTAGTCTAGAGCCCTTCTTCATATTTTCTAGGTAAGTGGATTTTGCTTTCTCTACCCAGTTACAAAAAAAGACTGATTTAAAAAAATAGATGAAAGTGGAGCTTTTCTGGTTGAAGTTGGAGATGGGGGCCTAAAGTGTCTCTTTGAAGTAACAAAGTTTAAAAAACCATTTTACTGTACCATATACGGATATGTGTGTGTACACATTATGTTCTCTCTCTTTCTCTGTTGTGCAAAGGCTTTGTTCTTCCTTAGTTTGAATTCAAAGCAGCCAATTCTGTACCTGGCACATAAAAGATGCTCAATTAATATATGCTAAAAACAGAATTTTTTGAATATCAGGCCTTCCTTTATTCACATACAAGATTTGAGATACCATATGTATTAAAATGCACAGTTTAATGTGGCATTATACTATTAGAGTAATTGTTTCTATGTGAACCATTTAAGCAAGTACATTTCAAGTGTAATTCACCAATTTAATTTATTTTTTAGAAATCAACTTGTTGTGACTACAAATGGGAAATGAATAAAAAATATTCAGAACTTGTTTTCAGATGATTAAAGGCTGTTGCATTCCATAGTGATGGATTTAGCTTAAGATTCAGACACTTCAAGTGACCTGATGATAAAAATAATCTTGCACAAGGAACTTGTGAATTGAATTTTCTCAACGTTGAGTAAAGCATTATTTTTCTTGTAAAATCTTATTTGTGCTTCATGTTAATTTTGAGTAATCTCGCATTTAATAGTATAATAAATCACATTGTTTTTAGTATATTACTTGGGTTAAAATTGAGAACTGTAAAAGTACCTTTTTTTTTTTTTGAACATTATAAAGAAGGAACCAGTGTTTTAAACCAATAGAATGAGACTGAGCAAGCTTTTAAGAAACCAAATATGGTCGTTTTTTTTAAAAAAATAGTGACCAGTTGCAATAAGAATCATGTTTAAAATTTTATTCTGGTTTATAAGACTGACAAGATGCTGTCTACCAAAAAAAAATGAATAAGGTATTTTTCTTTGCAATGAAAGTACCAAATTAAGAACCTGCTTAATTAAAATAATGATAAATGTAGATTACATTACTGAAGACAGTGAAATACAGCTGCTCTGTCTAGTGAGAGCCTGCATAATTTACCAAGACTGTACAAAGAAGCAATGGAGCAGCCACTGCCGACTGTTAGAGGAAATGTCCTGTTTATTCTACATACATTTCTTTTTTTAATTAAAATGTCAATGATAATTTTATAGCAGTCCTACAAAGAAATCCTTTAAATTTTTTCAAGGTGGTAGAATATGAGATGAGATCATTGCTGCTGAATGAAACAGATTAAACCCAAGAAAAAAGTAACATTTTTTATTAATTCAGCTTTCTTTATTATGAGTTAATATTGAAGTATGTGATTTTTTTTTTTAACATGAGTCTTGCATGAGAGAATCATGGCAAAATCTTTGAATATACATTCTTTTTGAGCCACAAGCAAGATTCAGGTGGAGCCATAAGTAGCACGCTTACATGTAAAGATATAGGTGTGTATGTTGTGGAATTCTCAGGGTGGGACAGACAGCTCTGGGTATATCAGGATTAACGGGATGGTATTTCCTCAACTAAATCACTGGATTGTAAGAAGGGACAATATGCGACATGTTATCAGTGTCTGGAGACCAAAAGGTTGAGAACCCCTGTTACACTGTGTATTTTCATCTTTTACTTTAATGTTGTCCAGTGATGTCTTTATAATTCCATATATTTAAGGAAATCAATATTGTGTGTGATAAGAAATGCTTTTTTTTTTTTTTTTTTTTTTTTTTTTNTTTTTGCCTACAAGAGATAAGTGGGGATTCTGGAGTCAGACGTGTCTGTGTTCTAGGCTCTACCACATGCTAGCTATATGACCTTGGTTTCGTAAACTTCTCCACACTGAGGCTTTCACATTTGTAAAGCTGGGGCTAACGATAGTACCCACATCATAGGATTGTCATGAGCATTTAATGGGATAATCCATGTAAAATAGGTAATAGAGGAACCCTCAATAAATGTTAACTATTACATTAATAATAATAATAATACTATTAACTAATGTTAATAGTATTGTTAATATTATTAATAATATTATACCAAGTCACTAGATAAAATGTTCTCTTGCATGGGAGCAGTGGAGCGTTGCTCATACTTAACTAGTTTAATAAGATCATTTTTATCTGCCATCGTTTCTCTGTTGATCTGGTTCTTAGAGAAGCTAACCATGCCCTTCTGTGAATTCAGGAATAGTGTGCTAGAAATTCTCCTGCTCCTTATTTTTGTCTTTAATTGTCTTTCCTCTTAGTCTTTCATGTATCAATTGCTTTGGCATTGGCAAATATCGTGTCAAATTTTGTGCATTTCAATATGTTTGTTTTGAACTTTACTTTAGCTGGACACCAACTGGAATTAATTGAATATTTTCCACAGTTCAGTTTTTCTATAGCATCTTCTAGGGGCCCATCTACTAAAAACTTCTTAGTGGGAAAGCTTTGTGGGCAGAAAATGGACACATCACCAACATTTTGAAAAGTTTATATGAGAAAACAATATGAAGAGGAACTTTGTCAAATGATTTTATTCTATATGCTTTTTGAACTTCAATAAAATGATAGATATTCGAGGTGCGAAGGTAAGAAGTCACACACTGTACCGTTATTCATAATGTTTACACACTCTGTATGAGTTGTAGAATGTTAAAATACATTTATTTTTTTTTTCTCTTGGTTTGTTGCAGGCTTTTTTCTAGTTGCCGGAGATGTAGATGATTAAGGTGCAGTGCCTGTCTCAAGGAGGGAGAAGGTTACTGCTATGTATTCATCACGATTATTATTTGTGGTGAATTCTTTGCCCTTTGAAAAATATTCCATATTTCTTGTAGTGTACCTCTGTGTTCCATGACTTGGCACTCATCCTTCCTCGTCTGGCCATTGTTGCTGAGTTTCTCCTAAGAATCCTGTGGTATATAAGGCTCATTATTGCATTATATGTGCCTGTTTGAGAATTATACTTTTGATTCTTTATTTGGCTTATATTTTTGATTAATACCTTGAAATAACTTATCATTTATTCTTAGTCAATTCAGTCTTAAAGTCTCTAGGTTTCTTCCCTGTCCTTGTTCTCTCCAATAGAGAGCAAATAATTACATACTAACATATTTTTTTAAATGCTTCCATCATAAGTGTTTGCCAAAATGTGAAGTATGATTTAATACTAAAATTAAATCAAACTTTCAATTCAGCATATCCTGAGATCATTAATTAGACAGTATTTACTTTCCAGTTTTAAATTAGTTGTTTTGGAAAGCCAGTAACTGCCCCCACCATTACTTAAAGAAGCGTCCTCACATTTATTTCAGGCATTCTTTAGGGCCATCATAGACTAGATTCTGTCAAAGGCTAGGTAATATTATAAACTTTAATTTTAGGTTAGTATCAGTGGGTCTTGTTTTCAGATGGAGTTTTTAAGCGTTTGTACTTACACAGAAATTCTGTCTTCATCTTTGAGTAGCCTGATTTTTCCTTCATGCTATTATGCATATAGTTTCTTCTCAGACTATTGTTTGTGTATATTTTAGAAAAAACAATGGAATCTAGATAAAACTAATCTAGTTTGTGAAGATTTTACATAGTTAGAAGATGCTAAACTTATGTTGATGTTTTCCTCTTTATGATTAATTGATAATTACCAATTCCCTACTGTGTGTAAAATCATTGCAGTCACTGAATTCCCTGTTTTATATAATGCCTTTAGTGTGGCTACTCTTTACCCCATGTTTTTATTGATTTGGAATCAGCTGATCCATCAAGCAATCTGAAATAGAAATGATTATGAAGCATTTACAACCAAGGAACATGAAGGGAAAATACAGTAAATTACAACTAACTTACTAATTAACAAAGTAGCTAAAATATTGTTTTAGAAAAGGTGCAGTTTGTGGATTATACATGTTTTTGAGCATATAATTTTCATTATCTGCACAGTTTAAAGATGTGTTTTAACTCTGAAAAGAAAAAAGCAGCCTTTGTAGAAAATAAAATGATCTATAAATTGTGTTTTGTTATGATTTGATAGTAACCAGTTTCTTACATTTGACCCAAGATTTGGAATAAGCCTCCTAAAATGGTTGTATTTTACTTTCTGCAACTATTTAATGCTTTTGCATAGTAAAAATAACACTGACATTGATGGTATCCCCTTTGCTTTCTTTGTTTAGTTATTAGATTCTAATAGATTTGACTTTTCTCCATTCTTTTATTTTACTTTCATTGTCTTTATACCTCGCTATCTGTGGTTTTCATCTGTTCCCTACCTTTCAGGTAGTCCAAAAGCTTCTTTCCTCTGGGACTAGTTCTTGGTACTCCTCTTGCAGACACACACACTTCTTCTATTTAGCGAAATAGCTTTGTTGTAACTTTGCAGGTTTCTCACCCTTGTTCTTCATGCCTTGTATTTTTATCTAAATTACTCCTTAATATTCTTTGATACTTACAACTGTTTTTTAAATTAAGGAAAAGATGCTTAAGTATAAAAAATGTGAAGATCTTACTCAAAATTCAATCATTCAGAGTTAACATTTTGACATATTTCCGCACATATATATTTAACATACTGTCATAGATACACACACACACGTGTATAAACATTTGTGTATATAACTTTGTAGACTGCCTTCTTTTAACTTAAAATATCAGGAGCATTTTCCCATGCCATTAAAATCTCTTTATGAACATAATTTAATGACTACTTAATATTCCATCGTGTAGCTGTATAATAATTTCTTTAATGATTCCCTAATTTTGTAAATTAGTTTGAATTTAATTCTTACTATAAATTATAGCACTTTGATATGGGTACATCAATTATTGTCTACATTTAAAAATACCAATTTCTTAGGACAGATTTCTAGATGTATGATTAGTGGATCAAAGTATATGATTGTTTCTAAGGCCATTGATACATATTGCCTACTTGATTTCCATAAATAATATACCTATTTATGCATGCATTATTTATATTTTGAAATTCTAAGTCTTTGTTTAATGTATCTGAAACCTCAACTTGGAATTCTATTTTTACAGTTCCTGGCATGTGGTGAATACAAGCTGGGAGTAGCATTCTGCCCATCTTTGACTGCGTTTTACTCTTGGAACAAAACCAGAGATATGTGTTAGGGCAGCTCAGTCATGTAATGCAAGGCATAGGGTGATTTTCTCCCCGCATATTGTGAGAAGTCATTTTCCAGTGTTTTAATGGGATTACATTCAAAAGATGATCAGTTGCAAAGTGGGCTGAATTTTAGTATGTTGTGTACTAATAATGTGCCGAGTGGATGTACACAGATAAACACATAGTAACATATATGTTATTTTTTTTTAAGTTCAAGATATAGTGTTAATTATAACTCATTTTTCTGACAGGTTCTGTTTTGTGACTAGCCACACCATCTTCTCTGGGTATCAACTGGTTTATATTCTATTGGCATCATTAAGTTTGGCAGTATTTAGAAATTATTTCTAATTTTTTCATTAAATAAATGCCGATAGACTATTGGATTAATCATAGGAGATTAATCATTATGGGTATATATTTTTAATATCCAGCGTAATATTTTAGACATATTTCACGCTCTGCAAATTATTATTGCAGGTGTAAGCCATTACTTTATGTTCACTAAATATCCCATAGAAAATATCTTATGCTTCCTTGTATTATTAATGTTGGCTATTTTTATTATGCCATTAAAAATAAAACAATAGTGCTACTATTTTGAATTTAGTGGACTTAGTATAATAACAATAGTGCTATAATAATAGTAAGTTCATTTGTAAGAATAAAACAGATAATGTTGATTTTATGCTAATTATAACTAAATGATTATTTAGACTTTGGAAAAAGAATATTAGATCACATTTTTAGTATTATAGCTACCTTTTGCTGTTTGTCTCTTTGCTTTCTCAGAACTAGTTCTTTCTATGTTTACTTGTATTGTTGTACAATTAGTATTAGGGGATATTGGCTTCTGTGACATCCTCTGTTGATGTTATACTTATTTCTTAGTAGTTTCTTGTTACTGATATGACCAGCATTCCAGCACACTGGCTTGGGTTTGTGTGTATAAGAGGGGGCATGTGGGAGAGTTTTTGAGGGGGGTATTGCTGCTTCTCTCCAAGCAGCTGGGTTTTCACTTTGTGGCCTCTGCTTTCAGGTTCTAAACATACCTGCCTCTGTGAACTGTGCAAACTTTGTAGTTCCCTTCCCTTCTGATTCTTTTTCCTGTCACTTTCATTCTGTTTTTCCCATTTTTCTCTCTCATCTGTCACATGCATTTGGGTATGCACGTGCACACCTCCCTCTATGTGAATTTCCAAGTGTTAAAAACAAAGATTGCAGGGTCTAGATCTAATTTAGTTGGTAAAGTTTACTTACATTTTCTCCGTTTTCTCTTTCATTATTTAAATTGTGGTCATCTGTAACATTTAAGTGTTTTTATGAGTACAAGCTGTTCTGTCCTTAACTGCTGTATGTCTCCCAATGAAGAATAAATGGGCAGCTAGAACAAAATTTAGACCAGAGCTTCTGAACCTTCAATATGTAGATGAATCATCTGGGCATCTTATTAAAGATTCAGGTTCTGATTCAGTTGGTCTGGATAGAGCCTGACATTCTACTAACACGTGCCTAGGTGATACAAGTTCTGCTGGTCTGAGGCCCTGCTGTGGGTAATGAGGTTTTAGACTCTGGTTCCCTTCTAACTGAAAGTATCATTTATTTAGAACAGAAATATTTGAATTTAAAGGTCAGTTTGTTCATACATTGGCTAGAGAGTCTAATATCTACAAGGATGAGGGTGTACATTTTCTTTTAAAATGTAATTTGCCGTGTTTCTACAGCTCTCTAATGTAGGCAATTGTAGAGCCTGGTGATTTAAATGATCTGCAAGTCTTGGATATTCTGGGATGGCCCCATGTACAGCTTCCCTGATTTAGTTTGCTGCTTAGTACAGACTAATGATGATGTGTCTTGAGGTTTCTTTTGGTGATGAAATTTAGTGGTATATCATCTCCCATTGAAAAACTTTTCTTGTGCAAGTTTTGGAAGTAAGGGTGAGAGGTGGGAATTGGGAACCGGGTTGGAGGCGCAAGTATAAAGAATTGCAGAGAAATTCTTTGTTCTTTCTCATCCCTGTGGTTAGCACTAGGAGAATTATGGACAGCTGGATTGAAATGAATTACCTGTTGAAAGTGAGAAAATCACCCAAAACATACACAGGAGTTGTTCCCATTATGCTTTTAAATAAGATGTGTTTCATGTCTTTTAAATAAAGAGATCCACACAATTTCCTGTACAAAAATGGACAGCTTCTGGCAATATGGACGTAGCAGAACCTGCAACAGAGTGACTAGAAGATGGGCTGATTTTAGAAAGGAAATGTATGGCCAGCTTCTGCAGATTGGCCCATTATTTGCAATCCATTAGTCACCATCAGATTTCCTGCATCTTTAAAGTGGGTAATTGTAAAGTATCTTGATTTATAACATTGTTGAGGAAAAATGATCAAATTATCTAATGTAGTTGGTTCCTGAGGTTGCTGAAGCCACGTAGTCTGTTACAAACTCAAAGAAAGAAATGTGGGAAGCCTTTCCCTTGCCAGTAAGTGCTGTGCTTGAAAATTAATTGTATTTTAATTTATGACCAAAAAAAATTTCATCTAGCATTGGTTTTTGCTTTTTCAAACCATTTCAACCATTATTTTAGAACTAGGTACAACATTTAAGTTATATTTCCAATCTTATTTGTCGATGTACTTTCAATGAATATAGATTGCCCTTTCTTTAGTCAGCCTACATTTAAAAAGCTTATGTTTTGCCATAATACAGTAGAATTATTTGTGGTAATGTTACAAGTCTCTAAACTGCATGAACATTATCCTGCTGTTTTATTGTTTTATAATGTAAAAGTAAATGCAAGCATTAAGAAATGTGCAGTGCTGTCAGGCTCCTTCAGGATTTAAGAAAATTGCCCCAACTATTGAAGAACTGAAAATAATCTTTCAGGTCGCAAAGAGCAGTTGTTATAATATTGCCTAACATTTTGCTTTCTTTTTACTCTAACCATGGTGGTGATTTGAGTCAAATGATAGAAGAAACTCAGATTTTATTTGATTTCAACAAACTGCTATTGCTTTGTAAGAATTACATATAAAACATCATGGTTAAAAAATAGGAATAAAATAGAGGGCTCATTCTTATTAACTTTGCGTAAACCTAAATCGTAAATCTGTTTCTTCCAATGCTAAAAATTTTGCAGCTCAACTTCTTGATCCAATTTATGAATTCGATAAAATGGGCATAAATAATATGTGTTAATCACAAAACTGAAATTATGTTGCCCTGCAAGCTCTTGATAAAAATGAAACAAACATACAAACAAAATCTTAAAGCCATACCTTCCAGAAAAGTTCTCATGAAGCATTTTGGATTTTTAAAATGTAAGGAAGGAGGTATTCCTTATGGTTTTAGCCTTTTTCCTATCTGTTTTAAAATATTTCCATTTAAATGCAGATTTTGATTTTCCATCTGGGACTAGGTAGAAGCCATTCTATTACACTACTAAAAGAATAATCCACTTTAACACAACATTTCTCCCTAAAGGGATGGTCTTTTCTAGTCATAAGGTATTATTTTTCTCAGAATGATATTAACATTCATGATGTAGCGATTTTATCTTGATTTGAGAGATGTTTTGTTCTGGCAGTTAAAGGGGTTAGGAGAATGTCCTTTGTATACTGTTGCCCCCCCCCCAAAATAGCCTTACCTTGCTCAAGATTAGGTATTAGTAATTTTCGAGGAGTTTTTGGGTTGGTGTATGATTTATATTTTTATAACATTAAAATCTTTAAGCCCAGTAAAATGGAAACGACCAGATTCATTTAATCGAATTCTTAAATATTGGGTTTTACAGATATATTTTTTAACAGATCGAGTAGCATGTTTGAAAATTTCTGAACGTGTTACAACATTTTTTTGCTTTCGTTTTCTTTTGCCTTGTAAAGAAGCCTTTTGGATACATAAAAAAAAGTGTTAGAACAACTAGTTAACTGCATTCAGTGTCATAAATGTGTTGATTTTGTCTCACCTTCTAAATTTATTAAAACTTTAAGATAAAGAGGGATTACATTAATTAAATGGAATGTCTCAGAAGAAGAAAGGCTCTATAGGCCTCTCTGCTATTTGTTGGGCAAAGTCTTGCGTGCAGAATGTAGCTATCCAAGGCTTAAAGCACGTTGGGACCCTGTGTAGGACGCCAGCGCCATGCCCCTAGGCGCACTGTCATTCAGCCGGCAGATTAATTAACCAGAGGCTGCAGAGGCTCGTGCTTTCAGTCAGCCCATTCTTGAGGCAGATAATGCAAGGTTTTTAAGACCTTGAACATTCAAAAAAGTTTTTTTCTTTACAGAATCAGAGTGTGTAGTGACACTTATTCTAGGAATCTCGGAATATATATATAGTACACATATATATAGAGAGATTTTTTCTCTTTGTATGTGTGAGTGATTTTAATGGATTAAAAACTTTAAAATCCAACCAGAGTATGACATGTATAACTGCTAAAGAAAGAATTTTTCTAGTGGCAGTGTGCATCCTTGAAACTTCCTAATTAATGATTTATTAACTTACACTGAGTACTGGGCTCTTAATTATCATTAAGATTTAGGAGATTTCAACAGAGTCAACTTAAAAAATACATTTTTGTATCTGATCGTAAACCATGCTCATTCAGATTTTCATTAGGATTACTTTTTATCTTCAGCAGGGACATTTCCATTCATACATGCACAGAAATATTTCAAGATGAATGAAGATTTTTACACTACAGTGTTTTGTTTAAGCAACAGTTTTAACTTTTAACATATCTTACCTGTATATTACATTCATCTTTAGGAATGAATACATTAAATTTGGGGTTTTTTTTAGTTCAGCTTATTTTATAATTACATTAAACATTATTAATAGCTTATGGATAAAATATTAATAACTATTTTCTAAATATAGAGCAAGGTCTATGTTGACCAGATAATGTTTTATTTGTGCCTTAAAATGAGGAAAGAACAAGGACATAGCTAAATGCAAAAAAGGCATGTTTTCATTTTAATTTTTTTAGCAGTGTAGATACAACTCCCTCCCCCAACCCCCAGCCTTTTTTCCCTGACACTGTCAATTTGTTAGCGTTCTCACCAGAATTTATTTTGTTGTAGTAAATAAAAGACAAGTCATTATTAAACAGATTTTGCTGTTAATTCAATGTATGATTACCCTTTGCCATAAGTACTTTTAAGGGCTTTTATCCAAAATAAAATTCATTAAAAATGCAATTAAAAAAATCTATTGTTAATGACTGCTTGAGTGACTGGCTCATAATTGGCTCATTACAATAAAAAAGCAACTGTTTAAAAATCCTGACAATGAGATACAGTACAGAGTGAACAATTCATTGTAAGGCCCTATGTGATTCCAGGATCCTAAAGGTGAAGCAGAGAAGCGTGCAAATGTGAGACTCTAGCACAACTTTCTCTTTTACACCAGTACAGTGAGTTCAGGTCATGACCTAGCATGGGCTGTCGAAGTAGGAGCCCCTCTTATTTACAGTGTCCCACACTGAAGAGTAAACTTAGGTAATATATTCCACTTTAATGCTAGCACTCAGACTCCTCTTTGTTTCCCTTCCCCAGAAATCTTTTCAGTTGACTTAGATTACAAAGTTGTAATCAGGAAATCTTTAGTTCTGTTGGGGCTAAACTAACAAAGACAATATTGTCATACAAGCTGTCATTATTACCTGCCCTTTTGTTAATGCAGGGAAGCATGTAAATAGCTCTTTTTCAAGCTCCAGAATTTTAATTTCAGCATTCCTAGAGATTTGTTTGTGTTCTGGTATTTTGGTGATTTAATATTTGTATTAAATTATTTTTAATTAATTAATTTTAATTCATTGTATTTTTAGGCCATCAATCCTAGGTAAGATAAAAATATAAACATGGTGATGTAGGAGGAAAAGTAAATTATGCACGATAAGGTTTTTCTTAACAAATCAAAGTTTTATTTCTCTTTTGTGTCTTGGACTTGGCATACTATGGTTTTAATAATGAACTTTGCTATGTTGAACGTCAGCTGTTCTCTGTAGAGTATAAAATCTTAAAATTCTGACAAGTGTAAATAAGAATGGTTAATAAATTTCTGCTCAGAGTTCCACCTATAAGGCAAAAATCCTAAGTTCCAACAGTAGTTTAAAGGGTGTTCTTTAATGAGCCCTATATTTCCAAAATGCTTTTCCGGTTTAAGGCTAGAAAAACAGTAGAAGTTTAAAGACTGATCACTCCTGCTTTTGTTTAGTCTACAGCAGCAATATTAATGTCGCCTTTGTGTTCTGGTGAGTGACTTAGGTGTAATTTTTCATTATATGTATTAAAAGTTGAATTATTTTGAACTCTGAACTTAGACCAGCCCATATGTGAACCCCAGCATATAAACAACACAGTAACTTTAGGATCAGAATCACTCAATACCACTCACATTATTAAATGTAATCAAAGAATGTTGATACTAGAATTTAATATAAATTAGAAAAAAAACTGTCAGTGAGATACTCATCAGTTTTTAAAGAAATAAGACATATTTAATTAACTCCATCGTAACGTAGATAACCAAACTGCTTGGGTATTTCATCAGTACCCTACTCTGTGCTACTTTGAATTCCTCTCATCACCTTATTTTGTAATCTTTTCTTTTTTTTTTTTTCTTAGTAAAATTAAGAGGAAATGCTTGCAGAGGAAACAACCATTTAAAGCATAGTGGAGGGGTGACCGGGTGGCTCCGTAGGTTAAATGGCTGCCTTTGGCTCAGGTCATTATCCTGGAGTCTTGGGATCAAGCCCCACATCCAGCTCCTTGCTCAACAGGGAGTCTGCTTCTCCCTCTGCCTCTTCCCCTGCTTATGCTCATGGTCTCTTGCAAATAAATAAATAAAACCTTTTTTAAAAAACATAGCAGACATCACATTACTTTATGGTTGAATTTCTCTTTAAAGATATACTTCATGCAGTTTCCTTTTATTCTTATAAGTAAAACTTAAGAGGAACGTGTTTCCCACACTTGAGGCTCAGCGAGACAGCTTCAGTCCACCCCACATTTATATTTAGTCAGGCATGTAAGCTGATGTTGTGATTTATAAATAGGATTTAATAAACCATTTGGTAAATGCCATGACTGTGTCATACCAGAGTCAAGGTATTTTATACATCAAGGAATTAGTGTAGCAGGGAAAACTATTGAGACTTAACACTTCACTGTTTGGTTCATGGGGATACTTTGTGGTACTTAGAATTTGATGGCTGTTCATTATCAAGCCTTGTGGCTTAGAGATAGACCTAACATTTATGGCTTCTTTTTGTTTTCATGTATTATATTATTTATTTAAAGATCGCTTGTGTAGATCTTTGCTCAGTGGCACTTCAAGAAAAAGACTCTGTGCTTGTATTAATATTTAAACAAAAATATGCTCTGCGTGTTGCTAAATTTTTAGGCATTTCATGGGCAAATAATGATTAATTGAGATTATGATGCTTCCTATGACATATTAATTTATCTTCCCATGTCCAGGGCACATTGATTTTGAATATTAAAGAAGAGCTACATCTTTTCATTCATCATATGTGTTCTGAGTGACTGCTCTTGTTCTGGGTACTGAATACAAATATCAATAAGAGAATGTCCCAGCTCTCTAAGAGCTCATAGTCTAGATTATTAATGACGATACGATCTTATATTGTGATGATAGAGTTGTTACTTTTTTTTTTTTTTTAACAAATGTTTTGGGAACATAGAGGTAGGAGAGAGAGATTAGCTTTTACCTGGGGAAGGGGCAGATGGGCAGTTGAGATAATACAGATGAGTAATGATTCATCAAGAGGAGATTAAAAATGATTTTCCAAGCAGAGAACATTACGTGTGGAGCATGGGATGTGACAAAGTATGGCACATACGTCTCAAAATTTGGTGACTGGAGGATATGTAAAGGAGTGGCAGGAGTAGGAGTAAGAAGGTAATTTGGGAACAGGTTATGACAAACCTTGTGTGCCTTAATGAAGAATTTGTAGACCCCATTCTGTAACTAACGGAGAGTCATTGAAGGTTTGTAAGTTAAGAAGCAAAACGGATAGAGTTGTATTTTGTAGTAGGGTAGAGAAGCATAGGGAGAGGCGAGATAGAGACTGGGTCTTTCAGATATATTGAGATTAAGGTATCTTAAAATAGGAACTAGAAAAAAATAGGGAGAAATCAAGACTAGATAAATTGATGGTAGTGATCGTCAGCATATAATTAATAATCAAAATCATGTGAGTAAATATGGGGATAAAGGGTTGCATAGTGGGAAAGAACATGGGCTCAGATACCTGGTTTCCCAGCTGCCACTTTCAAGCTATATGACTTTGGGCAAGTTACTTTACCTCACTGTGCCTCAGTTTCTTTCATAAAATGGGGATAAAAATTGTCTACCTTATGGGGTGCCTGACTGGCTCAGTTGGTGAGCATGGGACTCTTGATCTCGGGGTTGTGAGTTCAAGACCCATCTTTGGTGTAGAGATTACTTAAATAAGTAAACTTTAAAAAAAATTGCCGACCTTATAGAGTTGCTGTGAGGATCGAATGACTTAATATAGTGTTACTTATTATTATTGTTATGCTCTTATTTAGAGTTGAGAATAGGTTTTTTGTTTTTCCCTCCATGAAATGTTCTGTTAAGGAGAAAGAAATGGCTGATCAATAGAAGAAAAGAGTTTTCTACAGATGAGAGAGATTGGGTTGTGTTTATCGATTAAGAAAAAGCAGCCAATAGAAAAGTTACTCAAGGTACAAGTAATTGAATAAGATCCAGAAGATATGGGAATGATTGTGCGCAGGGCACAGGTTGGTGGGTTAGCTCTGGACAGAAGAATATAGATATGTTTAGAAACAAGAAATGGAATGATAAAGGACTATCTGTCCAGCAGCTGCTATTTTTCTCTATGATCTTAGAGGCAAAGCCATCTCCCTCAAATGGATGGAGATGATGAAAGTAATTAAGGGATTTGAAGAGCATTTTAAATATTTGGATGATCTCTTAGGAGAAAGGAAAAGGGGACTGAGGATTGCCAAACTGCCCAGAGCCCATGTGTGGTTGGGAACCAGAAATTTGAAAAGGGGACAATCTTTCAAATTTAATTTCAGTTAAATTGAAAAGAAAATTAAACATATTTTATAGTAAGAGCTCTCTTTTAGGAAGTTACGTATATCAAAGGTAAGTAAAAAATGTATTTTATTATGGAATATATAAGTAAAGCATTTCAGAAATTATTGCAGACAGCAGCTGCTAAGTAAAATTTCTATGAGAATCACCCTCCATACTTCGGAGGGGAGAATGCAGCATTAGTGTGCATTTAAACAAATACAGCTGCTCAAAGACAATCTTTTCTGGGTAACAAACAACAGATGATATAGTCACTCTATGATGGTCACTTAATGTATCAGTGATGAAAGAATCACATGCCAGAAAACAATTTATAGAATCAAACGAATAGTCCTCCCACCCTAGCGTTAGTAATGAGACCAAGTAGACATAGGTGCCTAGACTGCCCACTTAAATGAATTAAAAACAAAATGAGACAGCCACAAATAAATAAATATCTGCATAACAACATAGTGTTGTAGTTTTTCTGTATTATGTAAGTTGCTTCAAGAGTTCTTTCATTAGTTTTTTTCTTTAACTGTTGACCCTATATTTTATTAATTAAATAGTTTTCCCATTTTTTTTAGCATGAAGAATAATCTTTAGAATACTTTCACTTAGTATACATTAATTTATTTTACAAAGGATTATTAAATACCCCAGTGTCAACTACTTACTATTTTTTTAACCTGTGAGAAAAATGAGTGCTTATAATTTGTATTCATAAATAGAAAACAATCAAAACTCTGAATAGATTATTTGTCAATGGAGGAAGAGTGATTGGAAATAGAAATGCAGAGACTCTGATGATATTTCGTTTCATTTCCTCTCACTGTGGTGACTACCTGACTACCCAAAGTCTCATTTAATGCTTAACTTTTTTTCTTTTTTAACTTTTGACTGACAAAAATTTCAAGCATGTATAAAAGTAGAGAAGATAGCATTATGAATCCCCGCATAGCTGTTTCCAGCTTCAGTAATTTTCAACATAGAATGCTTCGCTTAATGCATACAGATTCCTGTGGTATCTTGGTGCCGATATGATAATTAGCTATATCTTAATTATAAACATAGAAAAGCCCATGGTACCATCTAAAATTAAACATCAATTTGCATAAACAGGCTTTGGAGGAGTAAGTCCCCCTCCCCCCATATTCTTAGGAAGCATTTTAAAACACATTGTTTTTATTGTTTTCCAGTTAGGGCCATTAAAGCACCATAATTCTAGGTTATTTATCAGATGAGAGATTAAAGTCAAGTTAAGAATGTCTACTAACTACATGATAAGAATTGAATCTGTTTTGGCAATGCTAAACTTAGATTAGTTAAGGTCTGGCTTGGTCTTCGACCCATTGAATAGTCCTTCTTACCCTGATTAGGAAAACTCTTGAGAACTGNAGAGCGTCTTCGACCCATTGAATAGTCCTTCTTACCCTGATTAGGAAAACTCTTGAGAACTGTTTTAAAATACAGCCACCCTTTAAAGTGTATGAACAAAATTTAAATCAGAATGGCTTTCTACTTTTTCTCCAGAAGGTAAATGTAATAATTTGAGTTTCTGAAGTTTCTTAATGAAGGAACAAAAATATGATTAGAATTTTATTTTGTGGTTAATTTTTCAGGAACACATTTCACTGTATTTATCTGAAACCAAACAAATAGCTGGGTTAACTTTCCAGAAAAGTAATATGCAACTAATTTTTCTGTTTTTCACCTTTTATGTGAAACATGATGAAGGTTCCTAGAAAAAGTTACAGTTGTCAGAAATTGACCCATGTCAGCAGTTTAGAGAACTAATTGAGTTCACTGAACTAAACATTAATGCTAGCAGGAAGGCTGTTCTGGCATTCATGAGCATCACTTTGCTCAAAGGTAAGGAAACGTGATATTAATGAGAAGCCTAGTTTTCAACAGAACATGATATAAATGTGAGAGGAAGCTTCTAATGTTTTTCCATAACTTAGCTTATTATTACTATTGATAATTATGAAGTTAGAGGAAGCAATTTTTGAAAAGAGAATGAGCAATGAGACAGGGAGAAAAGGGGAGAAATAATTGGGCAATCTTCTGAATGGGGAAATGAATACAATGCATGCTCAAACTAAGACCCAGTTTTATTTAATGTTAAAAGTTAATTATCGCAAAAAGTACATGTTAAAATCTGCTGGCTTAAAAGAGTTTATTCCTAATAGAAATAGGATGCTGGAAGATAGCCAGGTTTGTGTGGGCATGGTGGCTTGCCCATATTTGGGTCCCCCAGTTGTTTGTTAAGTGAGTAAATAAATGCTAGTGAATAAAACACTGGGAGTTTAGCCTTCATGTGAACAAGTATGTAGTAAAATAACTTGTAGGACGATAGGTTGAATTTTTATTTAAATCACGACAGGGATCCCCAAATCAATATACACTTGTTTGTAAAAAATAGCCCTGGCATTCATTCTCCTTGATCACCAGGTTGCATTGCTAGCAGATACAGTTCTGAGAAAAGATAGTGAATATCAAATTAAATTGACTTGGCTCATATTGGGCTCCTTGTTAATATGCTGAAAATATTTGCAAGGTAGGGAATATTATACCCTTCCATTGACCGTAACACTATGACTCTACTTATGGAAAGTATATGAGGTTCCAGACTGAAAATAAGAAGCTTCTGAGCAAAGGATCTTCCATCATTGTCTTCGCAGCATCGCAAGTGGTGATTATGATACTGATTATATTGTGGTGTAAACAAAACATTCATTATTCTGTAAAAATAGAGGGTTTACTTAAAGGGTAGGACCACACAGTGTTTCTCATATTAATGATAGGAGTGAACCTAGTAAAGTATGTCAACTTTAGCTTCACCTCTTACCTCTCAACTTCATGACCTCTTGGCACTATGGAAAACAAGTCACACCATTGTAGTTTGTGATCTTGCTGACACCCAGAAGACTGGATGGTCCTTTTAGCAAGCTGGTTGTTATGGGCACGTTATTGCCAGGAACATCATTCCTTCTTCTGTTGACACTGCTACAGCTATTGGCAGGGTACTTACTGAGTTAAAGGGGAAGCTCGCCGGTATGACGCCCTTGCACCAATGACCAACAGGCAAACCTGCCAAACAGTTTCCAGAAAGTAAAAAAGCAAGCATCTGTTAGACCCATAACCTGTGATTTCCTTTTGCTGCTGTAACTGGTATTCCCCTTAAAACTTAAACAAGTTCACTTACTGGTATGGCAGTGATTTGGCTGTGACACCCATGCTATTGAATTTAGGGGCTTAAGGCCTCTATCCCTATAGTAATAGCCAGGGACCGTCTCTCTTAATTCTTCCCTCCTTATCTTCCCTCTCCCAAATCACACCATAGAAAATTCCTATTTCAAATCTAAACCTTTTGCCAGATTTTTATAGGGGTGGGGTAAGGGACAGAGATATTTCTGTATTCTGTGCCATTAATAAAATTTGCACTTGACCCAAATTTGGTAGGTTGGGACAGAGGGAAGTATTGACATCAGTCTAATATTTTTTTTTAAAGATTTTATTTATCCATTTATCTGACAGAGAGAAAGAGAGTGAGCACAAGCACAGGGGCAGCAGAGGGAGAGGGAGAAGCAGGCTCCCCACTGAGCAGGGAACCCGATGAATCACAGCCCAAGCCAGAGGCAGACGCTTAACCAACTGAGCCACCCAGGCACCCCTCTAATATGTTTTTATAGCCAAAAAGATACATTAAATCTCATAATCAGGAAAAGAACTTGGGGGTGGAAGAAAGAAAGGAATGAAGGGAGATAGGAAAGATTGTACTTTTGGATAAGCTCTGAAAGTCCTGCCCTTAGACCATTTCATTTGATTCTGGTTATAGCATCTCAAGTGAAACTTGTCAATAACACAGGGAATTGGAAAGGAGTGTGAGAAGGATGAACAAGTTGATTCTGTATTTGGTATTTTAGAGTTGGAAAGAGACAAAATTAGGAAAATTGGTAAGTATAGAGTGGCTTTCTCAAGGAATAGCAAACTACAGGAACTTGCTATTCTGAGAGGTGTATAACATTGTGGAGATGGCTAAATAAATGATCCCATTAAGTGGGATATTTTATGCAGCCTTAAAGTAAGTGCTGAAGCCTCTGTTTTAACATATGCAAGCCTATAACAAGATACCAAATTACACATACACTTTAACAGCATCTATGTAAAAGCAACTACAGAAAGAGAATAAAAGAGAATATAACAAAGATGTAAGAATTTGGGCTGTGTTAGTCGGAGTGGGAAATTGTAATTTGTAAGACTTGTGGGAAAAAAGGGATAATGTATCAGGAAGTGTCTGTTGTTTGGACTTACATAGAAATCATTAAGGATCATATTGTGCCTAATCCTATAGTAGAATGACCCGTTCCCATCACCAAGGAAGCATGTACTTCCTGCTAGCAGCAGTTTCTTACCTGTACTTCTTGGGAAGTGGAGAGATGTGGGATGGAGTGAGGGAATGAGAAGAAGATTCCTGAATAACCATAGTCTTATGCTTTGATAACCATGTGACAACCTGTGCAGAAATATGTTCCCTGTGGTAGTCAAGGAATATGGGGATTCTCTAATTCTGTCCCAAGAACTGATTTTATTTTTCAGACTGAGAGTATAGGGAGGAGAGGAAAGATGAGGAACAGGAAAGAGAGAAACTACTACCCGTATCAGCTCATGACCTTGCGGTTAAAAATGAGGGACCGGAAACTGAGAGGGTTTTGTTTGCTTTTCATATATTTTATCATTCTAGATTTATCTGAAAAAAGCCTCCTGAGAGCTTGCAAATATCCAGGAGCATAGTTAGAAAGATATTTGAGATAATATAAGGGCATGGGTTTTTAACTTCTGAATTGTGAGATGTCTCTAAACCCAACAGAGAGAAGGTGCTGTTAAGTTCAGCAGTGATGTTGCACAATGCTGGACTCTACGGTCTCGTGTCTGCTCACACTACAGAAAGTAAAGAGGGTTTACAGAGTGATGAACTAATATTGCTTTATTGTAGTGTTGAAAAAAGAAGAGCACAGCTCCCCAATCGTAAACAATAATGCAGCATTTTAACAGATGGTTCTTTTGGTCTGTTATCTTCAGCTCATGTGGTATTTGGTATTTGTAAACTGTTCTACTTGTATTACGTTTACGCTTTTGGGCAGTGTTAGTAGAATAGCAGTTGTTTTTTAAATATCTGATACTTTCAGTAAATAGTTTTGAAATGATATTGGGTAATTTTAACCAAGTTTGAATTAGTTCGTTTTGTGCTTTGGTTTTATTACTTTTAACTGATTTTTGAGTCATCCTTTTCTCTCCATTTTATTGAGAGTTGATTGAAATTTTGATATATTGGCTGGGTTAGTAGTCATTTTCTTTTCCTTTTCCCCACAGAATGTAGAGACTGATGAAAAGGGTTTTGTTGTTTTGGTTTGTTTTTACTAGGAATGAGTTAACCTGATATGGAGCTCTTCCTTCCAACTATGGATATGGTTATAAAAACCTTGGGAATACCCTTCCTAGGGCAAGCAAACATGCTGTATGAAAGAGGAACACGTTTTAGAGAACAGTCAGTTCCAACTTGGCTAGATAGCTTTATATCTTAGTGTCAGTGATGGTTTCTAAAATGTATAACTGGTTGGAAATCCACTCTTAAAAAACAGCAAACATAAAAATATCAGTATAAAGGAAAACTCACTAAAACTATTTCCTGATTGCATGATATAATTTTATAGTTTGATTTAATTGTATTTCTTCTCATTCCTTTATTTAACATTGAGTACTTCTTGTGTGACAGGCCCCATGCTCACTGCTAGGAATGTAATGGTGAGCATCTGCTTTGAGTCTAGTAATTAATGTCTATGTTAATTACTAATTAATTACATAATTAGTTATTAGTGTCTATACACATTAATCAAATAAACCATCTAAAACAAAATTTCATCTATGACTAGTGCTACAAAGGAGAGGTGTAAGAGGCCATAAAAAGGAATTTAAACTAGTCAAAGATTTGGAAAGGCTTTCTTTTTTATTTTTTAAAAGACTTATTAGAGAGAGAAGGAGAGAGAGGACAGGGGGCAGGGGCAGAGGGAGAGGGAGAGAGAAACTCAAGCAGACTCTGCGTTGAGCATGGAGCCCGTTGTGAGGCTTGAGATCATCATCTGAGCGGAAACCAAGAGTGGGCACGAAACTGACTGTGCCAGCCAGGTGCCCCTGGAATGGCTTTCTTGAAGTGAGGCTTGAGTGTTAAGAGGTTTCTTCAGTTGGACAATATCTGAGTGAGTGCTGGAAAGGAAGTGTTTCCATCCCACAGATGGTTGTGGGCAAAGGTACCTAGCAGCAGGAGAGCGGCCTGGCGAGCAGCGTTAGGCTGGGAGAAAGACAGTGTGGCCACAGTATATGGAGTGAAAGCTGAGACTGATGTGTGAAGAGTTGGAGAGGTGGATTTGGGTAGCAGTTACATAGGTTGTTTTGTTTGTGAGTATTCATCAGGCTGTCCCGTTGGATACACTTTTCTATTTGTGCGTTATACTTCAAAAATGAGGTTTGAGTGCACTTGAATGAACAGTTGAAGGGTGCAAAGCTTTATACAAAAGAGTACCTTGGAACTCTCTATATCCACTCCTGGTCACAGCTCTCCCTTTACCAAGGGCTTCTATCACCACAGGTTCTTTTAGTCTGTTCCTAATATCGTACAGTCCGCATCACAGTATTTAGGAGTTTGCGTCTGACTCCTTCTGATCCTTTTATGGCTATGATATACTTCTGTGTTTGCACATGGTGGTAAAATGCGTACTTTTATTGTAGCATAATATTCTTATGTATGGATATACCTTACTTTGCTTGTTTATTCACTCTTGATGGTCATTTGGGTTATTTCCAGTTTAGGGCCCTTACAGAACTTGCTGCTGTGAATACTTGTATGTATCTTTTGGTGTTACGTATGTATCCATTTCTGTTAGGAATGTGTATAGAAGTCAGATTGCTAAATTATAGGGTCTGCATATGTTCAGCTTTGGTAGGTGCTACCATATAGCTTTCCAGAATGGCTGTACCAACTTACACTCCCACCAACCAACGTATCAGAGTTCCAGCTATTCTACGTCCTTGCCAGCTCTTTTCATTGACAGTTAAAAAGAAAAAAGTTAGTCATTCTGGTTGGTATAGTGTTGGGCATTATGGCTTTAATTTGCAGTTCTCTGCTGATTTTGAAAAAAAAATTTTTTTTGCCACTTTGATATTGGGGGGGGGTGGTAGTGCCTAGTAAAGTCTGTTTCCCAATTTCTATTTGATTTTCTCTCTCTGATACTGATTTAGGAGTTCTTTATGTTTTTGATACAAGTCTTTTGTCAGTTACATGTACTATAGTCACCTCCTTATCTGTGGGGGGTAGGTTCCAAGACCCCAGTGGATACCTGGCACTGAGGATACTGAACCCTATACATGTGGGGTTTTTTTCCTATACATACCTATGATAAAGTTTAATTTATAAATTAATCCTAGTAAGAAAGTAACAACAATAACTTCTACTAGAACAATTATAACAGCATGTGAATATGGTGTCTCTCTCTCAAGATATCTTATTAAACTGTACTTGCCCTTCTTGTGATGCTGGGAAATGATAAAATGCCCACATGATGAGATGAAGTGAGGTGAATGGCGTAGGCATGGTGATGTGGAATTAGGCTACTACTGACCTTCCGATATGTTGGAAGGGGGATCATATGCTTCCACGTTGTGGTTCACTGCAGGTAACTGAAATCGAGGAAGATGAAATCCCAATAAAGGGGGACTACTGTATTGCAAATATCGTTTAGTCTGTGGTAGAAAAGTATCTTCTATTTTTTTGATTAAACAAATTTTAAATTAGTAGTTCTTTTTTTTTCCCCACTATTAGGTAAGTTGTTTTTATGCCTTGTTTACGGAATCTTTCCCCAACCCCGAAGTCATAAACACACTTTCCTTTACTGTCTTTTAGAGGCAATTGTTTATTCAGACATTTAGATGTACACTTGAAATTGATTTGTATATGGTGTGAACTAGGGGTAAAGATTCACTTTTTTTTCCCAAATGTAAAGTCATTGGTCCCAGTATTATATATTGAAAAGACTTCATTATATCACATTGTCATTTTTGTTATAAATCAGGTGACCATATATGTGTCAGTCTGTTTCTGAATTCACTGATTTCTACCATGGGTTCACTAGAACACTTTTTAAATTATTGCAGCTTTATAACGAGTCTTGCTATCTGGTAGTGTAATTTCTCCACCTTTTACTTTAAGAGTGCCATGGCTGTTTTCAGCTATCTTAGAATCAAGTTGCCATTTTCTACAAAAATAACCTGCTGGGATTTTGATTGGGATTACACTGACTCAATAGATTAATTTGAGGAGAACTGACATCATTACAATATTGAGTCTTTAATACGTGAACGTAGTATGTCCTTTCATTTGTTTGGATCCTCTTTAATTCCTCTAAATAATATTTTGAAGTTTTCTATGTAGAAGTCATGCACATATTTCTTTAGACTTATGTCTGGGTGTTTTTTGATGTTACAGCCAATGTTTATTAGTTTGCTAGAGATGCCATAACAAAGTACTATAGAGTGGGTGGCTTAAACAACAGAAATTTATTTCCTCATAGCTCTGGAGGCTGGAAGCCCAAGATCAAGGTGTCTGTCGGTTTGGTTTTATTTTAAGGCTTCTCTCCTTGACTTGTAGATGGCACTTTCCTCCCTATATCTTCACATGGTCTTCCTTCTGTCTCTGTGAGCATGTCTGTGTTTTAATCTCTTCTTATAAAGACACCAGTCATGTAGGATTAGGGCCTACCCACATGACCTCAGTTTACAACCCTGTCTCCAAATATAGTCACATTCTAAGGTACTGAGGGTTAAGGACTTTAACATATGAATTTTGAGGGGACACAATTCAGCCCATAACACAATGGTATCAAATTATTTGTTGCTGAAATATAAACATACAATTTCTTTTTGAATTTTGATCTTATATATAGTGATCTTGCTAAACTCACTTATTAATTCTAAAAGTGTTTCTATTAATTATTTTGGATTTCTTATATAAACAATCATGTGACCTGTGAATGACTTTTATTCCTGATCTCAGAATAAAGAGCCTTTATTATTTCACTATTAAGTAAGATACATGCTATGGGAATTTTGTAGATACGTTTTACCTGATTAAGACAGCTCTTTTTCTATTGTTTATTGTTCATTCGTTGAGTTTTTTCATTCATTTTGTTTTAAAACATTTTATTTTATTAAGAGAGGAAGAGGTGGGGAAGGGTCAGAGGGAGAGAGAGAATCTTAAGCAGGCTCCACACCCAGCGGAGAGCCCAAGGTGGGGCTCCATCTTACAACCCTGAGATCATGATCAGAGCCAAAATCAAGAGTTGAATGCTTACCCCAGTGAGCCACACAGGGGCCCGATTGTTTTGTTTTTAATCCTGAAATAACTTTGAAGCTCTTAGACTATTTGAATGTTAATTGTTGCTATAATGGAGAAAAGTTGACAGGATTTACTGATGGATAATTTTAATATGGAAAATAGTAGAAGAGTGGAATTTTTTGTTCATCAGAAATTGAAGTTCTTTGATGTCTCCTAGTCTCTGTAAAATTTGAAAGGAATGATTTGGATGAAACTGGGAAAATTAGTTTGAAGTGTGAGTTTGATTGAAAAAGTTACAAACTCAGCTGTCTACTCTTGCAGAATCTCTAGATATTTATGATCAACATTTTAATATTTTAGCACAATTTTTGTTTAATTTTTGCTACACAGGTATCCAATGTTGTTATATAATTTATTTTCATTTACTGATGAAAATAACTGCTCCAGTTTCTTTTATTTCTGAGTTTGGTGCTCCAAAATAGTGAGAATGTACAAAAGGTTAAACTGTGCATTGCACAAATTGTTATCATTTAGAGCCATCTGGAAATCATTATAAAGTATGTCACAGACTGCGCTTTGGGTCATTGATAATAGATGCATAACAAGGAGTAGTCATAATGGTAGCTATAATAATAGTAGTAAGAGTAGTAATAACTAAAGGTAATATTTTTTGAACAATTAAAAATTGCCTGCTTTTGGGGCGCCTGGGTGGCTCGGTTGAGGATTTGACTTTCAATTTCCACTCAAGTCATAATCTCAAGGTCGTGAGATTGAGCCCTGCAGGTTCCATGCTGGGGAGTTTGCATGAGATTCTCTCCCCCTCCCTCTGCCCCTCCCACCCTGGTCTCTCTCAAATAAATAAATAAATAAATAAATAAGTCTTTAAAAAAAGAATTTGCCAGCTTTTGAACACTGTTCTGTGTGATTTACATGCATTAATGAAATCTCTACAATAATTCTCACAATACTATTTTATCCATCCTTTTTACAGATTAGAAGACTGAGGCACAAAGATAAGTAACTTGCTTCAGGTCACACAGCTAATAAATGATGGAGTCATGATTCGATCCCAGAAAGTTGTCTCCAGAGCTTTCTCTAGAAGGCTGTGGTATGTTATGCTGGGATAGAAATCTTTAATTTCAATAGGATCTTAAAATAGTTGGATAATAGCACATTTTAATCTGAGACTCAAAAAATACAGCAGGAGCAGCAAAAATGTTATTAAAATTCTTCCACATGAAATATAAGAGCTCTTCATATTAAGACGTCATTATTTGCCCCCAGACATGTGCCGTGTACACTGCTCCTCCTTCCTGTCTTTCCTAGACCATCTAGTCTGACCCTCGCCCCAACACTCCTCTTCCTACACCAAACCACTTCACATGCTCTCAATGTCAACAAAGCTGTCATGCAGTGAAATTAGATATAATGAAGAATCATAGTCATAAGTTTCCAAATGATAAAATAGAATTGAATAATTTAATCTCTAAATTTCTAGAATGACTAATTCTAACCTAGTAAGACTCTTAAAATGCCTGTTATGACCCTTCAGGCATCCCAGAATGTCCCATCCTGCTCCCGCCTCTTTATCCCTTTCCATCAAGCATTATATGTATGAGATAAAAGCTTTTTTGTGTTGTTTTAAATCCAATTCTTTTGTTATTGTTTCATTACTAAAATTTTAACTACTGCTTTCTACTCTTTTTTTTTTGCATTACATGTATTTGTGGGAATATTGTTGTTAGTTCAACAAATGAGCCTGGGAGTCTAACCATTATTTAAAATAGATTTGTAGGGGCGCCTGGGTGGCTCAGTCGTTGGGCGTCTGCCTTCGGCCCAGGGCGTGATCCTGGAGTCCTGGGATCGAGTCCCACATCAGGCTCCTCCTCTTCCTCTCCCACTCCCCCTGCTTGTGTTCCTTCTCTCGCTGGCTGCCTATCTCTCTCTGTCAAATAAATATATAAAATCTTTAAAAAATAAAATAAAATCAAATAGATTTGTAAAGTGTAACTTTTTTGTGGGTTGAAGTTTGCATACACTTTTCACACAACACACACACACTTGATATTTGTGGCTGTTTAATTCATATATTTAGAAATAGTGAGTGAGCCAATTAGCTTTGTTTTGTCGGTGACGATAGATTAAATTTAACCAAGGAGAACTATCTCAAATATGTTTTATTTTGTTTGCAAATGAGAGAATGTTGGTAGATCAGCATGAATCCACTATTCTTGGGTAAAGAATTTAAAGTTAATGGCCTTCTCATGGTAGGAAATAGAACCATCTTTTTTTTTTTTTAATGTGAAAGATAGCACTAAAAATGAGATAAAAATAATTTACACATTTGGATCTATATTTGTAAAGTTCTGTGTATTGTCTAGGAAACCGAAATACTGGAATTAAGTATTCATTTTTTTCAGTACCTTTCCTCAGGTGTTTTAGTGTAGTGGTTATACGCCTGGACTCAGGCCCCTCTGCCAGGGTTTAGATCCTGGTGCCATATGGCCCTAATAGTTCTTGAGCAAGTTATTTAGTCCCTCTGTGCTTCAGTTTTCTTATTTGTAAAGCTAAAAATAAAAGAACATACCTAATGAAGTTACAATGAAGATTAAATAAGATGATACATGTAAAACTCTTAGCAGAGGGCATGCATTTTGTTTAACAACTCTGGTTGTTAGCAGTGCTCTTAAACCTGAAAATCTGTCAGTGGTAGTGGAAGTATCCTTTGTGAGAGAAAAAATGTTTCTAAATCTTAGGAAATCTTATTCCTGTGGTTTGCTATTACTGGTAAGAGGGAGGGAAATTTTATGGATTACCTCCTAGCACCCATATGATAAATAATTTTCGTTTGTTTCCTGGCAAATATTCTCATGTCTGAATGAAAAACTTGAGTAACCTAATAGGTGAATTATCTTCTTTCACTGGCCGCATGTTTGATGTTGACCATGGTAGGCCAGATGATTAATTGATAATGCGACTGAGGAAGTGATTATAGGAAGAACTTTAAAGAACTTGGTTTAGGACAGTAATTTCAGAAACAGTCTACTCTGTAGAAAATTTTTCTTTATCTGCAAATCAGGTCATTTTACTTTGGGCCAAGTCAGATAGTCAGCTAACCTTATGGTGTTCTTGTTTACTTTGTGCCAGGAACAGTATGCAGATATCCATTAATTTTCTCTTCCCTAGTGTTGTACAGACTTTTATCTGTCTGCATTCTTCCATTCTTTTAAAAAATATGTATATATATATATATATATATAAATGTCTTTAAATTCCCAAAGCAAGCTGAGATGGCACAGTGTGTTTAAACAATGTAGATTTCGTCAGACATCACATTCTTCTAGTTATATTTTTCCAAATGGAAAGATGGCTCAACATTTTCTATTATTATTTTAGATGAAATGTTCTGCAATATGTTGTTGACATTGTACTGAAGTAAATACTGTATGCTCAAGTCTCTCAGGGACCCTCATGAAAATGAGATGCATGTCCCAGGAGGCTATCTTAGAAAAGAGAAATTCTAAATAAAATAGCATGAATGAAGTGGCATACAAGAATTTATTATGAGAAAATATTCTTTCATATAATACTGGACCTAAAGAAGAGGAAATGTTGACACAACAGATTGCTATCCTTATATGGCTCCATGTGGTCACATATACATAATAATTCATATTTTTTTCCTTTTTCAGTCAAATATACTGCAGGTATTTGTTTTACAGTGATGGAACATGGTTCCTTTATTAGCTACATTCCACATTCATTTGATCTACTGCACATCTCTCGTCATGACTGGCAATTCAGGCTGTCTTTTCTGTTTTTTAGTTTTGTTTTTCTTTAAGAGGGCTTAGAAGGAGCCACACAAATCTCAGCCTGACTGCTAAATGAAGTGCCAATTAACCCAAGAATTGAGGTGGGGTTGAAAAAGGGCTAGTGAGCCTGGAATAGATTTAGTCCAAGTAGAGAAATAATTGCCCAGTCTTCTCTTAGCATTGACTGTTTTCTTTAAGTTTGGGTGGCCCTTCTGCATGAAGGGCATTCCTTCTGGGCTTATGCATTTTCAACCATTTTTTCTAATTGTTTATTTGCCAAAAATAGTTTTATTTCTTTTTTGCAGTTTTTTAAAAGTAATCATTATTAGGTTTTTAAAATCAGAGGATAAAAAACATCTCGGAGTCCCATAACCCAGATAACCGTTGTTGATATATTTAAATGTTTTCCATCCTCCCAGAGCCAAACATTTAATAGTTTTTATATATTGCACTAGGAAGAATGGTTTTCATATTTAATCTTTTAGTTTGTAAACAAAAGGGATCTTACTCTATGTACAATTAAATATCTCAGTTTTTTCCCCCCACTTGATATATTAAGGAGATCTTTCCAAATATTTGCTCTGGGGTAGATACTTTTGATATCTCTTTGGAGAAATTTAAGCATGAGAAAGATACAGGCCCTTTCCTGCAGGAATTGAGTATAAGTTTTGATTGTAACTATAGTCAATATTTATTAATATGCATAATATTCTGTGTATGTAATATGTTAGTTGGGTTTCTGGTTACAAGTGACAGAAACCACGTTAAGCTAGGTTAAGCTAGGAAAAAAGTTAAGGAGAGAAGGGAATCTCATGAAACTAGGATTAGGGTTTGGAGCATTTTCAAAACTTTCTGTTTCTTTGTTTATCCACTCTATTTTCTCTCCGTAGATTGGTTTTCTCAGATCCACAGGTCATGTAGTAGAAAACATGGCTGCTAATAGTTTCCAAGGTATAATTCTCTTTTCAAGAGCCCATTTTAGGCTGAGATTGAAATCTCTTAGTTCCAATTTCAAATTTCTGAGAAATCAACTGCTGCCCGGCTTGGAGTGCCCATTATTGAACCAATTAGTTATCTTGTCATGGGGACTGAATCATCTTGTAAAAAATAAAAAATAAAAATAAAAAAATAAAATCACTGTGGTTACCACATAGGTGGTGGGTGGGCAGTTCGCAGAAGAGAGATGCTAGACAGACAAATATGTATCTACTACATTCTTTGAAATTACAAGTTTAAGTGATTTTATATCTTGCTATGCACAAAGTCGCAGTATTAATCTTGTATTTTTAGGAAATTTAGTAAAATTCAAGTCTCACTGTTTCTGAATTACAGTGTCTATGGTGCTCAACCAGATTTCTTAATTCCATTTTTATTATAATTTCCTTTCCTTATCATTTTCCCTTTTATAGTTCCATAGAACTGTATTTTATGTAATGTGAAATGTACTTCTTTTTCTTTCTTTCTGATATTTAATTACTTAAGGTAGCTAGTGATTTGTGATCTCCTAAACTCCAAAACTATCTAAAGGACAGTGGGTACTGGGAAGGGCCCTGGACTAAGAAGCAGTAGTCTGGGGATGAGCTTTGAATTCACCACCTTCTCATCATTATCACTATAACCTAAATTTAGCAGGATCTAAATTTAACAGTCCTATAGTAAACTATTAAATTCATCACAGGCTACTGTGAGAAGGATCGAGTAAGATAATATATGTGAGCTTACTTCATAAATTCAGAGGTATTCTATCCAAACAAGTTATTAGACATTTGACTCTGACACAGAGAGAGTGAAGCATGGGAAAAGGAAGTCTTATCTTGCCAACTGATCAGAGCCTGATGAAGGCATGTGATTTGGTAAAAAAACAAAAGATAGTTGAAAAGAACAGTTGGCTACATTATGATATGTATAAATGTGAAATTAGATTGGCTATTAAAGATTGTGTATATCTGAAGATATCCATGCTGATGTTTTGAGCAGAAGATGAACCACAAAATAAATTTATCTTCATAATGACCTGATCTTATAATGGAATTGACAAAGGAGAGTTAAGACCATTCAGTTATTTTGATAGTAACATAAAATGACACATGAATTGTGTAGTAATGATTTAAACATTAGTATGACAACACAAAAAATCTAAGTCCCCTTCACCAAGAATTCTAATTATAAACTATAAACTTGGTGTGTTCTCTATGTGCCATCCAATCCCCATCCCCCTCCCTAGTACCATGGAACTCTTTGGTTCTTCTGCATACTAGCTATGTGACCTTGGACAAATTATTTAACCTCTCTGTGCCTCAATTTTCTCGTGTTTAAAATTGTGATAATAGCAATACCTACCACAGAGGATTGTTGTGAAAATTAAATTAACATTAATACATGTTAAGCATTTAGAACATTGTGCCTGTGTGGTTAAGTGGTAAATAAATGTTAAAATGATCAGGTTTTTTTCATTTAATGATATTTTCATTATCTTGCTACTTTGTAGAAACTTCCTTACATTTAATTTCTGAAAATAGAATTTTCTCTTTGTTTTGGAGCTTTTTCTCATGGAAAATTTACATGAAAGTAGAATGAATAGTGTGACTACCCAATTACCAGTCACCTATTGCATTTAGCGGCCTCTAAGATGGCCCTGAATGATCTGTACTTCCTAGTGTCTGTGGCCTTATGTAATATTCTTCCTTTGCATGTGGGCTGGACCTTGTGACTTACTTCTAACTGAAAGAATACAGCAAAAGTGTTGGGATGTCACTCCAAGTTTAGGTCCTGAAAAGACTGGTTTTGGGGGTGCCTGGGTGGCTCAGTTGGTTAAGTGTCTACATTTGGCTCAGGTCATGATCTCAGGGTCCCGGGATTGAATCCCACATGTGGCTCCCTGCCTTGCGGGGAGCCTGCTTCTCCTTCTCCCTTTGCCCCAACACCCGCTCGTGCTCTCTCTGTCTCTCCTTCTCTTAAATAAATAAATAAAATCTTTAAAAAAATAAATCATTTTGTTTTTGTTTTGCTTATCTTGTATGCTTCCTTTCCTGCTCTCTTTCTCAATCACTTTGAGGGACATCAACATGGCAAGGAACTGAGGAAGGCCTCTGGCAGCAGTCAGTAAGAAACTGGCGTTCTTGGTGTAGCAGTTCATGAGGAACTGAATTCTGCCAGTAACCATGTAAGTGAGCTTGAAAACAGATCTTGCCCCTGTTGTATCTTCAGATGAGATCATTGCCTTGGCTACAGCATGACTGCAACTTCATGGAAGACCTTACACCAGAGGTGTCCAGCTAAGCTGTACTTGAATTCCTAACGCACAAAATCTGCAAATAATAAATACTTCTTGTTTTAAACCAATAAGTTTTGGAGTAATTTCTTATGCAGCAATGGAAAACTAATATAACCAACTTTAAAAATTATCAGGATATTGCCAAACTTGTTTCATCTATATCTCCCTACTCCTTATTCCTTGTTGATGATTTGTTTTTATAGCTTTATTGAGGCATAATTTGCAATATGCTATAAAATTTACCCGTCGTGTAATATAAAATTACCCATAACTGTATAGTATGATGATTTTAGTAAATCTGCAGCATTGTGCAATCATCACCATAATCCAGCTTTAGAGCATCTCTATTCCAGCGAATTTCTCTGTATCATTTACATTCAGCCCTTGCTCCCATACCTCAACCCCAGGAAACCTACTTAATCTTAATCTGCTTTCTGTCTCTATCGATTTGCCTCTTCTGAACATTTCATATAATGAAATAATCTAATATGTAATCTTCTGTGTTCTGTTTCTTTCATTTATCATGATGTTTTTTAGGTTCATCCATGTTGTACATGTTTCATTATTTCATTCCTATTTATTGCCGAATGGCATTCCATTATATAGGTATGCCACATTTTGCTTATCCATTCAACAATTAATGGAAAATGAATTGTTTCATATAGCTCAACTTTCTAAGGACTTGCCAAATTGTTTTCAAACATGATGCACCATTTTACATTCCTACCCACAGTGAATGAGGGTTTCAGTTTCTCCACATTCTCCTCACCACTTGTTATTGTCTCTCTTTTTGACTGTAGACATTTTAATGGGTATGACTGGAATCTCATTGTGGTTTTAATTTACATTTCTCTAATGACTAAAGTTGCTGAGCATCTTTTCATATGCTTAGTAGTCATTCATTTGTCTTCTTCATAGAATATTTATTAAAATCTGCTCACTTTTTTGTTGTTTGTATTCTTATTCAGTTTTAAGAATTCTTTATAAAGTGTGTATCAAATCTTTTATCAGATATAAGGTATGCAAATATTTTCTCTTAGTCCATGGCTTATCTTTTGAATGTGAAATTTTAAAATATGAGGAAGTTTAATTTGTAATTTTTTTATCTTTTATGACTTTTGCTTTTGGCATTGTTTTTAAGCTAAGACCATTCAGATTTCCTCTTGCATTTATTTCTAAATGTTTTATAGTTTTAGCTCTTACCTTTACGTTTGAGGTATAAATATATTTTTTAGTTATTGTTTTGTGTATGGTATGAGGTAAGGGTCCGTATTAATCACTGTGCCTGTGGACATCCAATAGTCTCAGTACCATTTATTAAAAAACTATCCTTTCCTCCATTGAAATGCCTTGGAAAGTTTGTCAAAAATCAATTGGCCATAAATATAAAGGTTTGTGTGTAGGTTGTCTTCAAATTCAGGTTTGATTTTTAATTATTTTTTACTTTTAAGAGTACCTCACAAATGGTTTTATGTTCTTCCATCAGGAGACATATAATGTCTAATTATGTCTCTTTTTTGTGGTGTTAACAACTGTTGATGATTGTTACTTAGATTTATTTATTTAAAAGGATGCTCCAAAATGGTGATATTGGTGATTCTGTCATTCTTTCTTTATTTATTGGAATATTCTGTAAAGAGAGTCTTTCCTTTGCCTATTGCTTGGTTACCCAGCAGTTACCCAGTGATAGAGCTTATATGGGAAAAATAGGACAAATTCTAATTTCTTATCTTAAAAATAATATTTTCTTAAAGAAAGTGCCCACTCTTAAATATAAAGTGGTTTACATTGTATTCCATTATTTTAGTGGAATTCTTAAGTTAAATATTAGCGTGGTATATGTAAAATATGATAGTGCTTGTTTTAAACATTAAATATTTTGTTTAAGAATAAAAATATTTTTTTAAAGATTTTATTTATTTATTTGACAGAGATAGAGACAGCCAGTGAGAGAGGGAACACAAGCAGGGGGAGTGGAAGAGGAAGAAGCAGGCTCATAGAAGAGGAGCCTGATGTGGGGCTCGATCCCACAAAGCCGGGATCACGCCCTGAGCCGAAGGCAGACGCCTAACCACTGTGCCACCCAGGCGCCCCTAAGAATAAAAATATTAACTACTATAGGTTTTACAGGCATTCTGTAGGCATTGCTATTTATGTAGGTGGTATTGGATAAAAATCTTTAGCCTTTAGATTTAATTGTTGTGGTTGCTCATTGGCACTTCATCACTACAGAATAATTTTAGTTTATTAAGTTTCAAGAAGCTTATATTCAGATTTAAATGTAAGTCATCATCAGGCCTCTGATGGAGGTCATCCTTACATAGGATTTCCTGAAAGATTTATCTATAAGCAAATGTTCTGTAAATATCTGCGCTTTTAAAGTGAAAAACAAAATGCGTATATTGGGCTGCCAGTAATCATCTACCTGATATTAGATTTTTACGTAATATTGTTATAAAGTCTTCTTGTTGACTTGAACCCACCCTAGGAGCAAAATTTGATTATTGTTATAAAATTTTAAAAATTATTTAAGATTCTATTTTGTTTTCTTCAAAGTTTAATGTGGTTTACATCAGTCATCACATACCAAAATAAATATTATCATTATGAGTAATTTTTTAAAAGACTAACATTTTTACTATTTAGGAAAATACGTTTTAAAACAGTAAAATGCATTTATAATCCAATAACAAATATATTATTTTAATAAATGACATTATTCTTATTTTCCGTTCAGTCACTTGTAGAAGATGGACCTACTATTGCAATTATAGAGTCTCAACTAAACTTTTGATAATTTTCTATTCAATTAGAATTTCAAATACTTACAAGTCATTATGTTTTTTATTTAAACAAGTTGTTAACACTCTTGCATAGATTTGAAGTTGTGGAACATTCAGAGGGTCAGTGTTGTGACCATTAATGTGAGACATGGAAAGGTCAAAGGGATCGTGCGCTAACAAACCTTGTGGTATGGGAAGAGACCAGAGAGCTCTGGGGATCGCTAGGAGCATCTAAATCGAGTCACCTCTTGGTAACCAGTTCAAATTTCATCTTGTAACCTTAAGATAATTTTTCAGTTGCTCTTTGGTGAACTCTGAAATGTGTAGATGTCTTGGAGAAGCATTAGCCTGTGTTAATTTTAAGCAGTTTTAGTCCTTAATGGACTTCCAACGTCAAAAGCGTTTCTTCCTAAAGGGTGTACGTTGCTGCTTATAGCAGTTAGGAAAGCAAAACCACTTCCTTTGCACTTCAGATAACTCTTTTTCTTTTTTTTTTTAATTAAAGTATAGTTGAAATGCAATCTTATATTAGTTTCAGGTGTATAACATGATGATTTGACAATTGTATACATTACAAAACGCTCACCATGGTAAGTGTAGTTAGTTACCGTCTGTCACCATACAAAGTTATTACAATATTATTGACTATATTCCCTATGTTGTACTTTACATCCCCATGACTTATTTAGTTTATAACTGGAAGTTTCTACTTCCTAGTCCCCTTTCCCCATTTTGCCCATCCTCTCCCCTCCCCTTCTAGATAAAGTAGTGGTTTTAGAGGGTCTGTGTCAAGTGTTTCATTGTATTGAGAATCCAGACTTAAAGATATAATAATCTTATATTTTTATGTGGGTAGGGAGTGTGAAATTTTGTTGAATAACTTTAATTTGCATGGGTCTTTGATATTTAGCAGCCTATTTTGTGTAGAATTGGCCCAGTTCTCCTGTCATAGGTCTACTTACTGAAAAGTTGCAGTTGATGAAGAGGAATGAGAATCTTGTTGCATTGAATACATTATCTGATTATAGTAGAAGAGAAGAATAAAGATAATAGAGTATTAATTTGAAATTTTCTTTGTCGGAAGGTTTGGGAGTCTGTTCTGCTCTATAAATGGATTTTTCATAGCTACTGCCCATTATGTCTTTCAGTGATAATTTTCTATTCTTTTCAGATTTAGTTTCTTTCTTGCAGTTGTTACTGATATATCAGTTTATAAGATAGCCTTCTATAGTTAAAGCAATCTTAATTAGGAATCCGAGAATGCTTTGAAAATCATAATATGCTCTGAAAGTTTAAGGGTTTGCCAGCCTCTCTTATAATTGTAGGAGCTTTTAAATCCTCTTATTAAAATAATCGGGATCCTGATAATATGTATTATTTTAATTGGTAATATTGAAAATAAATGACTGTTGGTGCTCATTGTTATAGGTTAAAAATGATCTGCTTTTTAATTAATTTAGGATTTTGCTGTAGTTTTAGACTACTGCAGGTTTTTTTAAAAAATGGTGAAATTTCATCATTGTAGACTCTAGGTAGAACTGTTGTGGGTAAATAATCTTGAATTTATATATACCTTCCCCTAACAAACCATGAAATATTTGGTTTACTTGGTATAATTTTTGAAGTATCCGAGAAGGAGTATTGGTAATAGTAAGTTCTATAATAAGTTCTTCTTCAATTCTCCAAGAATCTAGTTTTAAGAATTCCACTTTCCTAACCCACTGCATAATTTTACTATCTTTATGTGGATTTGTTTATATATGTATACATGTGCATGTGTGTTTGCACGTATGGATAAAGTATCCCTAGCCTTTTTTCTAAATTACATTTTTTCTTTAAAATTTTAGAGGAATTTGAATGTTGACTATAACATTTTTTTCCAGACAGACATTGTTACAGTGGTAAGCAGTTCTGTTTAGTTATAGGCTTATCAGTAACCTTTACACATAATGTGATATTGTCTGAATGTCTTATTTTGTTCAGCTTTCCCTGGCACTGATGAAGCCTAAGGCTGCTGTTTCTTTGAGTTACTGATAATTTTTTATCTGATTAACTGACACATTTAGTTGAAATCAGACACAGCCCTTAGGCTGGGCATGGATTTAATTTAAAAAGTATCAAAGGTTTGCTCTGTGTGCTATTTAATCATCATGTTTATCAGGCAAAGAAAAATTACCGGAAGGACCATAGGGAGAGGGTTATCTTAAGGAGCAGTAGCTTGGGAAATTGATAATAGCTACAAGGTAATTTACTGCTAACTTTTACATTCATTAATATAACATTTCCCGCTAATAATTACAGTGCATGTAATATACTAATTAAATTGAAAGCATTATCACTAATTTTCTTTTTGCTGAACCCTAAGATGGCTAGATAAGAAGTGAGAATGTGAAATTGAAGAAAACCCATGCAAGTCACACTAATTTAAACAATTGGTTAGTTGGCCAGTTAAGACATTTTGGAAACGGAAAATGAAACTACTATGAATGTTCAGAAAAACTCATTTTAGGCTGTGACAAGGAAATGAAATTTCTAAATGAATGAAATCACTATGTTCTATAGTTTATAAAATATTACACTGGTCTGACCTGTAAAAGTAATACATCTACCAGGAACCAATACGTCACTACTATCCAAGTGTATGATGGCACCACTCTAATGAATGAATATGCTGGGTTGATGAAGTACACTGATGCTATGGGGCCTTTGCAGTACCTTTGTTTGTTACATGGCTCTTAACACTTCTTAATATGATTTATTTTTAACTTGGAAAAATATTTTATGCTGTATAACAAAGCATAGTAACTCCATGTTAATATTTAAGAGAAACCTCCCTCCCCTCCAAAGACCCCTTAACAAAACAACAACAAAAAAATCTAAAAAAGGATTTATTTAAAATTTTATGTAATTCAGACAATAAATGTTATACTTTGATATATAGTTATTGTATAATTGTACATTTTAATCTAGCAGTAAGCCTCCAGGGTTTTTTTGCCACTTTCATTAGTGATATGCATAGGGTATAATAAAAGCTAAAATAATATCGCTTCAGCTTGTATGAAAAATAAAACCTATAATCAAGAAGTCTTATCTTTGTAGATATGATAAAGTATTGTGCCTACCTCTAAATGTCTTTTGTCATAATTTACAATTGCATTTGTTTTTATTTGCTTTGGTTTGGTTTGGTTTTTCAAAGTCTCATGTTCATTTTTAGAACAGAGAAGTTTAGTAGTTTCCATGGAAAGAAAACGTTATGAAAAATAAAAAGTTTTATTAACTGAAAATCTGTGTAGTCTTTTGCTACCTACATTTCATAGATTATTTTTCTTAACACTTTTAGTGTGCTGTAATTGTTCTATAATGAGTGTTCTGAACACTAAGTCAATACATTGGGATTTCTTATAATACACATTATTACTGGCAAGTGGGATTCAGTCTAGTCACTCTCTATTGTACTTGATTAATCATAGGTCCTTGTTTTAAAGAAGTTTCACCTCCAAGTAATCCCATAGGATAGGTCTTGAAGACTTTGTAGTCACAAAGTTTTCGTGTATTTTTTCTGTTATAAATTGAATATAGGGTATACTGTGATAGCAATAAGCTAAAATCATCAAATAGAATAAGCAGAATCTTTGTGCTTCTATGTGAACTTTTTTAAAAAATTAAGATTTTTAGATTGTGTTTAAATGAGTGTTCTAATTTTCTGGTATTTCAAAATTAAAGATCATTGCTAGCATTTATTTATACTAATTTCTTTGATAACCTCTGGTAGGCTTTAGAAAAAGTGAGCCTGTGTTTCATTTATTTGATTCAACACAGCAGGACTGAGTCACAATGTACCTCTTCAGATCATGTGTTATTCCATCATCCTTTCTTTAGATGCAACCATGTTTATTAGTCTCAACAGCTCAGTATCAAAATAATAGACATGAAAAGAAATCTAAGCCTCTCATTTACCACTGAGGGAACTGAGATCCAGAGAAGTTAGGAATCTTGGCCAAAGATCCATAGTTAGTGATTATCAGAAATATATATCGTATAAGATACCATTTCTGTTATGGGAACTCAGTCAGTTAGGAATATTTCTTGCTTTCATAAATCATCTAATAGTTTTGATCATTGAAAATGGCTGTATATTTTTAAAGCTTCTTGTTAAAAAGTAATAAGCCTTCTCTCATCCCAAATCTTTCCTTTTCATTTCTTCTGTACTCTTTGTAGCCTCTTACAGCAATGTTTTGATGCTTTGTTTTATAAAAATTCTTGTTCTCTTCATTTACTGTTTTTTATTAATTCTCTATATATCTGTTTTTCCAGCAACAAGTAAGTGCTTTGAGGGCAGAGACTGTGGCTTATATTGCTTTTTAATATTCTTCCTATTTATTTATTTATTTATGTTGGTGGTATTATTATTATTCTGCTACCCTTACCCCTCTTCTTGGCTTTTTTTTTTTTTTATCCAGCCTTTTTACATTAACTTCAGGTTCCTCTAGTGCTTTGTGTCCAGAAATTAATGATACTAAAATGTTAACCTAACATTGGCAAAGTACAGAATGCTTCAAAACAACATTAAAATCCCCCATGTCTTTAGCATCTGTATCAGAAAAGTTTGCTCCTCTGAAATTGACCACGGAATATCAAAGACTTGGCCTAAGAAATACATAATTCAACTTAATCAGTGTGTCCCCAATAGCATTGCATTCCCTGAATTGTAACCGGATGTCATCTCAGTCAGTTCTCAGTCTGGAAAGACCTTGGCAAGTTTGGAATACTGGCTCCAATTAGGTTCTCCAGTTTTATGATTTCTGAGGGCCTTTGATTGCAGAAAAAGGTTGGAGAAACTAAATGAGCATTGATGTTTATAGCTTCTGGAACCATTCCTGAATGGGGTATATTTCTAGATCTGCCCCATAGCTGGTGTGTGACCCTGACCTAGAAAATCACACCAGTGATCTCTTGGATGTCTGTGCAGTTTAATACTTGGAAAGAAGACTTAAAAAGACCATCTCCAAGTTTCGTTTAATTCTTGCTCTCCTTCCTATCTCTGTTCGATACAATATCTAGTGTTTGCTAGCTGGAACCAAGATAACCGTGCATTTAGATTAAATATACTTTACTGCGTCTGCTTCATTATCCAGATGCAGAGGTGAAGCCTGAAGGAGAGAGAAAATCAAGAATGGTGCTGTTTAAGCTGCCTTCAGTTCTCTCAATTGTGATAGTTTGCAGGTAGCATGAGGGGTAGCACACTACTACCCCTTTCATAGGACTGGGCCTTTATATCCCAACTTTTGATATCAAAGATCTGAATGAAGACATTTCATGCATTTCCTTAATACTTTTTAGTGCAGTTATAAAGCTGATATTCATTAATTAGGTGATGCTGACCAATAATCAATCTTAAAAATCCTTTAATTATTTTAACTTTTTACATTTATATAATATTCCAGTATGGTTTGAGAAGAGCACTGTTTGGCTAGCGGTCAGCACTCTTTTTTCTCAGAAGTGCTAAAATGAGTAACTAAAAGATGATCTACCATGAAAAATTGTCAAATAGATCAGTGTTTCATCATAATTAGCCTAACCCTGTGCAGGCCATCAGCAGGTTAACCTTGAAATAATTCTGAAAAGTACAGTCTCTGCCTTGAAACTTCAGTGTTATTGCTGGGGTGTGTCTGTGTGTGTGTGTGCATGTGAGAGCACGCATGTGCGTGTGTGCATGTACACGTGTCTGTGTGTTTATCGAGGGCAAAGCATTGTTAAGAATTTGACTGGTCTTCAGTGTTTGCTTCTCCTTTGTGCAATTCCATATGTTTATGCGGCAGCATTCTGCTAGAGTTTTAAACCTAGTGACTCTGTAGTTGTAACAACACTTCAGGCAATAATATGCAGATCAGAGCTAATTGGAATTTTTCCCTTGAATTTTTCTCTCTTTTAGAGAGAGGGGGAAAAATTAACTTGGTTTAGAAATCAGTTTCCTGCCAGATTTGCTAAGGGCAAAGATTTAGAGGATTTTATTGTTGATGTTGCTGCTAATTTTATTTGTTTATTGAGGAGGCAGTGCATTCACCTGGTTCAGAATTCAAAATGTTCAAAATGTTTCTGGGGACCCCAGGTGGTAGTGAAGTTGGACAGAAGCTGTGGGTAACCTGGGGACCTACCGCTTGCATTGCAATTGGTATGTTAAAGGTGGGGGGAGGCAGTCTTTTAGGACTGAGCCATTAACCTGTGGGATCTGATGTTAACTCCAGACAGCTAGTGTCAGAATTGAGTTAAACTGTAGGACACTGGTATTGCAGAATTGCTCATTGTGGGGAAAAAAACCCTCATACATCTGGCATCAGAAGTACTGTGGGTGTGATAGTTGTGGGTGTGAGAGTGAAGGAGAAACACAGGAGGAACTGGGCTTTTCCTAATACAATGATTATTATTATTTTTAATCTAGGCTTTTATTTTTACTTTTGATGAAAGGAACACATAACTCAATGTTAAGTCTTTGACCTGATAATGATGCCACTGATTTATTTGGTGAGCTTATGAAAATCACAGCACTCACTTCATCTTTAAAGCTGGCACCATGACTTCATTCTTTTCCAGGATTGTCACCAGACTTCATGTAAAAATGAGACAACTCCTGTTTGTTTAGTAATCTGTGTGGCATTTATTAATGAGCGCATATAAACATAGATTCTCTTGCTATCCCTGCCTGACTCCTAGCAAAATATTTCTTAATTTGAAACCAAGCATCTTAAAGACTGTTCCTCCTAAATTTCCATTTTTGGTATAGTCAGTGAAATTGTTTCTGTCATATTCCAGATTAGCACTAAGAAAAAAATAAAATTTAAAATAGAGCTGATGACCTTCTATTCTTAACCTTTTATGTGGTGATGCTGAAAAGCACTGAATTTTATGATATTTCTATATCTCTTTAAAAGGTTGATGTATTCTGGAATGCCTTTACTAGACAGTAAGCTCCGTGATGTGCAGGTGATGTCTGCCTGTATATTGCTTAATCTAGAATGCATATAGAAACTCAATGAGTAATTTACGGAGTTAAAAAAAAATGTTGGGATTTGTCTGTTGCTGATTTTTAGACATTTTACTTTGGTAAGTACTTTTTTCCCCCCTTTCTTTAAATTTTCTTAAATAATTACATATTGTTAAGGTCATTGTACTGGTTGGTCCTGGACCTCTTTGTCTTCATATCCATTCTTTGCCCACTCTAGGCATTACTTGGTATACCAAGGGAGCTCAGTTTCCTTTGGGGGTGGTGGGGGGCTTAGATTCCCCTGTTCCTTTTATCTGGCTTTCCCTTGGATTTGGGCTGTGCAAGCCGCTGGGGAGATTGATCGTGAAAAGGAAGGGGAAAACCCTGACTCTTTCTTCTCTTCCTGGGTGGAGTATCTGCTGTGGCTGGCTTGCCTCTTGCTTCAATTCCTATTGGACACGATCACTGAGGTTCCAGCTGCTGCCGGACTTCTTGGTTCCTGGGCTCTAAAGAAGTCCTTTTTCCCTTCAGCTTAGGGACAGTAAGTGCTTTCTGTTACTGCTGGTCCTCGGTTACCTTATTATGCTTTCTTTGCCTTCTCAGTCCTGTCATCTGTGTAATCAATTCCCTGTACATTTCTTTAAATTCTTAGAGTGGTTTCTGTTTTTCTAGTTGGGCTTTGACTGATATAGTCACTAAAGACCTAATCTTGTGTAACTTTAATATTGCTAAATAATTAATAAAATAGCCATCCTTTACATTTATTAATAACTATAGGATCCCTTAAAAGGACTGAATTCTTCTCATGCACTTTTTGGTGACTGAATAGAAGACACTATACTGGGTGCTGCGTGGTGGCTAAAAGAATCAAATAGAACTTAGAACATACATATAAAATAACTTAGGTAAAGGGCTTCAAGAAATGTAGAGAGTAAGAGATATAAAGGGTTTAAGGGAGGGAGGGATCATTTCTGATCAGAGGAATGAGGTGTGGCTTCACGAATTGTAAAGAATGAGTAGGATTGTACTTGGTGGAGATTGGGGCCAGAGGCAGGATAAAAAATTGCAAATGGAAAGTTGAGTAAGACCAAAGGTTGGGAGATGGAAATTAGCGTATTCAGCCTAATTAGTAGATACTATGTAAAGGATTAATGAAAATAAATGTAGATTAGATAGAAATTTATTTGGCAGAATACAAAGGGGTTGATTTGGGGAAGATAAACCTGTTAGTTGGGTCAGTTTGAGGGAGAAGAAATTAGAGGTGGAGAGAGCAGTGGAGGACCCACTGATGTTTTTAGGGAGAGCTGCGAGGATCTGAACTGGGAGTACTATGGTGAAATGACTAATTTACCCTATTAATGACTAGGGTCTTTTTATCTCAATGCCTATGCGCTCCAAGCAAGCACCCACAGAGAGTGGGAAGTCTAAAGTTACTTGTCTGTTTTGAGGCTGGGTGAAATTAGTGACAAAAATAGAGAAATGAAGTAAAGGAGGTTAATTAAGCAACCAATATTTGTATTGCCTTTTATGAATATTTATTTGAGTGCTATCTTTTATGTTCTTTTAGTTGCCTCACACAACCCTGAACTAGATATTATCATTTGTATTTCATGAAGAAACTATACTTATCAGAGTTAGATGTGTACAAAATTCTGTTTTTGGGTGTGCTGTGGAGCTGAGCATTTTAATTCAGGTCTTCCCTTTTCCTGTTTTTCTTTTTTTAATAATTCACTTTATTAACTTCCTTGGTTACATTGAATATCATGTATTCTTTTCACTATAAATCAGTTTTCTGTAGTAATCATGGCAAATTTAATTTTGTACATATTTTTAAGGGAAACATCTTAGAACATAATTATTATTTATAATTGAGGTAAAGATAAGGGATTTTCTTTTGTTTTGTTTTTTGAAAGACACCCATACTTTAAGAGATTATGAAGCTAGATACATTTTCTCATGATTGTCATTCTTGAACTGGATCATGTTTCTGTATGTTAGTAGGAGTAAGACTGAACTGGAAAATGGCGTACCAGATTTTTTCCATAGTGGTGCCACCAATATGGTCTGTGAACTTTAGGTACTAAACACACTATGTTCCCCTCTGAGTCTACATTCCTTTCTAGCCATTGCACCATGTCTTCTTAACAAGCCTTTTTGGAATATTGATTTTTACTTATTTTCTTTCTCATTGCCCATTTTATTATCCTGCTTCAGTTTGATTTCCATCAACATCACTTTATTAAAATTTCTCTTGTTAAGGTCAGTAACAACCAAGTCAGATGGACACATTTTATTCTGTTTTGGCTTTTTTTTTTTTCCATTACCCCTAATATTTCCTTTCCTTGACCTCTTTGTGATACTTAGAACTGTGGGCTTTCCTTCTTTTTAACACCTTTTTGACCTTGACTTCTGTGATATTCCTCCCTTCTAGTTTCCCATCTGTCTCTCTGTCCTTAGTTTTCTTTCAAGACCCTTTCTCTGCCCACTTTATAAATGTTATGGTTCCTCACAGCTTCATTCTTCATCTTCTTTAGTCTACACTTCTTTGCTCTTTGGTCTCTTCTTATGGCTTCAGCTACCACTGATGTACACATTTATATCACCCAATTATACTTGTTTTCTGAGGTCCATACCCAACTGTCAACTGAACAGTTCCCACTGAATGACTAAAGGCACTTAAGACTCAATGCCCGAAATAGTACTCATAATATTCCTCCCCAAATGTGTGTATTTCTTATAAAATCAAAGCCGTTGCTCTCCATCGAGTGACCAAGCCAAATTTTGAGAGCATTCTGGATTCCTTTCCCAGCTACATGCCAGTAAAACCTGTTGGTTTTTTCTTATGTCACAGATCTGCCATTCCTTGTTATCATCATAACCACTACCTTAGTTTAGGCCTTCATCATATTTTTACTTAGATTTCTTTTAGGATTTCCTGAGTAAATGTTCTGCTTCTAACTTTATGCTTTTCTGATCAGTACTCCCATGTAATTTTTTTTTAAATGTAAGTCTAACGATACAACAATGTTAATATCCTTAACATTGCATGCTTATCGATTGGAAGAATTCATGTTGTTAAAATATTCATAGACATCCTATGAAATGGGAGAAAAATATTTGCAAATCACATATATGATAAGTGGTTAATATCCAAAATATATAAGGAACTCATAAAACTCAATAGCATAAAACAACCCAATTAAAAAATGGCCTGAATAGACATTTTTCCAAAGAAGGCATACAAATGGCCAACAAGTATGTGAAAGGGTGCTCAAAATCACTAATTATCAGGGAAGTGCAAGTCAGAACCACAATAGGATATCACTTAGGATGCCTATTATCAAAAAGACAAGAGATAACAAATGCTGACAAGGATATGGAGAAAAGGGAACCCTTATGCACTTTTGGTGGGGATATAAACTGATAAAGCCACTGTTGAAAACAGTATGGAGGTGTCTCAAATTAAAAATAGAAATACAATATGGTCCACTAATCTCGCTTCTGAGTATATAGCCGAAGGAAATGAAATTAGTATCTCAAAGAGATATCTCTACTCTCTTGTTCATTGCAACATTTGTAGTAGCCAAGGTATGGAAATAGCCTAAGTGTCCACTGACAGATGAATGATAAAATTGTGTGTGTGTGTACACATATAATATATACATATGCATATATAGGATATACATATAGAATATAAATATATAGGATTATATATAGGGTGAAATATTATTCAGCCTTAAAAGAAAGAGGAAATCTTGCCATTTGCAACATTGATGAACTGGGAAGGCATTATACTAAGTGAAATAAGCCAGACAGAGAAAGACCAATACCTCATGGTATCACTTACATGTTAAGCTAAAAGAACAAAAAAAAAGTTGAAGTCGTAGAGTGGAAAGGTGGTTGCCAGGGCTGGGGGATGTGGGAAGTAGAGAGAGGTTAGTAAAAGGGTATAAACTTTTAAGTTGTAGAGTGAATAAGGTTCTGAGGATCTAATGTATAACATGTTACCATTGCTGATAATACTGTATTGTATCATTGAAATTTGCTTTGAGAGTAGAATTTAAATGTTCTAGAAAAAATAAAAAGGAAATATGTGAGGTGACGGATGTGTTCATTAACTTGATAGTAAGAATTCTGAATTCTCTCAAAATGTATGTGTATATCAAATCACCACATTGCACGTTTTGAATAGCTTACAATTTCATTTGTCAATTATAACTCAATAAAGCTGGAATAATTTTTAAATCATATAAAAATAATTCTCATTTATATGAGTTGCATTTTCAAAGTTATCTCAAATGAATCAAAGACAATTTCCTTAGAAGCTTAAAAAATAAGTATAGAAAGCAGCTTCTAAACAGATTAGATACTTTCTGCCAAGCTGTTGCTTAGAATTGAATACTTCTTGATTGTTGTTTTATTCTCCCAACAAGGATTAACAATTAAATCTTTTGTTTATTTATCTTGTTATTGGTGTTAAAGAGTTTCACAGAAGTCACCTTATCATTTTAGCAAGAAGAATATTCTTGGGAAACTCAATTGAAAAAACAACTAGAGTTCTAGATTTCTGTTCAGCTTTATATTTAGGTTGAATTTGGTCTGGGGTGAACAGCAAACTGTTTCTGCATTGAGGTTGGAACTCACTATGTAGCAAACAGCTAATTTATTCAAAACTGGGAGTGTCATACTGTGGAGAGTCAAAAGTAAAATAATACGCTAGCTTTAAACAAATAAATGACAAATGATTATGATTTTCCCCAGTTTCTTTGTCATTTAATTTTCAGCCTTAATAACTTTTTCCCTGTTTAACTGAGAAAGCTCACAAAGGGAGACAGTAATCCTATGGATTAGTGACCTAATGCTCTGTCATGAGCTCACTGTTTAACTGAAGAGCCCCAGACAGTGATCATTTTCCATTTCAGGAATGTCTTCTATTGATGATGCTAAGAAAAACAAAAGCCTTTTTAACAAGTCAAACAAAACTTTTAGTCGGAATATGTATCCTTTGAAATCATACCATTTGAAAATTCTCAATGTTACTTTCAGAATTTCTTCATATAAAATAGTACTCATTTCTCTGGTTATTTTTTTTTAACCTGGACTTGTGTAATTCTACTCAAGTGAGGAATTGGAAGTTTAAGGAAAAGCATCTAGTGCTTTACTGGCCATATTAATTTCTTGTTTAGTTATCCAAGCCCTAGAACATCATTGGCATTCACAAATGTTCCTTATTTAATAATGTCATGTTGCCAGAAGTCCAAATATCACCACTCAGAGCTCTAATGCAAGCGCGCTTCTTTAATGAATGGTTCATATTAAAAATGTTAGAATGCTTTTCAGATGAAAAACACTTTAAATTCAGCAGATCATTTTTTTCTCAACAGGCAGGAACTCATTAACAGAATAATACTGGTAACTGAAGCATTTTTCAAAGAAAATAATTTCCCTGATAAATGCAAGCTGCATATCTTCTTATCTTTAGAATAAGTAGGTCTAGTTTTCATTTGTAAAAAAAAAAAAAAAAAAGACAGCTTGTTTTCAGTTTATCTTGTTGTCTTTGAACCAACTTCTTCGTATGGGGACAAGTGAATATTGAGTGAAAGAATCTAATTTGGATCTGGATTTCTACCATGAAACCCTCCTTATAAACTTATTACCACTAATACCAGATCGCTGAATGCCTTCACCATTCCAACCTCTGTGTTGGGTGCCTTTTAGTTGTGATATGGTAGAGCTTCACGTATCAATGAGAAAATCAGATCTGGTACCTTTCATGGTAGAAGTTCCTTTCCATCCTTGTGTGTCAGTATTGATACTTTGGGGTGCTGATTGTAAGAGTAGGTATTAATAAGGCTTTAGGACTATGGGCAGGTCCATGTTCATATTTCTTTTGGTGATTAGAGTAGGACTAATGGCATATTAGGCCCTTATTAATTGGTTGTTTAATTATAGAAGATTGAACCATATAATCAGATACCAAATGAAGATAGGCAATTAGGATTATGTCAGGTGGCAGATAAGTTTTATAATATATTTTATTTTTAGAGTCAGAGTTGTTTCTTTGAAGAAAAATATTTGGTGGATTTTGTACAAATGGTATATTAAGGAAGATGTGGGAAGACAGTAGTAGGAGCAGTTATCTGTTTCCCTATAGTCAAGAAGTGCAAAGAATCCGTATTTCTGACTGTTCAGTACTTGGAATATAATTTTTTTAAATGTATTTCCTAATGTCATTCCTCTCAGATATGAATTCCTTCTTTTGTAGTTTATTATACTTTGTATAGACTTCTGTCACTTATTTTATTTAAAATATCCATTCTCCTGCATCCCTCATGGGATTTTAATTTCTTAAGGTCAGCAACCGTGCTATTTTCAGATGTGTTTTCCCCTTCCTAATATAGGATTGGTCACACAGTAGGGTTTTATTTATTAATGTTTAATAAATGTATGAGTAATTTTGCCTGCCATTATATCCACACATGGGATAAAAGATGAATACACATATGGATAGATGTATTTTAATAATATTTCCGCTGATTGAAAAGGTGATACACATGGTATAAAAATATTTGAGAAGGTATAAAGTTATAAATAAAATAGAAACATGAAATACTATTTAGAAATAAGCACTATTATAATTTGGTCAATTTCTGCTCTTTTTTCCATGCCTATGGATATTTCAAAAAAAATCCATATTTTTTAATATACAACCTGTGGAAGTTTATTTCACTGAATCTTATGTCATAAATAGTTCCTTATATTACGTATCCTTTGAAAATATTTTTTAATGACTGCTTTTTTTCACTCTTCTAAACATATCATGGTTTATTCAACCATCCTATTATTTGGGATTTTAGGATTTTCAGATTTCTGCTCCAATAACATGAAGAATGTAAATAAGATGAATATCTTTATAAATAAACTTTTGTGCAAAGTTAGTTTTTTTTATAGACTAAATTTCTGGAAGTAAATATGAAATTGCTGGGTCTAATAGAATATACATAATAAGGCTTCTTGATACATATTGCAAAATCGGTTTTCAGAAAGGATGCACTAGTAACAACTTCATCTGTGGTGCATGAGTTTACGCAACTCTCCATATTCTGATCTTTGAGAGTCAATCAAATTTTAATCAAATTACACCCACACACGTATATATTTGTTTGACAAAAAAATGATTCTAGCTTGTATTTTCTTTGTTCTTCTGAAAGTTGAAATTAGTCATTGGTATTTATTCTCTTAAAAATACCTAGTAATATCTTTTCTCATTTTTACTGTTGGGTGTTAACCTGTTCCTTATTAGTTGAAAGACAAAGACATTAACCCTTTGTCATATATGTTACAAAATGGTATTTTTATTTTTATTTGTTGCCTTAGTTTTGTTTTGGATAATTGTTGAAGTATAGAAGTATTGTAATTTTATTTAATCATCTTCATTCAATTACAAATGTTTATTGAATATTCAGTGTTGTCCCAGGTACTTTTCTGGAGCTGAGGATATAGGGAAACAGGACTAAGTGATTGGATTTTGGAAGTTTTTGGAAGATGGAGCTAATAGAACTATTGCTTGATTGGATGTAGGTCATAAGGGAAAGAGAAATCATGAATGACTCTAAGATTTTTAGCCTGAACAATAGTATATGTGCAATGTCATTTCCTAAGATGAGGAGCCATATGGAAGGACCTCTATGTGCAAGGGGTATATGTGCCTGAGTCAAGAGTTTTGTTTTGAATCTATTCTTTTGAGATACTTAGTAGATAATCTGATAGGCATTAGAGCAGACATTTGGATTCTGGACCTCGGAGAAGCAGGAGTTATTAACTTACAGATTGTATTTAGAACCATACAACCAGATGAAATCACTGGGGAATGAATATAGCTAGAGAAGGGAAGAGAGCCAAGGACTGAACTCCAGGCACTTTAATTTTTAGAGATAATGAAGAGGACAAAGAGCCAGTAAGGGAGAATGAGAAATAGCCATTAAGGTAGAAGAAGAATTCAAGTAAGGTAATGACAGAGAATTGACTGTTGAATTTGGAAAACCTAGTGATCACTGACTAACATGGTAAGAGAGGTTTTAATAGACTGGTGAGAACTCAAGTTGCCTGGAGTGGGTTTAAAAGAGAATGGATGATGAGGAAATGGAGAAAAACATATAAGCTCATTTGAAGAGTCTTACTTTAATAGAGAGAAATAATGATACCTGCAAGAGGACATGAGTTTTTGGCAGCTTTCACAGCATATTTTACAATGATGAACATGAACCAGGAGTAAAAATTGATGCTGTGGGGAAACAAAAACAAGGTTAGTCCTTCAGCTGTCTAGATGGATTGGGATCTCACGCAAGGGGATGCTTAGAAGCACTTAGGGCTTAGGAGACCATTTTCATAGGAGGAGTTAGAATCTACAGGTACAGATACCCATAGGTTGATAGAGTTGCTGATCCTAGATCTTTCAGGCTTGTATGTTCTTTCTTTTCTAAATGTTTAGAATGTTTTCTCAAGAGCAGGGAAAAAATACACTTATGTATTCTGGATGGTTATGCTTAATTAAAAACACAATACAGTTTGTTTCAAAAGGATAGACATGCTGAAGGTCAAACTGCAATCCTCTGCCTTAAGAGCACAGCACAGATTTGTAAAATGTAATTGCAAAAAAGTCTAAGAAGCTCACTAATATCTCCCAACTTAAAAAGACAAGGATTAGTCATGCACTCACAGGTTCAGACATATTCTGAAGGTGCTATAATTAAAACAATGTGGTGCTGACCCAGACATAGTCAAATCAGTGAAACAACAGAATGTACACAGAAGACTTAAACGTGTATAGGAATGTGGTTTATGATAAAGCTGACAGTGAAAATTGGTGGAGAAGATTCTCTACATAAAAAATGATACTGAACAATTTGCTGACTCCTTAGAATGGTAGAAATTTTGACCTTTGGTATGTCCTCCACGTTGCTAACTTGTTTTTGTTGAGGCCTGTCTACCAACCATACCTGTGTTCTTTCTTACATACATAATACCACATGCTGGTAATAATGAAGCTGTGTTTGTACCAGTTTGTGATTATGTGTTTGCTTTTGCAAATGTCCCCTCTATTGTTATGTCTGGCCATATTGGTCAGATAGCTGCCTGGACTCACTTCTCAGCTTGTGTCTCACATTGACAAAGATTGGGGGGAAAGGGTGTTCTAGGCAACAAATGGCCTTGTGATGTGTGTTTAGCTAATCGGCTTGTAGCTGACTTTGTAAATATCTTTTAGCATTTTATATTTACAAAACAAAGACGATGATGATAGTCTACCTTAGAGCATTGTTGAAAGCAGTAACTAATATAAATGTTTAACGGTATTATGCACTGCTATTTTTAGTACTCAGTGATGCCATTGCTGACTTGACTATTTCCTGAGTTGAACTAACACATCTATCATTGACAGTGATGATGTTCTAAGCTGAATAGTGTCCACTTGTGTCTGAGAGCTCCTGTGGCTCAGCAATATGCCCGGCTATGGAGGGTCCAGTCTTTGTCTCTAACTTATTACTGACACTATTATTTTTTTATTTTTATCTTCTCTGCCTTTGTTCGTCTAGATGACAAGAATGTAATTTAGGGGCGCCTGGGTGGCACAGCGGTTTAGCGTCTGCCTTCGGCTCAGGGCGTGATCCCGGTGTTACGGGATCGAGCCCCACATCAGGCTCCTCTGCTGTGAGCCTGATTCTTCCTCTCCCACTCCCCCACTTGTGTTCCCTCTCTCGCTGGCTCTATCTCTGTTGAATAAATAAATAAAATATTTAAAAAAAAAAATGTAATTTAATATGTGTCCACTCTCAAATTTCTATGAATTGTGTTGATTTTAGCGATAGATATTCATTGTTTGATTCGTCATTTATTTTACTGAGGATCTGAGATTCATTTTTTGAAGAATTTGGCAATGGTACATGTTAAATATTTCATTCTTGCTTTCATCAAACGTGACTGCAGCTTTCCCCACAGTGGTCATAACTAACTTATTAATTAGAGAATACAGTGGTTTTGTTGAACCTTTGTACAGCATGTGACACTGTTTATAAGCAAGAGCACAGGTATGGTTGGCAGACAGGCCTCAGTGTGAAGCCTGCTAATTCTGTTGAGCAGCTTTGTCAACTTGAATGGGATGATCCTATTTTTTCACATATAAAATCAGTTTAATAGTATTTTGGATTGCTATAAGGAATAAACACGACAAGGTATACAAATTACTGAGTACAAATTTTGGTATATACTAGGCACTTGGTAATATCTTTCCTTTTCATCAGAATGGTATTTGTGCACGTACCATTACTGTGTGTTTGCTGTGTCTCTTATTATCATGACCACTCTTTTCCAGTGTCTTCACTGAAGTCTCTTTCATACATTTACATTTACAGTCCTTATATATTACTGTACCCTCACGATCTTACACTGAGCCCTCTTCTCACCTCTGTGTCCTGCTTCTTGGGTTTCTTGTTTGCTCCTGCAGCTTTAAGTTCCCTTACATGCTGATAACACCCACCTCTTTTTCTATACTCTCTTGAGCACCAGAGTATTCAATATACCTAACAGTCTTTTCTACTTTGGATACCTAGCAAGCAAACTGAGAAAACATATAATGAGAAAACTGAGCATGCAAACTGAGAAAACAAAGCTAAATAAACTCAGTATTTTGTTTAAGACATGTAGTTCCTAGCTAGTAGTCACTTGGTCCCACCCTCTAGGTATGCTTCTGGTCTCTGTGCTGATGGTTCCCAAGTTTTATTAATTTTGTCTTTAAATTGTTTTCGGAATTTAGCTTCTTATCTCCATCCTTGAAATCTTTCAGACTAAGCCCTTCTTTTTGTCTACTCTCTAGTTTACCCTTAACACTGTCACAGTCTTGTCTTTCTATTTGTAAATATGATCATATCTGACTTCTTAAAATCCTTAGCATGATCCAAGAGAAATGAAAATATATAGTCACAAAAAGACATATAGGAAAATTCATAGCAGCTTTATTCACAAGAACCACCAAACTAGAAGCAAATCAAATATTCATCAACAAAAGAATGGATAAACAGATGCGGTATATCCATACAATGGATTAAAATGGAATACAAAGGAATGAGCTATGGATACACACAGCATGGATCAATCTCAAAATCATACTGAGTGAAAGAAGCTAGAAACAAAAGGGTATGTATTGTATCATACTATATAGATAACATTTGAGAAAATGCAAACTAATGGATAATGACATAAAACAGATTGGTAGTTGCCTGAAGCCAGGAGTGAAGGGAGGATTGGGCTGCAGAGACACACAAGGTATCATTTGGGTAAAATCAAAATGATTTGTACCTTGATTGTGGTGGTAGTTTCACTAGAATATACATTTATTAAAACTCAATGAATTGTGTACGTTAAATGGATACAGTTTATTATATGTAAATTGTGCCTCAGTAGAGTAATTAAAAATTTGTATGGGGAAGGGCTCTTCATTCCTTTCAGGTTGCAGGCCACATTCCTGAACAGTGTGATCCCAAACTGCCTTTTCTAGCCTTTTTTCCTTCCATTTCTTTTTTTTTTCCCTTCCATTTCTTAATGCATGCTTTCCACTACGCTACTCCATACTATTGTTGACCATCCCTTATGTGTCAAGCCCCTTATTTTGTTGCTTAAGTAAATAACTAAAGAACAATGACAGTTAGCATTATTGTTGGAAAGGGTTACATGACTGGTTAAGCTTGGCAGTATTACTTTGGTGAGCACTGTGGTATATAGTTCTCCAGGCCAGAAACTTGGTTTTGATGATGTACCAAGAAGTTATCAGTCTCTCTAGACTGCTAAAGGCTGCTCAGTGGTCATAGAATCGTATCATAGGAAGGTGGTTTGAATGTGGCCAGATTTATGGATCCCAGATAGTGTGTTAGTTATTTTCTCTAACACATTCATTTTTCCTTTCCCTTATGGCACTGGGTGATTGATTTGGCTCTGTCTTCATGCAGCCTCAGTTTATCTTTGATTCTAATAGTCATTTTCTCTTTGTTTCTTAGTTGACACCTCCACTGCTATTATTTTACTACTATTGTTAATTTAGTAACTTTTTTCCCCAGGAGGTATAGGTTATAGGTCAGGGCCTGAGCTTATTTTTACCTTTTTTATGGAGTAGATTGACCCTGTTAGATCTTTATCTTTTAGAGGTCTATTTTGCCTTTCTTTGAAGTTAATACTATGTTCTAAATGGTTAAGGATTCAACAGAAGTCTTACTTAACCTTTGGTTTATTCAGGACTCATTATGTTGGAAAAGTTTGTTGTAACTGGACTGTAGAGTTGAGTGTTAGGGGTTATATATTGGTTGTGGTTCTCTAGAGAAACAGGAAAATAAGGATATATAAAGATGTACAGAAAGAGATTTATTATGAGAGATTATCGTCTGGTTATGGAGGCTGAGAAGTCCTATGATCTGCCATTTGCAAGCTCAGGGCCCCAGAAAGCTGGTGGTATGGTTCCAGTCCAAACCCAAAAGTCTAAGAACCAGGGCAGCCAATTATAGAAATTTCAGTGCTAGTTCTAAGGCCGAAGAACCAGGAGTGCCAGTGTCTGAGGGCGGGAGAAGGTGGATATCCTAGCTCAAGGAGAGGGTAAATTCATCCTTCCTCTACCTTTTAGTTCTACTCAGGCCTTCTGTGGATTGGATGACGCCCACCTCAATGGTTAGGGTTATCTTCTTTATTCAGTTTACCAATTCAAATTATAAAAATCTCTTCCAGAAAAATCCTGTCAGAAATAATATTTTACCAGCCCGCTCAAGTTGACAAGTAAAATTAACCATCACAGGTTAGTAGGCTAGTGTTGAGGAGAGATAATGAGCAAGAAGTTAATGCCCAGGAATGAAGGGTTTTGTCTGTCGAGTTAGGCCTTCATCTCACTGTAGTAATAGTAGTGGTGGTGGTGGTAGTAGTCAGTAGTAGTAATAGTAGAAGTAGTAACAGAAGTAGTTACAGAAGTAGCAGTAATAATGAAGAAGATTATGATAATGACAGAAGAAAATATTTACTGAGTACTTAGTAGGTGCTGGACACTGTTATTTATCAGGATTATTTTACTTAGTCTTCACAGTAACCCTAGAAAATAGGAACTATTATTATCCTCATTGTGAATAAGGAAACTGAAACACAGAAATTTGTGTAACTTGTTCAAAATCACAGAGCTAGTAGGTGGTAGGACTGGATTTTTAATGGGGGTAGTAGTAATCATGGTTGTTGAACAAGTCATTAGTTAGATCTATAGTTAGATTATAATCTCCCAGATGAATAACTCGACTGTCCTCCAATCAGCTCTGTATTGCACTGTGGTTGTTAACTTTCCTCAGATCAGAGTAGGCAGATATAAATGGTGGGTTCATAACGTTTGACCTCAATTGTTTATTCTAGTTATTTTGTACATTTTTCAGCAGCAAAACCAAACTGAGTCTTTAGCTTTATCCCTGTTTCCTTCAAGGGAAGAGACTTTACACAACTGGACACAATTGTGTGCGTGTGTGTGTGTGTGTGTGTGTAATGGAATATTATGATGGAATATTATTCAGTCGTTAAAAAAGAATGAAATCTTGGGGTGCCTGGGTGGCGCAGTCGTTAAGTGTCTGCCTTCGGCTCAGGGCGTGATCCCAGGGTTCTGGGATCGAGTCCCGCATCAGGCTTCTCTGCTGGGAGCCTGCTTCTTCCTCTCCCACTCCCCCAGCCTGTGTTCCCTCTCTCGCTGGCTGTCTCTCTCTGTCAAAATAAATAAACAAAATCTTTAAAAAAAAAAAAAAAAAATGAAATCTTGACGTTTACAATAACACGGATGGACGTAGAGGGTATAATTCTAAGTAAAATGAGCCAGTCAGAGAAAGACAAATACCACATGATTTCACTCATATGGAGAATTTAAGAAACAAAACAAGTGAACAAAGGAGAAAAAAAAAAAGGCAAACCCCAAACAGACTCTTAACTATAGGGAACAAACAGACTGTTACCAGAGGGGAGGTGAGGAAAGGGGGAGATAGGTGAAATAGGTGAAGGGGGTTAAGAGTACACTTATCTTGACAAGCACCAGGTGATGTACGAAAGTGTTGAATCACTATATTGTACACCTGAAACTAATATTACACTTTATTACACTGTATGTTAATGATACTGGAATTAAAATTTTTAAAAATTTTTTTGAAAGATTCTCACATAAATAAAGGTAATGATTTGGATTTAGACCTAGTTTGGAGGAATAGTCCAAATTCAATTTGGTGTATAATTCTAGAGCTGATTAGTTAGGTATTACCAAATAGAAAACAAAAGAGATAGAAATGGTAGAGAATTCCAGAGAAAAAATGTAGACCAAGAAGAATTAAATAATAATTATTTAGGGTGATGAGCATTAAATGAGAATCATAGAAGGATAGTACATTTTAAATGGATAATAAATGCCAATTTTTATTTTAACAATGTCTTGACTTAAAGTTAACTTGAAGTTAAAAGAGAAAAGCACCAGTGGCTCTTGTCTTTATTTTCTTGATGTATAGAGAAATACATACATACATACATACACACACACAGACACACACACATATATAATATTCAGTACTCGACATTTTCTTACAGCAGAACTTATAAACTACTATATAGTATAGGAATATAACTAATTTTTATCTTTCAATGACACTGTTCACTGCTCTGATCTGTGCATTTATTCAGGAACACGATGCCTTGAACTTTTCTAATGAATACGATGACTTTTGTGAAAAGAAAATGACTAGGAAATGAAGAGGAAGGTTATAAGCAAATGCTCTCACAGATTTGCTAAACTAGGGAAGTTAAGGAAATAGCTTTTTTCCTGTCATCTTGATCTAATAGGATCATTTTATTTTGGGGATGTTTGGGCAGATACTTCTTTATCATTTTGGAGGGGACATTTTAAATTGGCTTTATCTCCAAAGACATGAGAGATTCCTGTTGTGCGTTTTGTTGTTTATTTATTATGGCATCCTATTAGGACACACTCGGTTATTTCAGTATGTCTTGAAATATTATATTACATTTGTTTTTATGTGAGACACTATTGCTTTTCTTTGTAGTTTGCCAAGTATGGAAAGGGTATTAATAATGAAGTCATCTCTCTCAAGTAGTTTTTTCTATACTCCATAGACTGGGATGGATTTTCTTTATGCTTATTCAGGGAATTTCTATTCAGTTTGTTATTAGTAATTATTCCCCAGTCACTTTCTTCATATCTGTTTTCTAGATAACAGTTCCAAAGTATATACCTGTATTGTATATTATTCTTCCCTAAGTGTACTATCTTACACTTCTTTACATTAAATCTCATCTTACACTTGTCCTTCTAAATCCCCAAGTTCTCCATATCCATCCATGTACTTGATTGATCTTCTCTTCTTTATTTTTTTTAATCTATCCTAGCTTTGTATCATTTGCAAACTAATCGCATTTGAATTTACATCTCCTCCATCACTAGTGAGCACACTGGGTAGACTAGTCCTCTTCCCTATGAGACTCTGCTGGATATAGTGCTGGGTATTGTCAGTTGTAACTCTATTGATAATGATTCATTGCTTCCTTCTCATCATGGAATTTTTTATCCACTGTGCTATACTGTTATCCAGGTAATGACTCTATATCTCTGCTTCCTGGATGCTCCTGTTAATCACCTTTTCTGAGATACAAATAAAAATCATTTGTCCCCTTTTCTACTTACGCCATTGCTTTTTTTTTTTAAGTTACTCAGTCTGAGAAAATATTGTCCCTAAATAGAAATTTCTCAAAAATTTCGACTGAACACCATTGAATCTTTAAAAATATGTTAAGTGAGAAAACATTTGAAAGTACCATCTAAGTGTTTGCCTTCTCCACAGAAAATAGTCTCTAGTTATTTAGATTTTAAGTAAAAAGAATAGTTATTTTTCTCACAGCTGAAAGTATGACTTAAGTCTATGTATTTATTTTTTCTGAATGTGGATTGCATTTTCATAAATTATTCTGCCTCAAGATGGTTTTCTAGATGAGACACAGTTCTTTAATAATTTCCAGAGCATGATGCAAATCACATGTTTATTCATTTTTGAAGTTATTTTTTTTCTTTTATTTTCAGGAAAAAGAAGAAGTAGAGGGGATATCAGTAGGTGCTATACTTTCCGACTATCAGCGTGTTCGAGTAGAAAATGTGTAAGAGAACATTAATTTGTCCTATATTTTATTTTATTTTATTTTAAATTTGCCCTATATTTTAAAATTACATGTGTTTTAAGAATGGGAATAAATTAAAAATATAATTGTATCCAAATAATAAATAGAATGTATATTCTACATGCCTCATGGAACTAACTACCTATATTACCTAAGTAATGGAAGTTGTACTTTTACTTTTTTTCTATTCTGATATCACACATGGAGAAAACTCCAACTTACTTACCATAAGGAAAAATAATTTATTTATAACAAAAAATCAAGACAAAGAATTTTAAAGTCAAAAGTATGTTTTTAGTGTTTCCTTATTTGAATCAGTGTACCTTTTTAACCCCCTTTAACTCATCATCATTGGTAATAAAAATCAGGAGCTAATAAAAGCAATGCAGTGATATTTTTTAAATTAATTAATTTATTTTAGAGAACAAGAGAGAGAAAGGGAGGAGGGAGAGGGAGAGAGAAACCCAAGCGGACTCCTCACAGAGCACAGAGCCCGATGCAGGGCTTGATCTCAGGACCCTGAGATCAGACCTGAGCTGAAACCAAGAGTCAGGTGCTTAACCTACTGCATCACCCAGACGCCCCAGGAATACAGTGATATATTTAAAAAAAAAAACAAAACAAAACTTATTAAGGAATCTTTCCTTCTTTGGTCTTTAGAATTCAGTTCTTGGCCAAAAATATTCATGTGATTAAAATACTTTTATAACAAAGCCATTGAACTTTCAAGTACTTTTTAGATTATTGTTCTCTTCATCTTCCTCACCCTCCAGAGGGTGTAGCACTGGTAAAACATTGTATCTCCAAATACCAAAACAATCAATTCCATCGATCTACTCAAAAACTATAAAGTCTGATGATAATATTATTTAATGTTGGCTTGGCAAAACATCGCCTGTATTTTTCACTTTTATTTTATTTGGATAAATAAAATACTGTCTAGACACTTTATATATAATTATACTAGCAAAAAGGAAAATGTGGACTCCAGTATTAACCTTGAGCACGGTTTGACCTAGAAATAAGTAATTTGGCCATTCAAAAGGATAAATGGAAATCAGATAAGGGTCGTATTTGTGTAATACTTTTATATTTTTAACAAAGAAATGTTCATATTGACTATCACATCAAATACTTACATATTAATTGGCTTGAAAACTTGTTTTTTTATTGCATTTATTTTACCTCTAATTCTAGTGAATTTAAGGCAGTTAAAAATCCAGAAGTTTTAGGGGCATCTAGCTGTCTCAGTCAGAAGAGCATGCGACTCTTGATCTCTTAGGGACATGAGTTTGAGACCCACGTTGGATGTGGAAATTACTAAAAATAAATAAATAAAAGTAAAACTTTTTTTTAAAATCCAAAATTTTTTACATAAATGAAGGAAATATAGGACAAAGCATAATTAAATTAAATGAAGGGCAATATGATGATCTCATATTTTGGGGGTATCAGTATCTCTGGAGAAGAGAGAGTGGAGGTAGAAGTGGGGGGAGGTCATATGTGTAGTTTGAAAAAGATTTCCTTACATTCTGCTCGCCTACATTTGAGAATGACTGATCTACAGATGGAGATGGATTGCATATCCCTTAAACCATATGTTAAAAATACTATTTTCATCGAGTTTTAGGTCATATTCTCTGAGAATTATTTAGTTTATAAATCTGTGTTTTTTAATAAGTTCAAGCCCACATGGTTTAATAGGTAGCCAAACTGTAGATGGGGCTGACATTTATTTATGAAAGTTAAAAGCCAAATGAAAATGTGCTCCTGATTAGGAGGCTGCCTTATATCTATATGAGAGACGGTTCCAGAGCATACCCATAGATAAGATTTTTCTTAAAACTGTCTCAGGTGCACTCTAACACATGGTTAAAATACTCAGATTTTATAGCATAAAGCATATCTCCAATAATTTTATCCTTGAAATTTTTAAAGCAGTGTTACTGGGAGTCCATTGGTTTACAAACTCAGTTTTGAATTAGGCTGTCTTCAATTTGTAGTTTGTATTGCATCAGTGTATTTTCAAGATATAAAGTATTTAATAAATGTCACAAGCTCAAATTCAATAGTGACTTACAGAGGAAATGTGTTTGAGCCATATGATATTTTGAACTGTTAAAGAATTTAAATACGCAGAAAAGCTTGACTTAAGTGTAGAAATAGTCAAAAGATTATGGCTATCAAAGCAAAAACCAAGAATTTTACAATAAAGATAGGAAGAGCATAAGGTTTTTTCAATTAAAAAATCTTAGCTAAGGGGCGCCTGGGTGGCTCAGTCATTAAGCATCTGCCTTCGGCTCAGGGCATGATCCCAGCGTTCTGGGATCGAGCCCCACGTCGGGCTCCTCCACTAGGAGCCTGCTTCTTCCTCTCCCACTCCCTCTGCTTGTGCTTCCTCTCTCACTGGCTGTCTCTCTCTCTGTGGAATGAATAAATAAAATCTTTAAAAAAAAAAAATCTTAGCTAAAAAAGATAGACCAGTTTGATTGGTAGGCATTAAATGCTGGTGGGAAGACAGCTAGAATTATAATGCTTTTGTTACATGGTGACTTTCAGTTTTATTATTTTTGTATTTATTAACTGCCTCAACGTCACTATGGATGCTCTGGGACATTTTACAATGGGAAAGTGTGTAAAACAGAGGGTAGTAGGAAGATTTTGGTGTCTTTGAAAGTCAGGGTATATATACATGGGGAAAAAAGGGTGATATTTTTAAGGCCATGTATGAGTAAATGACCAAATATGTGGTATGTATACTAAGTATTGGGGTTTTCTGAGAGAAAGATCATTGTGGGCTTGAGTAGTCAGCCAGGCAAACTTACAGATGCTGGGTTTTAGAGCTATGTTTTTAATTTGAAATCTGATCTCAGCCACTACTCTGACTTGGGCAAATCACTTGGCTTTGACTGCCATTTATTGAATATCTATATTATCCAGGCATTGTACTATTTTTTTTTTATGTATGCTACTTTTAATCAATTATAGTCCTGCTTGAGAAAGTGACATTTAAGCAAAGGTGTGAAACAAGTGAAGAAGGTAGGAAGCATGGCTAGTATATTAGACAAGAGTGAGCAGGCCAGTGGTGGTGGGTTGGAGTGAAGGGAAAGTAGTAGGAGATTAGCTCTGAGAGCTAACCAGAGTGAGATACGTGTAGGTCTACTGCAAGGACTTTTACAAGGAGTGATGGGAAGAATTTGAGCCAAGGAATCCCATGATCCATTTTATGTCTTAAAAGGATCACACTGGCTGCTGCATTGAAAACTGATTTTAAAAGGACAAGGATAGAAGCAGGGAAAGAAGTTAAGGAGATATTGACATGGAAGATAAGGATGGCTCAGACCTGTGTGTTAACAGTGGTACTGGTAAGGAATGATCACATTCTGTGTTATTGTAAATTGAATGAGAAATGTGAAGAGGAAAAAAAGGAGTAAAGGATGACTTCGCTTTCTAATTTCTTAATCTTCTCAAGAACTTTGAAAGGAAATATTTTTATTCCTATTTATGAACTAGGAAACTAAAGACCTAGAGTTTAGTTGACCTGTCAAAGTCATGCAGCTAGTGAGTGCCAGAGGAGGTTTCAAATCCAGATTTGTCTTGACTCCAAAACCTATATTCTTTCTATTGCACTGTAATGTAAAATATGTGATATAATGCCTAGAGCATATTTGGTGCTCAATATATTGTACTTTTTGTTCTATTATTATTTTTCACTTGAAGTCAAATTCTTTTTAAAAATGTCAAAGTTAGTAGAGAAGAATAGTTCATGTAACCATAGGTATTGTAAACTTAATATATGATCATTTTATTAGGATAAATTGATTTGTCTGTTTTGCATATGCTTCACAATTTTGATACCCAAGAAAGTTCTAAGAACAAGAATAATCATCCATCGGCATTTGGAAGCTTTTTAGCATAGATTTCTAAACTTAGAGTCTTACTAAAATTAATATTTCTAATCTGCCTGGAGATTTCATTTTTATCTGTTTATGCATAGCCTGTGGAAATTAAATATGTTTATGTTGTATATATAAACTTCATTATGCAAAACATGTTTTTTAAAGCATTTTAAATGCTAAAATCCTTGAGAGAAGCATTATGTTTAAAATCAAAGTAATTGCTGTGGATCCAAGTATAAAACATCAAGATATCATCTGATTTTTTTCTTTTTATTTTATAGGTGTAAAAGGCTTAATCTCCAGCCTTTAGCTTACCTTTGGCAGAGAAACCAGGAAGATTTGCTCCGAGAGATGATATCATCTAACATTCAAGCAATCATCATCAAAGTAGCAGCTTTGGGTATGTAGCCAAACTTTCAAGGGAGCTGTCTGTTACTACACAGATAATCTGTGTTCACTAATAAGCAGTTACAACAGAAAAGGAGGAATAATTTGGAATGTAAGAATGTGGAGTCACAACTGAACAAATTGAGTAGGGGGAGGTTTAAAATGGGCTTTTGACCATTTACCAAAGTGATCACAAGTGAGCCTCATCATTTTCTTTTTTAAATGTATAACTGCCTCTAAAATTGTTATTTTGGTCCTTTGATTTAAGTTCTTTATAGGATTTGGAACCCAGGTTCATAGGAAACAAGAAAAGTAGGTTGATGTCTTTCTTTCCTTTTTTTTGAAGCTTCTTAAAATCTGTATTTGGCATGTGATATTTTTCATATATTTTTTAAACATATTTTGAATTGCTAAAATAGAATGATTGGCTTTGTGGTGTCAGAAATAAGCAGAGTAGTACGTTTTTGTTGGGGATGGTAAGAAAATTATATTTGAGAGAATGTCATTTGATTGGTTAGCATAGACACAACAGGCAGGTGGTAATGTGATTCAAATATGGATATTACATATGAACACACTTAATTTGTTGTTTCGAATCTTTATAATTATATTCACTTTCAAGAAACCATAGGGTTTGAGCTCAATGCATTTATTTCATGAACCTATTACAGTAAATGCCCTGGAGCCTCAGGTTTCTCAAAACCTAAATCATGTACCTCATTTGCAAGTTTACATTGCTGATCTCTGAAATAACGAAGTCTCAAGCTGTGGAAGATTTTAAAGACAAATTCACATTTTAAACAACATTAAAAGAAAGATCCTGTAATATTTCTCCTTGGTAAACACAAAGCCACTCTCTCCTTGTCGAAGGTGAAATGTTGTCTTCAGTGGAAAGTGTTATATAGAGAACCTAAAGTTGATCTCCTCAGTTGTTAACAAGAGAAAGATCGAGGTGGGGTATTCTCATTTTTGAGGAAAGGTTGCTCAGCAACCCTTATGATTGAAGTATTCGCTATAGATATATTTGTCCTATGAGTTTCTATATAAATCTATACAGAGTATGCTCTCTTGCTTTCTCTTTGTCTGTTGCTCCCTCTTTTGGATTTTCTAAGATTGCCTACTTCTGTAATGAAGTTCATGTGACACCTCACTGGACAGTACACATTCTGTCACTTTTACTGGAATGGAGTGGAAAGTGGAATGGATTAGAACCCAGACAACCTACCTCATTAGAAAGAAAGAGCCATAAGATATAACCTCGCTGACACCTTTATTATAGTATAACTAATACCGTGTGTTTTTTTCTTTTGTCTGTGTGGATGTGTGTGTGCCTCTACAGAGGGCTTAGAGATGGTGTTTAACTGTATTAAACTTTTGGATAAAGTATAAAACTGAGCTAATTTGTCTTCAGCTTTCCAATGACAAAAGCATAGATCTGATTTTAACATTTATAGCACATAGCTTTTATTGATTACCTATAGGTGTGCAAAGATAAAAGTTATTCTTGAGAACAGTGTTAAGGAGTGGTTTATTGAGTGGGACATTATTTCTAAGGATGCAATAACATAAATGATGTGAAATAGGTTTCCAAGCTTTCTTCCCTACCTGTTTAATTTTCAGGAAGATTTTTAATCAAAAAGTGGGACAACAGGACCTTTCCATAGGGAGAGGGATTCAGCAAAATTTTGTGGCCCATTAGATCATAGAGTGGTCTTAGAAAAGGGTCAGTTCTACAGGGATGAATAAAAATGTATTTCTCGGGGCACCTGGGTGGCTCAGTCGATTAAGCATCTGCCTTCAGCTCAGCTCATGATCCCAGGGTCCTGGAATTGAGCCCTGCATCGGCCTCCCTGCTCAGTGGGGAACCTGCTTCTCCCTCTCTCTCTGCCTGTGCTCCCCATGCTTGTGTGCACAAGTGCTCTCTCTCTCTCTCTCTGTGTGTGTCAAATAAATAAATAAAATATTTTTTAAAAATGTACTTCTGATAATTGTGTCACATAACCTTGGTCTCTTGTAGTCATCAGTGAACTCGTGAAATCTGCACATTAACAACTTAGTGTTTTAAGAAGTTTCTGATTTTTAGACTTAAAGAACCCTGTGCACGTTATATTTAAGAACAATCCTGACTTTTAGAAATACCTTTTTTTAATTTATGAGTATTACATGAAAATATTCTTGCCACATAATGTTAAATTTTTATAGATAAAGTTTCCATGTGTTTCTGTTCTCTCCTTTCCCTCCGGCCACTTCCTTTCCCAGAGATACGGCCCAGAGTAATACCTGATCATCTTTCTAGATCACATTTTTGTTTTGTATGTGTATTGTATATGAGTAGAAATACTATGATTGTTTTATGGGTTTTTTAATATTACATGAATGGTATCATAGTCTGTTTTGGTGGACAACTTAACTTTTTTACTCAGCAGTATGTCTTAGGGATTTTTTTTCCATGTCAGTAAGTGTAAATTTAGCTCAAGTAGAGTCCTCAAACAGCTAGCACCTTAGTAGTCATGAGTGTTAGAGTAACGGCTGCTATGAACCTGATCTAATAAATAACTTAACTCATGCCAGAACAAAAATCCTAAGCTATTTTTTTATATTTTTTAAAATTCCAGGATAGTTAGCATACCACATTATATTAGTTTCAGGTGTACAATATAGTCAATTATTCTATACTTATTTAGTGCTCATCAAGTTAAGTGTACTCTTAATCCCCTTCACCTATTTTTTCCTACCCCATACCCCCACCCATCTCCCCTTTTATAACCATTAGTTTGTCCTCTATAGTTAGGAGTCTTTTTTTAATCTCTTTTTTTCTTTATTAATTTGTTTTATCTCTTAATTTCCACATATGAGTGAAAAATCATATGGTACTTGTCTTTCTCTGACTGATTTATTTTGCTTGGAATTATACCTTCTCGGTCCATCTGTGTTATTGCAAATGGCAAGAGTTCGTTCTTTTTTCTGGCTGAGTAATATTCCGTGCGTGTGTGTGTGTGTGTGTGTGTGTGTGTGTGTGTGTGTGTGTACACATATATGTATGTATATATCTTCATCTACGGATGGACACTTGGTCTGCTTCCATGATTTGATTATTGTAAACAATGCTGCGATAAGCCAGGGGTGCATATATCTCTTTGAATGAGTGCTTTCATATTCTTTGGGTAAATACCCAGTAGTGCAATTACTGGATCATATGGTAATTCTGCAAAATCCTAAACTATTTAAAGGAATACTGTAAAAATCTAATACATAGTAATATAAAATTCACAATGCCTTGCATCTAAACTACCAGGCATGCAAAGAAGCAAGAACATTTGATTGATACTGAGAAAATCAGAATAGACCCAGATTTGGAATTAGCTTGCAAGAAAGTTAAAACAGCTATTATAAATATGCTCAGTATGCTCAAAAAAAGTAGAATTATAATTATGACAAGGAAAATAAAAGATATAAAAAGGCACAAATACAACTTCACAAATGCATTTTCTGAAATGAATAATGCACAGCAATTAGACATTGCAGAAGAGATGAGTAAACTTGAAGACAAATCGAAACTGTCAAAAATGAAGCATAGAGGGGAAAAAGGGAGACTAAAAATAATCAAGACAACATTAGCAAGCTATTAAACTGTATCAAGCAGCCTGACAAGTGGTAGAGTCCCAGGAGAGGGAATGGAGAGAATATTTGAAGAAATAATGGCCAAAAGATTTTCCCAATTTGAAGGAAACTGTAAATTTACAGATCAAAAATTTTAGTGAACCTCAAACAGAAGAAACGTGAAGAAAATCGCAAAGCACATCATAATTGAATTGCTAAAAACCATTGGTAAGGAAAGAATCCTAAAAGCAGCCAGTGTGAAAAGATTAATTTTGTACAGAGAGCAAAGATAAAAATGTCAGCAGACTTTGCTTCAGAAACTATGCAAACTGGAAGATGATGAAAAGACATCTTTAAAGTGATGAAAATCAATAAAAATCACCAAGAATTTTATGTTCAGTAAAAATAAATTTCAAAATGAAGATCAGATGAAGACAATTCAGATGTACAAAAGTTGAGAGAATTCATCACCTGCAGATCTGCATTATAAGTAATATTAAAAAGACTTCTTTGGACAGAAGGAAAATAATAATTGATGAAATTTAATCTTACGAAAGGATAAAGAACAGTGTAAATAATAAATGGAGTAGATAAATTCTAAATCTATTTTAACTTTCTGAATCTCTTTAAATGATGTATAAAATTATTTAAAGCAAAAATAATAGTGTGTTGTGGGGTTGATAGCAAATCGGAAGTAAAATATATAATTGCAGTGGCACAAATAAAGGGGGAAAGGATAGTGTGTCAGATTCTTAAATTATACATGATGTCATATAATATTATTTGAAGGTAGACCATGGTAACTTAAAAGATGTTAAACATAACCTATAAAGAAACTATTAAAAAAATAAAGCAGTGTAGGTAATAGGCCAATAGTGGAGAATAAATTGAATTATTGTAAGATAATCCAAAAGAAGGCAAGAAAGGATAAAAAAAGAAAAGAGTATAGAACAGATGAGACAAATAGAAAACAAAAAGTAAGATGGTAGATTAAGACCTAATCATTTTAATAATTAGATTAAATGTAAATGATCTCAACACCTCCAAACAAAAGGAGGTGATTTTCAGATTTGAACAAAAAAACAAAAACTAAGGCCCAAAAACTATATGCTCTCTATAAGAAATGTGTTTTAATTATGAAACATATATAGGTTAAAAAGAAAAGGATAGAGATATGGTAATACTAATTAAAAGAAAGTTGCACTGGTTATATTAACATCAGATAAAGTAGTCCTTAGAACAATGAATATTATTAGGGATAAAGAGGAGCATTTCATCATGATAAAGGTGTCAGTTTATCAAGAGAGCATAACAATTTTTATATACCAATAACAGGGCTTTAAGATATACAACACGAAACTGGTACAAGAAGAAATGGACAAATCCACAATTGTACATACATCTTTTCAGTAATAGTTAAACCAAGTAGACAGAAAATCGTTAGGAATATAGGAAGTTTGAACAACACTACCAACCAGTTTGACCTACTGGGCACTCATAAAACACTGCATCCATTAACAGCAAACTACATATCCTTTCCAAGTGCACATGGACCATTCACCAAGATAGACCATATTGTGGATCATAAAACAAATCTCAGTATATGTAATTATACTGAAATCAGGCAAAGTATACCCTCTGACCACAGAAATTAAATTAAAGAGGTATATTTTACTGCTACAAATACACAGAAATGGACAAATATATTTCATGGACATACTATATTTATTAACACTCAAAGCAGTGGTGTCACTGAAAATTGGAATGGGCAATTGATGCACTAGTTAATTAAAATGACTGGTTAAAAAAAAAAAAAGATTGAAAGTTTAGCTTAACTAGTTAAATGATTTTGTACTAACATTGACTATAAAAGGAAGTAATGCCAAGACTCTACTGGAAAGGTTTCTAGGATTAGGAGGTAGGAATGAGGTAATGGGGTACAGCAGTTGCACAACTATATATTTGTCCTATTTCACAAACCTTTTTTTGGTCTTGCTTGATCTGGTGATCCCAGGGCTGACTTTAAAGTTACATGTACCAAAGGAAAGTATCATCAATACACTAAACACAATATTAATACCACTAAGTTTGACAGTACATATATTCTTAAAGACTCAGGGGTGTGTCATAGCTTCATCCATGTAGGCAAATTAAGGTCTGTCTGTAAACAGATGGCCATGCGTCCTGTGATTCTTTATCTGTCAAATTCTATAATATCAGCCTGGGAGTAAGTCCAAGGAGATGTATTAACAAGACTGCTGTTTTTACTGGCCCTGTAGTTTTATAATACATCTACTGAGCCAGAAAGACCAATCATAGGGGAAAGGATATGGGTTAAACAGGTAATAAATGGAAATGGAGGGAATCCTAGGAGATAGAAAGGCACCTATAAGTGGATTACAATTCCATGGGGGGGGGGAATGAAGTGACCTCTGTGCCAGGACCTCCAAGCTGGAGAATTTTAGGTATCCCTCTCAGATCTGATGCTGATTACTTAACTGATGTCAAGAGAAACTCGGGAGCTGTTTTGCAGAGAAGGGAAGTTTCTGATGTGCAAGCTCTACTTAAAGAGTCTACTGGATAATTTAGAGCAACTGAATGATAGAGTGTCTACTTGATGTCTCAATGTAGGAGTAGTTTATTACAGTCACCACTCAGTTATTGGTTTAAAGGCAATAGTTACCATTCTGATCATGTTTCTGCTGACTTGATAATTACTTATGAATTATATAGTGGGAGATTCTCAACAGTAGAGCTTTTGCTCTCTTTGTGGACATAAATCAAAACAGTATGTTGCTAAGACATCTACCTAGGTATAATGGAAAACAGATTTCTACTGCCTGCCATAGTTTGGTCTAGTCCTTTGAATACAAACTATGTCAATGAAAGTGGAATTTATTTAAGGAAACACCACCCTTGAGGGAGCTAGATTTGGAGGAGATATAATGAATCAATATTACTGATAACTCCTTTCTGGAGTTATGCAAAATACATTTATGGAAAATCTATGACACCCAGGCAGAGGTGTATTTGGTATAACATACCAATTGATGACCTCATTGGACCTTGTTATTTTTGTGTGCAAACCATTTTCCTAAATTGCACATATATTATTAATATACTGTGGTGATAACCCATGTTGTAGTTTGATTGCTCTTGCCTCCTCTGTGCCATATATTCTGTAGGGATTTGGGGTACTACATCACACCAAAATAATGTTCCTGAAAGCTCATCATGATAAAGAGGACTTGCTAGTCCAAATAGAGACACTAGAGGGAGCTCTCTTCCAGGAGACTGGCTGCATCTGGAAATGGCCCTGAAGGGATAACAAAGCTTTAAATGACTGGACTAATAAATAATAAAGTATTTTACTTTAATGGAACATCGTATCGGTCAACAGTACAGGAGGAGGGCTTGTATCTTTGCCCAGGAAAGACTATTTAATATTCTAATCATTATGGCAGTTGATGTTTTTAAAGATCAATGATCAGGAGTATCAGAAGCCAAGCTAAGGATGCCAACTATGGGAATACTGTGGTTAGTCTTGATTATGGTGGGACATTACTGAGCAGTGTGGCCCTTGTGCTTGTTTTCTAATGGCCCAGGTACCACATATAAAGGGGATTTGTCTTTCCCACAGTACATTGCTTGGGATTGGACAGATAATGGAACAACGCTGTGTTGTCCTGAAGAGAGCTTCTTGCATAATGACATCTAGAATCCAATGACTGTTAAAGCCTTTTCTGTAATAGAGTCTGGGCTAGTTATATTCTCAAACCAGATGGAATCAAGACTTTATTGAACAGTGTGCGTGGTCACAACCCATCGCTGTGAATGTGAACGTGAATGTGCATGAGAAGAGTTGTTTTTTTTTTTTTAATTTTATTTTATTATATTGTGTTAATCACCATACAGTACATCCCCAGATTCCGATGTAAAGTTTGATGCTTCATTAGTTGCGTATAACACCCAGTGCACCATGCAATACGTGCCCTCCCTACTACCCATCACCAGGCTATCCCCTTCCCCCACCCCCTCCCCTCTGAAGTCCTCAGTTTGCCTCTCACAGTCCATAGTCTCTTGGGCAAGATATGGAGAATGTTATGATTCTAATTGACCTCACATGCTAATCCGGGCCTCAGTATATCCACTGTAACAGGAAACGACCTGGAAAGCTGTTCTTGTGGTCGTGGACCTCTCCCTGATTTGCTGTGCTTTTTCGTTTATTTCTGTTCTTTAAATGTGTCTGCACCATTAGGATTTTCTGAGCAAATTTAACAGAAACTTGGGACCTAAGCTGAAAGACAAGCATTAAAATGTAGTGTATGACTGAACAATGAGAACTCCAGAGGGATTTACTTCTCTGGAGGTATATGTTTGCATTTCAAGGATGGGGGGGATGAGACCAGGATCTTGGAGACATCTGGGTTATAAAACTGAAGACACTAGTTTATTCCCCCCCAGGGATTTTGTTTGTTTTGTTTTACATTCTGAAGTGTGAAGACACAAATCTTTTCCTTTGTATTCTCAAGAAAACTCAGAAGGGAGGGGAAACAACTGTCTCCTTTTTCCTAAGTAAACATGCAGGTTATTTTGGGGGGGATTCCTTACCTTCTGTAGATGCAATTACTTGAAAGATTACGTCTCATTCTAATCACCTTGCTCCTGGGATAAGAGCTGGGGCAGAGAAGACACAGAATGGTATTATCTACTTACTAAATGTAAGTAGTAATAATCATCTGTTCTGCTCCAGGAAACTCATGTTAGCATTCAGTGTACTAATAAATACAGATATTAAAAATTTAGCAATATATGAAACAATCTCAGAATAAGAATACTGCTACTACTACCACCAATATGATTGTTGAGAATAGCTAAAAAGAACTTTTTACATTTGTTTTTCTGAATTTCCTCTACCCTTTTTTTAGTTCTATATCTATTTGGTCTGAGCATAAAGCTATTATATACCGTACACTATTTTTTTAACAGTTTTTGGAGATATAATTAACATATGTAATCCACACATTTAAAGTGTACAATTCAGTGTTCTCTAGTATATTCACATGATTGTGCAATTATCACCATAATCAACAACAACAAAAAAAAAACTTGTATGCATTAGCAATCATTACCCGTTTTTCCCCAACCTTCCCCTCGCATCTCTAGTCCTAGGCCCCACGAAGATACTTGGCATCTTTTTGTCTTTATGGATTTGCCTGTTCTGTATCTTCATACATTTGCCTATTTCATGTGAATGGAATCCTACAATATGTGGTCTTTTGTGTCTGGATTCTTTTACTTGGAATAATGTTTTCAAGATTCATCTATATTAAATCATGAATCAGTATTTGATTTCTTTTTATTGCCATGCAATATTTCATGATGAATTTTCTTTTATATGTATTGCTTTATTCAATTTGCTATTACTCTGTTTAGGAATTTTGCATGTATGTTCCTAAAAGGGATTGACGTATAATTTTTTTTTCCCTAGTAATGACAGGTTTGGATATTAAGGTTACACTGGCTTCATAGTGCTTTGTAATTGTTTCGTCTTTTTTATTATCTGAAAGTTTTTCTGTAAGATTGGTATTAATGTTTTCTTCAGTGTTGTGAAGTATTTATTGCTTAAGCCATCTGGACATGAAGCTATCTTTTGGGGAAGTTTTCAATTAGAAATTCAATTTCTTTGTTAGATTGACTATTTAGATTTTTTATTTCTTATTTCAGTTTGATAAATTTTGTTTTTCCCAGAATTTTTCCATTTGCTCTAAGTTGTGAAAATAATAGGTATAAAATAATTCCTAATGTCTTCTCATTGTCCTTTCATCTGTAGGATCAGTAGTGATGTCATCTTTTTCATTCCAGTTGGTAATTTGTTCTTTTCCTTGCCTATGTCAGTCTTATAGGGGCTTATCAATTTTATTATTAGTCTTTTGATTTTGCTGGTTTTCTATATTACATATTGGTTTTCTATTTTATTAATTTCTGCTATCTGTATTATTCCTTCCCTTGTACTCTTTTGGGATTTAATTTGCTGTTTGTCATTTTTAACTTTTTTTTTAAATTGAGATATAATTGACAAACAACATTACACTAGTTTCAGGTGTACAACATGATTCAATATTTGTATATGTTATGAAATGCTTTCTAATTACTTGATGCATACATATACACTAAATTTTACCCTTGTTTTCTAGTACCTATGTTTAAGCTACAATTTTTCCTTTAATTGCTGCTGTAGTTGTATTTTCATTACCAGTTAGTTCAAAATATTTTCTGCTTTGTATTGAAATTTATTCTCTAACCCATAAGTTATTTAGAAATGCATTGCTTAATTTCATACACAACTTAGTTTCCAAGTATGAGGGTTTTGTATTTATCATTATAAAATTGATTTCTAGATCGATCACATTTTGTTCAGATAATACACTCAGGAGTATTTCAGTTCTTTGAAATTTTGAGAGGATGTTTTATAACCTAGTTTATGATATAATAAGTTATTACTCAATTTTTTTTATTTTATCCAGTTTGTCATCAGTTTTTCATGACTTACTGCTTTTCTGTTTATTTTTTACTTTTTCTATATGGAATATTTTAATGTTTTTTGTTGTTCTGGGAAGGGATGGCTAATCTTTACAAAAGCATTCTTTAACTTGTCCTTTAAATATTGATATAAAAATGCAATAACATCTTTTCAGTCCTTCCTAATCAATATAAGAAATTTAAGGGGCTAGGCCCATAGAAAGGCCAAAAACATAGTCCTGTTGGGGATCCTTAGATCACAGGGATACAAAAGATTGGCCTTTGATTCAAACGGACCTGCCACATTTTTTCAGAAATATATTTGTTGTGTTGGGTCTGATATGCACTGGTTTATAAGCTAGTAATAGAGATGAATATGAATATTTTCAGGACTACATGCTCTGGTACTCTCGCAGTTAATTTATATATTGTACAGGAGAGCCTGAGGCAGTACATTTGGGAATGTCACAGCCAAATAAAGACAACTCTCCCTCCTTTTTCCCCCCTTCCATAGACACATATATGAAGGACCCAGGTCAAGTTTCTAGAACAATGGTTTTTAACTTTGGCTTCACATCAGAGTCAGCTGTTGACCTTTTAGAAATCCTATGCCCAAGCTGTAACCCAGACCAATTAAATTAGAATATCTTGGGATGGAACTGAGGCACATGTATATTTTTAGAGCCCCTTAGGTAATTCCAATATGAAACTAAAGTAAAGAACTACTGGTCTACTGCAGAGATCATCAGACTACTACTTGCAGGCTAAATCTGGCCCACCACATGAATATGTAAATAAAGTTTTATTAGAACATACTCATGCTCATTTTTTCATGTTCATTTTTTATTTATAGCTGCTGTGATGATACAGTGGAAGAGTTGAGTATTAGCAAAAGAGAGCACATGGCTCATAAAACCTAAAGCATTTACTGTATAGCTTTGTATAGGAAAAGTTTACAAACTCAAGTCTAGAGAGACCTAATGGAATTTCACTCTGGTCTGGCAGTTTCATTGTGAGCTGAGTATCTTTGAGGGTTTTAACTTCGAATCTTGCCTTTCTGCCTGGGAGAATGCCATTGATTTTCTGCATTGAAAGGATATCGTCATACAGTTCTTATTTCTTCTAATTTAAAGGAATTCAGATCCTTTGCTTGTACCTTTTGGTGTATATGTTAGTTGTTGTCATCCTTTACGTTTTCCAATCCAGAACCCCCACCATTTTCTAGACCCTGAAGTTTGAACCCATATTGTTGTTGTTATTTTTACTAATTATTGTTTGTTATATATATTGCTTTTCTTTCAAAAATGAATTTGACATTTACATTTAACAGTCTGATTTGTAAAACTTCTTTGACACAATTATATATCTGACCAGGTTTTGGTGCTCCCCACTAATTATTTTATGTTACAACTTCCCTATTTGTGATCTCTTCATCTTTTCCTTAATGCATTCAAGTGGGAAATGTCTTCAGTACCTGTCTCAGGAATTGTCTGTATCTCAAAAACAATTTTTTTTCTTGAGCCCCAGATTATCTTTCGTTTGCCTTAACATATGAAAGCTTATACATGTTAATGTATAACTTGAGTTTTCAACTTCTGTAAGTAACTTACCTGTTTGTTTATTCATGTGTGTATTTTTTTTATGTTAATGTATAACTTGAGTTTTCAACTTCTGTAAGTAACTTACCTGTTTGTTTATTCATGTGTGTATTTTTTTTATAATAATTCAGCACTTTTGTTTTGTTTTGTTTTCATCCATCTCCTCACTCACCTCCCCTCTGGCAACTGCCAGTTTGTTCTCTGTATGTAAGAGTCTGTTTTCTTGTTTTTCTTTTTCTTTATTTGTTTTATTTCTTTAATTCCACATATGAGTAAAATCATGTTTCTTTCTCTGACTGGCTTATTTTGCTTAGCATTGTACCCACTATGTCCATCCATGTTGTTGTAATGGAAAGATTTTAATTCTTCCTTTTTATGGCTGAGTAATTTTCCATTGTGTCTGGAATTACACACACACCCCACATCTTTTTTTTATCCATTCATCTATCAATGGACATTTGGGTTGCTTCCATATCCTGGCTATAAGAATAATGGTGCAATAGACATAGGGGTACATATTTCTTTTTGAATTAGTGTTTTCATTTTCTTTGGATAAACACCCAGAAGTGGAATTATTGGATTATATGGTAGTTCTGTTTTTAATTTTTTAGAAGCTTCTATACTGTTTTCCACAGTAGCTGCAGCAATTTACATTCCCACCAACAGTACACAAGGTTTTTTGTTGTTTTTTTTTTCTCCACATCCTCGCCAATACCTGTTGTTGCCTGTGTTTTTGATTTGAGCCATTCTGACAGGTATGAGGTGATATTGTGGTTTTGATTTGCACTTGCCTGGTGATAAGTGATATTGAGCATCTTTTCATGTGTCTGTTGGCCATCTGAATGTCTGTTCAGGGCCTCTGACCATTTTTTAATCAAGGTGTTTGGGGTTTTTTGGTGTTGAGTTGTATAAGTTTTTTATATATTTTGGATATTAACCCCTTATTGGATGTATCATTTGCAAATATCTTCTCCCATTCAGTAAGTTGCTTTTTTGTTTTGTTGATGGTTTCCTTCACTGTGCAAAAGCTTTTTATTTTGGTGTAGTCCCAGTTGCTTAATTTTGCTTTTGCTTTCCTTGCCAGAGGAGACATTTCTAAAAAGATCTTTCTACAGCTCATGTCAAAGAAGTTCCTGCCTATGTTTTCTTCTAGAAGTTTAATGATTTCAAGTCTCACATTTAGGTCTTTTAATTCATTTTGAGTTTATTTTTGTATATGGTGTAAAAAAGTGGTCCAGTTTCATTCCTTTACATATCATCATCCAATTTCCCAACACCATTTGTTGAAGAGATTATCTCTTTCCCATTGTATATTCTTGCTTCCTTTGTCATAGATTAATTGGCTGTAAAAGTGTGGGTTTACTTCTAGGCTCTGTATTCTGTTCCATTGATCTATGTGTCTGTTTTTGTGCCAGTATAACATACTGTTTTGATTACTACAACTTTGTAATATATCTTGAAATCTGGGATTGTGATACCTCCAGCTTTGTTCTTATTCGAGATTGCTTTGGCAATAATTCTACACTTTTTATTGATGTACCTATTCCCTTCTCCCCTGGGATGCAGGAAATGCTTTCAATTTGATTAAACAGCTACTCTCACTTCCTCCCCTATGATCAGGCCCCTTTTCTCTCTTTCTAGTTGTGCTCATTGGGCTAATTTCTGGTAGGACTTTGCAGAGTCTGAGAGTTCTGTTAAATATGTGAGTCTGGAAAACCACCCAAGAGGATAATGAATGATGATAGGAAACTCAACTGCAGCAAACACTGTATCTGGACGATTGTATCTCTTTCAGTAGTATAAATCAGCAGTATACACTTCTGTAAGATATTTCCCATTCGTACTCATTTCAGACATGTAGGGTTTTTTCCTTCTATTCTTCTTTCATGTACTTCTTTCCCTTGTATTTAGATGGAAGAGCCTTGTCCATATTTTGTTCACCCACCTGTGTAAAATTATATCAGTAGTTCTCAACCATGGCTGCACATTAGAATCCTCTGGGGAGACTGAAAAAGTACTTATGTGTAGGCCCCACTCCCAGATAGTCTAATTTGGTGGTTCTGGAGTAAGGCATAGGTATTGGTATTTGTTAAAAGTTTCCCAAGTGATTGATTCTAAGGGGCAGCCAAGATTGAGGACTACCCTGTGCCTATTATAATAATCTGTGTGCTACCTCTTAGACTTTTCAGTGTATGGCTAATTTCAAAATGCTCATCCTCATTATATTCCATTGTTTTGGGTATTTATTTCTCTAATTCTTGTAACAAAATTGTTCTAAGAATGTATGCCATGTTAATATGGGCTGTTATAGGCTGTGGCACGTTGCTGCCTATGCACTATAGTTTAAGGGGCACCTTTTTTTATTTTATTATGGTTTAACTTGATCTTTAAGAAAGAGTCCTAGACTCAATCAAAATACGTCATTGCAGTACCTGATTTTATCATGTCTTAGCCTTGCAGTCTAGAGAATCCACTTAGACCCAGGACCTCCATTTTTCACAGCTCCCATTTTCTTTTTTTTTTTTTTTTTTAAAGATTTTATTTATTTATTCGACAGAGATAGAGACAGCCAGTGAGAGAGGGAACACAAGCAGGGGGAGTGTGAGAGGAAGAAGCAGGCTCACAGCAGAGGAGCCTGATGTGGGGCTCGATCCCATCACGCCGGGATCACGCCCTGAGCCGAAGGCAGACGCTTAACCGCTGTGCCACCCAGGCGCCCCCCCATTTTCTTATCAGTAAAACAAATGTTTTAGCATCTGTCCTACTAAACATTTATTACTAGAATGGGACTCTATCTATGAAAGTTTTTTGAACAGCTTAACATGTTACACACATTATTATTACTGCTGGATGTGTCTAGGGGCAATCATGAGTGACTTTTGATATGCAGTGACATATGTGAACAAATATACTTTGTGGGTGTGCTTTCTCATACATTTCATTTGCTGTTTCATTTTCCTGTTTGGCAGAAAAGAAGTGTGGGTGCTGTGTAACTGTACTACAACATAAATCCAGTACACCTCTCTTTCTGTCTCCACCAGTAAAATTCACTGGAAGTTTCCCATGCAAGAGATGGAATACAGACAAGACAGTTAAAACCTGCAGTTTGCAATGGAAATGGAGCTAAGAGATATATTTTTCTGTTTTTGACAGGTCCAGAAAAGTCAGTGTCTGAACTATTGTTGATTGAATCTGGGAACTTTTTGGCTTCTTATGCTGTACTTGTTAATCTCACATTTTTATTTGGTTCTTAAAAATATTTAAGATCAGATAAAGTTATATGTTTTGGGAAACTGGAACAGTATCACAGTTTCTAAATAACAGTGTTTTTAAATGACCCTAAAATGTTTAATTTGAAAGATACAGGAAATGAATTCATAGTTGACATTGATGATGATTTACACTAATTTTTCTAGGAGGAAATGTTTGTATTAAGCAGTTAAAAACATAATTATAACGGTTATTGCACAAAGCCCTGCTTTATAGGGTCTGAAAGAGCAAGTGCTACAAATAGTTTTAGATAGTAATTAGATTGAAAATCACTGATTTTATTTCATTCTATTTTTTGGCTACCGGATAAAGAAAGATCTTATAAGAGTAAATTTCTCACCTGCCTCAGGCAGGAGTAATTAGATGTAAGCAAATTTAATGGAGCCTGTGTGCTCTGGGGCCATTCAGCTGTGCTTCGATAATTGCTTTTTTTTTTTTTAAGTATGAAGGTTGTTTAACATATCAAGTAGCAAAAAAGTTAAACTACAGGTTATCTATTTATCTTTTAGGTAAATAACTGTAGTACTTTATAAACCAAGTGGTAATGAATGCATTACCAAATAATAGACTCCAGTCAGAAGTGAATGCAGCTGATAGTATGCAATTATTATATCTGTGTCCCTAATTCATTAGCATTAGCATGACTTCAAACTACTTCATCTTTGTTCCCCTTTCTCTATGCACTTTCCCTGGAAAAGTTCAAGGGTTCACTTAACATATATTTGAACAGGTAGATATCATATTTTGCTTCTTTCTTAATTCAGTCTTTACATATTAACAAGGTTAACCTTGTTTCAAGGTACAGATCCACATTAACAAATTGATCCCCCTCCTTTTTCCCCTCACAGACTAGTATTGGCTATTATGTCCATGATCTCCTAGGATCTAGCTCCTGTTCAATCACTATTTTTATTTTTACCACTCCTAACTCATAAATACTACACACCAATATACAGTTAAAATAAAACAGCATTAGCAGTATTAGTATTAGTATTACTCATATTTGGAATAGATTTTTTCATTATACAGGTCCTTTCAATATTGAATTCTGTTGATATTTAAAATTCGATTTAATTTACTTATTTTCAAAGACACCAGATTTTATATGCAAAATATATGTATGTAAGTAATGTAAGATAAAAACAAATGATGTAATAGTTAATTCATATTTAGTTAAACAAAACAAATATGAAGTTGATAATAAGTCAGTATCACATGTAGGAAGGCCTGTATCACTCAAAGTTTCTTTATCCTATAGTTTTCTTCCTTAAACAGTTATTTGAATGAGCCCTTGAGTGGCATGCTCTTAAAATAGGTAGATAACACAGAGGTTCTTGGGATCACTAATACTTGGAATGATACATTTAGAATACTGATTCATATTCATTGGCTGGGAGTAGGAACTAAATCTGACCAGGTAAAGTGTAGTAGGAGTAAATATAAAGAGTCTGAATGTTAATCCCTAAAACCAACTCCACAATACAGGATGGGTGAGATATTGCTTAACACTAGCACCTGAGAGAAAAACCTTTGAGGTTGTATGATGTCACGTATGTGTCAGTGGTACACTGTGTCTGCCAAAGCAGCTAAAGAAATCTGAGGGTTTGCATTAACAAAGTTAATGTGGAATATTGTGTCTCATTATAGCACCTTCATTTAAGAAGTTTACAGCTATAGCAATTTAAGAAAAAGGCAGGATAAATAATTGAATCTTAGATCTATGCAAAAGGTATTTATAAAAAAAAAAAAAAAAAACCAACCCTGAAAATAAAAATGACAATGGATTAGCAGAAGATACCACCAGAAATTGTTAAAATGAAAATTTTAAATTTTTGGCTAATGTTTTTTATATTTCCTAAAATGAACAGAAATTGCTTTTTTAAACAGAGGGAAGGATTGCATTAAAATGGGACACAGAAGCAGCTATAGTTCAGTGAGTGGAGAGTGACCAGAACAATGAAAGGACAAGCAATGGGGCCATAGGAGGACTATTTAAAGGGACTATATATTTAGCCTGAAGTGAAGGTGTAGCAGGTTATTGAGCCAAGGAGAATGGGCATTTTTGTAGCAACCCATAATATTTGAAAGGCTGCTGGTACTTTTCGTGGTTTCGGAGGACAATTCTAAGAATAAGTGGAAGTTATATGGTGAAACATGTCTTGGTTTGGTATGAGAACTTTCTAACATTTGGAGAGTTCTCAAATAATGGCATAGGAGGTTGCCTCAGGCCTTTGTGTGATTTCTTCAACCCTCTATTGTATGGCCCTTGCCTTTTCCCATTTAATATGGCTCCCCTGTGGTGTATGTAATGGAGATAGTAATCAGAGGTTGTAGAATTGGGCTAACAAAGGTTACTTTTGGGGGGAAATGCTATCCTTCTCTAATGGCGTCTGGCTCCACTGCTGAAGATAAAGCTTTGTCACCATTGGGTAATTTCAGGACAGTATGCCACTGGCTCTGAAGGCAGTTCTGTAGAGAAAATTTTAGAAATGGTTTAATGACAAATATATAGTACTATTGGAATAAGCATATAGTGTGCGAAGACTACCACTTTGAGGGTGACAACCCTCATTTGAATACATAAAAGTCCATCTCATTACTTTACTACTTGCTAGTTTTTATTAAACTCTGATGCTTACAGAGAGCACGGTGATGAGAAACTTAAACCCAGTTATGGTTTTCATATTCCATTGGATAGGTAAAAATTTTGTTACATGCTTATCTTGCTCTTGTCTTTTGGCCTCTTGTTTTCTTCTTGATTTCAAAGCATACCTTTCTTCCCTACTCTGTTACTCTGCATCTTGTCTATAGTGAATTTTTTTTGTTTGTTTGTTTGAAGGTGATTCATACTTAATGTTAGGGAAGAAAAGAGAAATTGTCCCTGAAACTTTGTTTTCAATACTTAGCAAGTTTTACAATTAATGACAGAAGTTTCTCTTGTGGCCTCTCCTCCCAAAGACTGTGCTTATTTATTTTCCCCAGTAGTCTCATGTGACCTTGTTAAAAGCTTCATGTAATTCCCATATAAATTACATTTACTGGTTTACTTCTATCTAGTATTTTATTGACATTTCCAGATAAGTTTAATAGGATGGAGAAAAACAGTGTTCTCTTTATAGACTCAGTGGGTGATTTGACCTTAGCAGGTTAACCTTATCCTGATGTTGAAGGAAGCTATTCTTAATTAGACTCTATCAGTTTCTCCATTATCACCAAGAGAGCCACTGGTCTGTAATTCTATAAATCTTAATTTGATTGTTTTTTTCTTTCCTATAGAAAAGCGACCATATTAGCAAAGTCGTAATATTTGAAAACAGTTTCTGGCTTTCCAGATACATTGCATATCCTCATCTGTAGCTCAGCCATTTCACACTTTATTTACTTCAGAAACTCTCAGTTGAATACCATCTGGTCATGGTGATTTATTGCTCTGGAATTTCTCAAGTTGCTCTATTATTTCCTCCTAGGAGATTGCTCTCTGTTACTGCCCCACTGATTTTCTCAGAAAGTGCCCTTGGAATAGTCGTTTCCCTAGTATCTTGTACAGACAAGGTCAATGTCAGATAAAACTGAATTAAACGTCTCTGCTGCTTCTCTTCCTCTTACTTGCTCTCTTCATTGGAAGTCCTCATTGATGGGGAGAAAGTCAGCACTTGGTCCAACCACTCATGTTGGCTGTCTAGTCCTCATGTTACTTTTATCTTTTTATTTTTCAGATTCTCCCTTTCTTTGACAATATATTTTTAGTATTTCAGAAAAAAAATGTTAAGTGTTAAAAAATGTTCTAAATACTTTCAGTGTGTTCCTAAATGTCTGTATGGAGTTATTTCTAGTTTGTTTTTTTTTAACTATCCACAGATTTCTCTTTTGACCTTTCAGATAATGGCATAGTCCGTACGTCTCTCATAGCCAGTGTCCTTATCTGTCTTCCAAACAGCCTGGATAGTTTTTAAGCCCTTTACTTGCCTCCTAGAGATCTGCTAGACTTTTTTCCTCCCTCCTCAGATTTTTAACATATACTTCTTAAGGTCTACCCCTTTGGGTTAACATTCAGAGATGCCCATACTAATCAGAACATGAGTTTTAATTGTACAACCTTCCCAGTTCCTGAGTTCCACTCCTACACATACTCACCTGTGTAATTCCTGTATATCATATTAATCTATTTTCTCTTTTATAACTGCCCAAATAGGCCAAGATAAGGCATATTAATTATTGCTTCTACACATTGTGCTCTCCTGTCATTCATTTGGATAATAATGGACATAATTAAAACCATTCATTGCAATAGCCTTCCTAGGAAATAATGCTGAACAGTAGAGGTTAGAAGCAATTTGCATTATTCATTCATATTCTATGGTTAACATATCATTTTTTTACCTGAACTTTGTTCAAATAATTATTTTGTTAAAAAAAAAAGGTTACTTAATGTGCATTCAAGTAGTTTAATTGCTATTAGAAATACATTTCTATCTTTGTACAAATAGTTTAACACAGAATTTTTAAACTTCTGACTTAAGTATTAAAACATCCAAAGTTGAGACCTTTAACATTTCTCAAATGTATTGTAAATTACCTACTATTTTAAATTGAGGGGGAAATAAATCAAGATTTGAATATCAAATTCTGAGTATATATGATATGATATTTCCTTAAGATTCAAATACAAATACTACCAGTCCCACAGCCACCCATCTCTGAATAGAGTGCCTTTGCTCAGTCTGTAAAGGAGAATAACAGATCAAGAGCAGAGGAAATAAATGCTGATTTTGTTCATTTTATGGCTAACATTTTTTTTTCCTTTAGGTATGGCAGGCTGTTCTAAAAATAAGTTATGTCTATTACTATTTGGTGCTGGTATGCAAATGTTCTTTGAATTTTTTAATAGATTAAGATCCTGTCCATCCCATATCTACTATGTGTATTAATATATATAATATATTGCCTTTTAAGAAATATATACTATATTTCTAAACCCTATCCTTCTACCTTCATCTCTACCATTAGCTCCAATTCTCTTCTTTCTATAAAAATCACAAATACACAGAATGTAATATTCACATGTAAATAAGATCTTATTTAATGCAGCTATTAAAAAGTTAGCCCTCTGTAGTAACATTTATGTCTGTGTCAGGCAGCTTACACTAAAACAACTTCCATGATAATATGTAACAGTTAACTGAAAACTCCTGGAAAGTAAGTCCACCAATCTTTTTCTGTTAATCTGTTCAGTTGTTAAGACTATTTAATTAAACTATACTGTCCAAGCAGATATTTGTGTTTAGTGCCTTAAAACCAATATTATTCTGTATTTGCCATGGTTGGAAAGTGAGTCTATCGTATCTTAGTTAGAGTCCCAACATTTATCTATTAAAATTGCTTGGAGCAAGGATATGCTATAAAGTTTGTAGGACTTGTCCTTTGGTGAATTCTCCTTCAGATGGGTACAGTTGTATTGGTTGATGTCTCAAATTTGTATAAATGTATATAGGTCACCGTCAGGATAAACTTACATTAGGAACCAGATGAGGAATTGAATCTCAAAATGCAAGATCTGAAATATGGGTTATTATCAGGATTCTCTAGAGTCCCCTTCGCTTGTTTTTCTAACAGGTTATTCTTTCACTCGAAAAGTCTTAGGACAGACTTTCCTTTGAATTTGATTCCATCTTCACTCAAGCGGAGTTTAGTTAAAGTTCTGGGTAGTTTCAATCCTGATGTTTTCTTCCTTTATTCAGTGATTTTTTTTTTTTTTTTTNTTTTTTTTTTTTTTTTTTTTTTTTAGTGGAGTTTGAAATGGAGAAATGTATTAGGAAATGTTTAGTCAGGGTTTCTCAGAGAAACAGAGCCAATAGGTTGTAAAAGGAAATGTATTATGAAGAATTGACTTACGTGATTATGGAAGCTGAGAAGTCCCACAATTTGCTGCCTACAAGTTGGAGACCCAAGAAAACTAGCGCTATAATTTAGTTCAAGTTGGAAGACCTGAGAACAAGGGGAGCCAATGATGTAAATCCAAGCCCAAGGCAAGAGAAGATGTGATTATGTCCCAGTTTAAGCACTGAGGCAGGAAAAGGGGGGTAGATTCCTCCTTCCTCTGTGCCTTGTTCTACCCTGTCCCTTAATGTATTGGTTGAGGCTCAGAGCCCACATTGGGGAGGGCAGTCCACTTCACTGAGACCACATGTTCAAATACCAGTCTCATCCAGACACACCCTCACAGTTACACGCAGAAACAGTGTTTAATCTGGAGACCTCATAACCCATTCAAGTTTACACATAAAATTAACCATCACAAGAAGGAAAGGAAAGAATCAGAAGCCAGTGCTCATATAAACATCTTTCCCAGAATATGGCTGAAAGATTTTTAAATGAAAATGACCAGATCAGATTTGCATTTTGGACAGCTGACTACAGTGTCAATTAAAGTTTGATATTCCTCAAAGCTCTTTCCTATATTTTCTCTTCTCACTTTGCATATCCTCCTTGAGTATTTTTATCTCACAGCTTCTATTCCTACATATTATGTCTAACCCAGATGTCTATGCTGAACTTTAACCCCTTATATCTAATTGCAACTTAGATATCTCTTCTTGGGTGATTCTCTGGAACCTCAGATACATGTCTAAATTGATTCTGCCTTTATTTTCCTTCCCAAAGTTATTGTCCTCTACCTGAAGTAAATGTTACCACCATCTTTAAATTTATCCAAAGTCAGAAACCTGAAAATCATCCTTGCCTTCTCTTTCCTGTATTTCCCATACCTAGTTCATCAGCAAGTGCTATATATATCCTACTATTATATGTTGGTCTCAAACCTGTTCTTTTCCTTTTATACCAATTGCCTTGTCAGTTATATTCTCTCTCACTATTGCAGCAGCCCCTTTATTTGCCTTCTTGCCTTCAGTCTTGTTTCCTGCCAAGGAATTAGACTGAAGCTAGAATGATCTTTCTGAAAGTCAAATTGGATCATGTCATTCCTCTGCTTAGCATTTCTCTGTCTTCTGTATGACCTGATAATCAAGTGTAAATTCTTTAAGATGAAACACAAGGCCCTATAGGATCTGGCTTTTGTCTACTTTTTTAACCTCAACTTTTACTCCTTCAAACACTCCCTACTTATATTGAGCTTCTTTCAGTTTCCAGTACTTATCATGTTAAATACCACTATGAAAAGTTAGGAAGAGATTTCTGAAAGAAATAATTTCAAATCCCCCCTTTAAAAAAAATCCCCGTTTGAAACTCATATTTTTCACTTTTGATCCATTTTTTACATGTTAACTGTATAATATTTTTAAAGCTAGAAAAAAGGACCATGTGGGATCAACAGCAAGTATTGATTATAATTAACTGCATAATTATACTTAATATGATTTTTTGGTCACTCATTTTATGGACGTCATGGATCTTAAAGGTGAATCCATAAAGTATCTGAGTCTCTTTTATGTTACTTACACTGAAGTAAAGTACCAAGTAATATATTTCAGAGAGAAGCTATGTTGAGATGAGTTCCAATACAACCTCTAAGGTAAGCATTTAATGGTCTAATTGTAGAAATGGAAAATTTGGAAAGTGAAATAAATAAGATCCTTCCCCAAGTATTGAACTTTCAGAATACTTGAGTTTATTTTTACTTTGGAGATTGTATAATCAGTCTTTCTTATCTGTTCATTTTAACATAAATTGAGTCATTTCATTTCTAAAATGCTCAATTATAGAATAATGGTATGCTCAACTGTAGTCTAGGAACAACAACAACAAAAAAAAGAAGTTGTATTTACTGACAAAACCATTAAAGTTTTTTAAATGGGATCTGCTTATTCTGGTGGCTGGTCAATGTGGTAGAAATAGGAAGAGATTATTAGGGGTGTGTGTGTGCGTATGTGTGCGCGCACGCTTAGCTTTTGAAGGTACATGGGATGCTCCATTGCTGTCTGTACCGAATTTATCAAGAATTATAGGCAAACCAGAAATTGCTTCTCAGAGTGATTATACCTCTTCTAATACCACCTACTGATTTTACAGTAAAAGTCTAGGCTACAAAAGTTAAGATGAGAACACAATTCATTTTACTTGACTCTTTTAAAAATAGCATTATCAAACATTTTGTGATGTTTCTCTCATATCATATATTGGGCTGTCATGAAGAAATAAACCTCCACTTGCTTTCATGACAGTAGATAATAAATTAACTGATATAATTCAGTTGAGAAGTTGAAAAATGCATTGAAAATAATGGGGCATAACATTGTAGGGTTAACATTTATTCATAGATGATGCAATTAAATAAAACAGGCATTAACTTCAAGGTCAGTCAGTAAAGTAATAAAATTGAATATTTTAATTGAATTGTAATTGCTTCCCATTGATACATGAAAGTAAAGTAAAATAGATGTCAGCTCTGCAAATTATAGTTCTTCCTCCTGATTAATTTCTTAATTCTGCATGGAGTTATCCAGTGCCTAGGTCTTGTTGTGGGTTTATTCATCCACCCAGCTTCCATCAAAGAATGTCTATAAGACATGATTAAATGGTTAGGTGTCAGGATTTACAGTAAATTTTTTTTCTCCACTTTTTAGAAAAATCTGTTAGTAACTTTTAAGTAACTTATTTATGTATTTGAGTTAAAATTTACTCTAAACATAACATTACCCTGGGTTTTATGGATTATAATCATTTATTAATATTGATATTTCTTGATATTGATATGTATGTTAACATTAATAAATATAACCTTCTCGATGATTAAAAAGGCTTTCATAGAGGAGATATATACATTGAGTCTCGCATTCTACCACTCGCTGATTCAGGAGGTAAATTCAATAGACTGTTACGATTTTGGGGAAGCACAGTTTATGTCCATTCATGACCCAGGCTTCACAAGAGACACCTAAATGGAATGAATCTAAAAAAGAAACATCTTTTTCAAGGACTGGGATAAATTAATGCTTTTAGATAAAGTTGAATTTCATTGAAAAAGCTCATGAACCATTGTGGCTTTTTCATAGGTTTTTCGCAGCCCCTCAAAGGGTTTTAACATAATGTGATTTTATATGAAGTAAAATGGGAATGATGACATTACAAAGATTAGGAGAGAAATTTTCAAGTTATACTGAAATTGTACTGGGTCTAGATAGAGGGTTTATTTAAAGAAAGAGAGGATTATATGCCTTTTGGACTGACCACATATACCAGTTAAATGGCTGTTGCTTAAAAATTGAAAATAGAATGAATGTATAAGATAGCTTTAAAAATTACTGAGGTATTGTTATATATTCTTATACTTTAAAATGACTCTATATATGGGGGTGCCTGGCTGGCTCAGTCGGTAGAACATGCAACTCTTGATCTCAGGGTTGTGAGTTTAAGCCCTATGTTGGGTATGGGGGATCACATACATACATAAAATGACTCTATGTAATACAAATATATTGGTATATTAGCATCCTTGGTTGTACTTAGAAATATAAGTGGATTCTTATTGGTAAAACAAGAAATTAAAATGAGAAGTTATTAATGTTGTCTAAACATTGACTTCATTATTTAATGTTTCTCTTTAAACCATTTAAAGCACAAAAGTTAAAAAATAAGTCCAATGATAAAAATATTTTTTGATACTAATCTGACCCCTTCCATTTTCAGTTATGAAGGACTCAGTTAGGAGAGACATTCAAGAACTTCAGAATTCTCCATGCATATCATCTAGTTAAATAATACCCAAACCGGGGTGCCTGGGTGGCTCAATTGGTTAAGTGTCTGCCTTCGGCTCAGGTCATGATCCTGGGGTCCTGGGATCGAGCCCTGCATCAAGCTCCCTGCTAGGGAGCCTGCTTCTCCCTCTCCCTCTGCTGCTCGCCCTGTTTATGCTTNTTCCCCCCCCCCCCGTGTGTCAAATAAATAAAATATTTTTTTTAAATACCCAAACCTGGGGTGCCTGCATGGCACAGTCTGTTGAACATCTGTTGGTTTCAACTCAGGTTGTGATCTCAAGGTCCTGAGATCAAGCCCCCCATCGGGCTTCATGCTTAGCACAGAGTGTGCTTGAGGTTCTCTCTCCCTCTGGCCCTCTTGCTTGTGCTTTCTGTCTCTCTAAAATAAATAAATAAATCTTTTAAAAAATACCCGAACCAAAAATACATGAGATAAAAGACTGACATCCTTGAGCTTCATAAGTATAGATAAGTTAACAGGTTTTTCATGTTAAAGTGATTTGTTTTTCCAGATCCTTGTTTTAAAATTTTTTAAATAATAATCTTGTTCCATTTAGAGAAATTAAATATCATAAAGACTGTACATACAATGCTAGAATGTTTCTAAGTGAGGAAACTTGTGAAAAAATATGTGAAAGTGTAAGAAAATTAAATATTCAATCTTTCATTATATTTATAAAAATAAGTTACAAAGAGTTTTCATTTGCATGTAGTTTAATATTTATGGAATCATAAGTGTTCTAGGCAGTAAAGATTTCTTAAGAAAAGTTCCATATCTGAATATATTCTGGGATAGGATGAATAATTTTCCTACCATATTCCTGAGTAATATCATCCATACAATAGTGTCAACTGATTTAGAAGGGATCTCTGAGATCGGGGTGGTTTTAGGCCAAGAGAGTAGCTTGAATTCTAGTGATCTGTGGATCTTATCCAAGAAAATATTTTATAAAAACAGTCTGAAATTTCATATGGGCAGTGATGATGAGGTCCCCAATGATTTGTCACTTTCTAATGAACAGAAAAATGGAAGCAAAGACAGACTTCACTCAGAGTACCCAGCAAAGCATCAGGAGAAAAGGACTCAAGTAGACATAATCAAGTTCAATGGAATATGTTAGCCTGACACAAGTGTGTATCATATACATTGTTGATTTAAAGTAGAACGACCCATTCAAGAGAATATGTAGACTATTATACTGAATCTAGACAGTTTCATTATAAAACTTAGACACTTTTCAGAAAAGAATTATAGTCTATTCAAATAGTATCAGATCATGAGATAAGAACTTTTAAATCATTGTTCATGCCAAAGAAGCCTACCAAAATCACCAGATATAACCTTCAATAAATTTACAATGTGTCAAAATTGTTTATTTCTCGGGTCCTGCCATTCTCTTGATTTTATATGTCCAGTGAAATCTTCTATTGCTTTGTGTATGTGAAATGTTACTGATTGGTCATCTTCCCTGTGTGAAATGTCTAAAGCATCAGATCATGAATCATAGCAGCACCTACCACACTCACTAAACATGACACAGACCCCATTACCATACTATAAAGACTTATACTTGCAGCTTATTTCATTATGAACTCTGAGAGAAAAGAAATGTAGCTCTTTTATGTTAGCTATTTTATAACTTTACAATAATTTTCTACTGTAGTGAAATGGTCTACAATGTGTTTCAGGAAAATATTTGAAAATCTTCTCTAAGTTTTAAATTTTGAATTAATATTTTTAGTGCCACAGAATGTTCAGTGCTTAGCCCAGGAATAAATAAATTGAAAATACTTCTATGAATACAGAAGAAAAATCTTGAAATAATCAACTAATTTTTAACATAGTATGCCTGTGTGATGATGACAGATTCATGTGGAAAAAATTGTGCCCTCTGTGGCTAATGTTTATGTATTTTACTGACTCTTATCTAAAGGCAAACCAAATTACTTTATCTATATCATAGAATGCAGCAGTCGCTGAAATGAGATGCAACAGCTATTTCTATACGTTTACAGTTCAGAGCTGAGACTTGATGATTCTATAATGAATTAAAAGACTACAAGAAAAATGGGAAGATCATCAGTTTGATCTCCCAGGCTTACCTGTGTAAAACCATATGCTCTTAAATTCCCTTCATGACTTTTAGACAGGCATTTATTTATTCCCAGATCCTTACAAAGAAGCAAAATGTAAATTATTAGATTTAATCATGAGAGACTTTGATTTTAATGTTGTGTGCACAAATGCTGAGTGAGATAGGTTATGCTGTTAAACCAATATGTAAGAATCAACAAATTGGAAGGAAAGATAAACAGTGACTTCCATTCATGCTAGCCTTGTACATTCGTGCTTTATATGAATATGTGAAGGAAAAGTATGAAAGACATAGTTGTGCTGGAAAACATAATAAACATCTCTGTGAAGTAGAAATGAGTAGACACAAAACAGTAAGCAGAACTGAACCATGGGGCTATAATACAGAGGGTTAGGAAGCAAGCAAAAGCAGTTGGGGAGATTATAATCCTGGGGGAAAACAGAGATTGAAAGTCCCCCATATGAGAGAGAACTTCAAAGAGATAAAGAAAAATAAAACATCCATTAAAAAAAGAGCAATCAATTAGAAAAATAAATCACATTGTCCCTCATGGGGTTACCGGCTCAGCGGGGAGCCTGCTTCTCCCTGCTTGTGTGCTCTCTTTAGCTCTCTTTCTGTCAAATAAATCTTTTAAAAAAAGAAAAAGAAATCACAGTGAAACAGCAACAAGGTGACATGAAAAGTAACCAATTAGAAATACTGGAAATGAAACATATAGTCACTTAAAAAACAAAAAGCTCAGTGGGCAGAATAAACTCTAGGTGGGCCAAGTCAGAGAGAGAATGAATGAAGCAGAAAAAAATAATTGACCCAAAAGGCAATATAGACAGAGAAAAAAAAATTTTAAGAGCAATTTAAAAATATGTAGGATAGATTGGAAATTGAAATATTTGTGAAACACATGTTTCAGGAAAAAAATAGAAGGCAGAAAAATAATACTTACAGATATAATGACTGAAAATTTTCTAGACTTGAAAAATGTTTTAGAATTAAAAATATATATAGGTGCTATAAAGTATAAATAAAAATACACCCACACACATTATATTAAAATTACAGAATGTCACAAGTACATTTAAAACTACAATTTAGCACAGAAAAAAAAATATTTTTATCTGGGAACCACTATTAGACTGACAGCATAAATCTTATTAAGAATGACTAATTTCTAAAGAAGTAATATACTACAAGTAAATAATTATGTAATGATGTGAGTGAAATAGGACATTTTCAGATATCTAAAACCTCAGAGACTTTACCACTCTCAGATCTTCAGTAAAAAAATGAAGAATGAATTTCAGTTAGAAATAGATTGAATTCCAGGAGAAATGAATGAGAAATAATTGGGAACATAGACATTGTAAAATATGTTGGCGGGCTTAATTTTTCTTGACAAAATGATGCAACTAAAAGTTAACACAGTAATAGCAACTGAAATGGTGGGGCTTATTTAGTACCTAGTGAAAACATGCTTACTTCTCTCAGTCAAAAGGGTGCTAAACAAATTGTTAAATTTATATTCTAATATTCATAACTCTTAGATAATACCTTTTATTTTTTTATTTTTTACTTTTAAAAATAGACTTTATTGGATGTTTTATGTATAAAATTATTGATTTCTAATTCAATTCCACTGTTGTTAAAGATTATACATTGCATGATTTTAATCCTTTTAAATTTATTGAGTCTTGTTTTCTGGCCTAGGATGTGGTTTTTCCTGGGGAATGCTCCATGTGCACATGAGAAGAATGTGCATTTTGCTGTTTGGGGATGAGTATTCTAGAGACAAGTCTTCCATTTCCTTATTGATTTCTTTTTTTTTATTATAATAATATTTTTTATTATGTTAGTCACCAATACAGTACATCCCTGGTTTCTGATGTAAAGTTCGATGATTCATTAGTTGCGTATAACACCCAGTGCACCATGCAATACGTGCCCTCCTTACTACCCATCACCAGCCTATCCCATTCCCCCACCCCCCTCCCCTGAAGCCCTCAGTTTGTTTCTCAGAGTCCATAGTCTCTCATGCTTCATTCCCTCTTCTGATTACCCCCCCTTAGATAATACCTTTTAGACTTTAAAAGTATGGTTTTGTATGTTAAAAATTACAAGTGATTACTGAGAGTAGAAATTCAGTCTACAGCTTCCTAATCAGCAGAGAAAACAGACAAAAATTCTTTCAATACAGCATGAGGCAGAAAATAGCAAAAGAACAAATAAGTATAAAGCTTAATAAAACAGGAAATCTGTAATAAGATGATAGAAACAGATCCAGACATATAACATAAAATATTAAAAATGTAAAATGGTTAAACTCCATTCTTTAGAGTTGTATTTATAAGATAGGATAAAAAAAATTTTTAAATCCAGTTATATGTAATTTATAAGTGGCATCTAAAATGAAAGCACACAGAAAATTTGAGAATAAATGATGGAAAAATATATGCCAGTGAAATATTAACAAAATAAAGCTGGCGTTGTAATGCTGGTAAATAGAGTATAAGGTAAAAATCACATATGAAGATATATGGAGATGAATAGGTCATTACTTGTTGATAAAAAGAATAATCTTATCAAAAAGTTTTAGAAATTGCGTGTATGCACATAACAACACAGCTCTCAAATACGTAAAGCATAATTTTTTCGGGAACCTCCATACTGTTTTCCACATTGGCTGCACCAGTTTGCAGTCCCACCAGCAATGCACAAGGGTTCCTTTGTGCTCACATGCTCACAAATACTTATTTCTTGTGTGTGTGTGTGTGTGTGTGTGTTTAGCCATTCCAACAGGTGTAAATTGATCCCTCATTATGGTTTTAATTTGCATTTCCCTGATGATGAGTGATGTTGAGCATTTTTTTCATGTGTCTGTTGGGCATATGTATATCTTTAAAAAAAATGTTCAGGTTCTAGCTGATTTTTAAATTGGGTTATTTTGGGGGGTTTTTTGGCGTTGAGTTGTGAAAATTCTTTGTATATTTTGGATATCAACCCCTTACTGGATATATCGTTTGCAGATATCCTATTCAGTAGTTGCTTTTTGTTTTGTTGATGGTTTCCTTCACCATGCAAAAGCTTTTTATTTTGGTGTGGTCCCAGTAGTTGGATTTTGCTTTTGTTTCCCTTGCCTTAGGAGGCATATCTAGAAAGATTTTTCTATGGCTGATGTCAAAGAAATTATTACCTGTTTTCTGCTAGGAATTTTATGAATTTAGGTCTCACAATTAGGTCTTTAATCCATTTTATTTTTGTATATGGTATAAGACAGTGGTCCGGTTTCATTCTTTTGCATGTAGCTGTTTGGTTTTCCCAGCACCATTTGTTGGAGACTGTCTTTTCCCCATTGTAGATTCTTTATTCTTCCTTCCCTTGTCATAGATTAATTGACCATAAATGTGTGGGTTTATTTCTGTGCTCTCCATTCTGTTCCATTGATTTATGTAACTATAGATCTATGTTCCATTGGTCTATATAATCCTATTTTGTACCAATACTATACTGTGTTTATCACTAAAGCTTTGTAGTATATCTTGAAATCTGGAATTGTGATACCTCCATCTTTGTTCTTCTCTCTCAAGATTGCTTTGGCTATTTGGGGTCTTTTGTGGTTCCATATAATTTTGGGATTATTTGTTCTAGCTCCGTGGAAAATGTTATTGGTATTTTGATAGGGATTACATTCAATCTGTAGATTGCTTCAGATGGTATGGACATTTCAACAGTATAGGTTCTTCCAATCAGTGATCATGGAATATCTTTCCATTTGTTTGTGTCATGTTCAATTTCTTTCATCATTGATTTATAGCTTTTGAAGTATAGGTCTTTCACTTCCTTTCTTAAGTTTATTCATAGGTATTTTGTTCTTTTTGGTGCTATTTTAAATGGGATTATTTTCTTAATTTCTCTTTCTGCTATCTCCTTATTAGTGTATAGGAACGCAGCAGATTACTTGTGTGTGAATTTTGTATCTTACAACTTTATTTAATCTGTATATCAGTTTTAGCAGTTTTTTTGGTGGAGTCTGTAGAGTTTTCTATATAGTATCATATCATCTGCAAATATGAAAGTTGTACTTATTCCTTACCAATTTGGATCTCTTTTACTTCTTTTCCTTGTCTGATTGCTGTGTCTAGGACTTCTAGTACTATGTTGAATAAAAGGAAGGAGAGTGGACATCCTTGTCTTTTTCCTGATGTTAGAGGAAAAGCTTTGTTTTTCAGCGTTTAGAATGAAGTTAGTTGTGGGTTTTTTTTATATGGCCTTTATTCTGTTGAGCTATGTTCCTTCTAAACCTACTTTGTTGAGAGTTTTTATCATGAATGAAGGTTGTACTTTGTCAGGTGCTTTTTCTGCATCTATTGACATGATCATATAACTGTTATCCTTTCTTTTGCTGATTTGGTGTATCCTGTTGATTGGTTTGCAAATATTGAACCACCCTAGTATCCCTGGAATAAATCCAACATGATCATGGTGAATGATTTTTTTTTTTTTTTTACTGTATTGTTGGATGCAGTTTGGTAATATCTTACTGTGGATGTTTATCTATGTTCATCAGATATTGACCTGTAGTTTTCTTTTTCTGTAGTTTCTTTATCTGATTTTCATTATCAGGGTAATGTGGGCCTTATAGAATGAATTTGGAAGTTTTCCTTCCTCTTCTATTTTTTGGAATAGTTCAAGAAGAGTAAGTATTAACTCTTCTTTAAATATTTAGTAGAATTCACCTGGGAAACCATCTGTGTTGGGTATGGTGCTTACTTTTGATAATAATCAGAAAATGAAAATTAAAACAAGTATCTAAAACAATATATATCAGCTTAGCAAAGATTTAAAATTCTGACACCACTAAATTATTTTTACATTATGTGAAATAGGAATTCTGTGTCCTCATAGTGGGAGTACAAATTGGTAATACTGCTTTGGAGAGCAATTTGACAATATCTAATAGACTTGAAGATTATACACACACAATTATATGTATGTATTTTCCTCTATCATAGCAATTTCACATAAAAGCATATTCACTGCAGCATAAAAAGTACTTGTGGCAAAACAGAAATTAGAAACAACCCAGTGCCCAAATACCCATCTGCTGGAAAATGTAGAATTAAATTCTGGTATATCCATATAATGGAATAAGATTCAATAATAAAAATGAATGGACCAGAGCCATGGTAATCAATATAAGTAAATCTCATTAATAACGTGAATTGAAAAAATCAAATTAAAGATTATATCCATTCATGTAAAAATTCAATATACATGAACAATTCTAAATAGTGTTTGGATACATACATTTGTAGTAAAATTATAAAAGCATAATTAGTAACTCACCAACTTCTAAATAGTGGTTACCATGTAGAAGTATAGGGGATGTAGACTAAGAGTAGATATACTGTGACATTCTATTGTGTTGGTGGTGTTTATTTCTTTAAAAAAAGTTGTAGAGGAAGTATGGCATGATGTTAATGCTTGTTAAATCTGGGTGGTGATTACATGGTGTTTCAAAGTATTTCATTTACTTATTCATTCTAAATACTGAATTGATAAATGGTGGTAGAAGTAAAGGAACTGGACAGAGTCAGTGATTGGTTCATCTACATGTTCACCCATCTCCTTGAAATTTTAATTTTAATGAATACACCATGAGAATAAGATTGCTGTGAAGGGAGTTGACATGAAAAGTCTGTTTCACCTAAGAATACTCAGTGGCAGAAGAGTTTTCAATCTTTGCCTGACTTCCCTTCTTCTGGTATGTGATACAAGAAATAACATGTTACCAAAAAAGCCATCCAACTAGAAGCAGAAAATTATTAATCAGTTTGTGTAGTTAATAAGCTAAATAATTTAAGCCAATAAAAAATGTTATTTAAATGAGGCTAAGTCAATACATGTATTACATATGTAAATATCTAAATACGTTATGAATGTAATATCTAAAATGAATTCTTTCATTTCATAGAAAACTTGTGGCATGTGACTTTTTCTTCTCTGGCAAGTTAGTTTTGGTATGTAGGAAGAGTATGGCAATAGTTGTCTGCCTATACCTTATTACCTACATAAACTCTACTTTATAGTTGAACATCTTTATCTAAGATTGTGCACATGCTGTTGGTACAATAATGATTTTTCAGAGTTGTCTCTATTTTTGCTTAGAAAATACATTATCACACAAGTGGTTATTGAAATGAAATGTCATTTAATTTGGTAATACAGTTATTTGTGTCCATATCTGCATCCTTCTATAAAGTGAATTAATTATATAAGCATAAGGGTCTACCACTCTTCTGTTTTCTACTCTCATTTTCTAAGTAAGAATTTTAAAGTTTAGGTAAAACAGGGATACGTAAGAAAATTCTCACTATTGTCCATGAGTAAAATAACCATAATAGTTAAAATACTAAGGACATAAATGTCCTATCTTTGAAGTGATACCTGTTTTTCCATCCAAATTACAGTTGCACAAAAATGAATGAAAACAATGCATCTGGAGGTTAACACAGTGCAATGAAATGATTCGGTATGGAACTTATTTTTCAGGAGCAAGAAAACCAGTTACCTAAGGGGAATAGGAAAGTAAATACTAGCCAAATACATTTTACTTTAGGATCAAAGCAATTTGAAATATACACATACTGGTTTCCTAGGCAAGGAGAGGCAAAGGGAAGGGGAATGTATCTTTAGACTGCCAATCTGATAGTTATCTTAAAAAAAAAAAAAATTGAATCTTTCTTGGCAGGTTTAGATCCAGATAAGCATCTTGGAAAAACCCTGGATCAAATGGAATCTTATCTCTTAGAGGTAAGAATTTATACTATTTCTCAAAATATAGGCATCTAAAGAAAGAAAAAAATAAGGCCATGATATGATGATTATAAAATTAATTTTATTTTGGAAAAACTCTGATAACATTCATGACATAGTTTTGTGAAAAAAATTAAACTTCTAATGGATAAGAAAATATCTAAAATTAATTATGAAAATCATTACCATCTTGTTGGTCTGAATAAAGAAGTAAGCTATACCTAAAGCGAAACTGTCCTGTCAGGTTTCTTTTATTACCATGGACATTGTATGCTATTATAAGAAGTACTATACTCCTAAAGTAGCTGATAGTCTCTGTGATCAGATGTTTTTCAATCAGAAATGCGAGTAGGAACTTCCTTCAGAGATATCTAATCTAACCTCTTCTTTTTTACCAATTAGGAAATTAACTTGCAGAGTAGCCAAAAAAAATTATTTTAAGGTTTCAAGTAACAGCCATTTAACCCTTATCATTGTCAAATCCTAAATGTGTTCTAAACTTTAAAGAAAGATATAGTTCTTTTCATGCCTTTCTATTAACTTGTTATTATTATATTTTATGAGAGTTTGGGGCAAATGTTATTCACATGGCAATGACAACTAAAGGAGTATAATGATGAGAGTATTTCATTTCACAGTTATGATGGAAGAAAGAAAATTACCCTGCTTCTATGAAAGTACGGAACTCCTCTAATAAGTTATCATGTTCCCCTCCCCCTCTCTTAATTTATCAACACTGTCTCTGGACATTGTTAATACAGTTGCTGTAGATGTGCTAGCAGTTACCTTCTTTACTAACTTTATGGTTTTCAGATTTTTCTTTCAGTTATTTGCACTTGATTATTTTATGGTTTATCAATATGTACCAAATGCTTAGACATCTTTGAAATGTTCATTCCTTTTTTCAGTAAGCATCTAATATATGCGAGGCAAATAGTAAAGATAAAAATAAAAATGAAATGAGCATATAATTGTCACAAATTATATTTGATTTCTAGGTAATTTGATGTCGCTTATTTAAGTTGATCTAACAGACATGGTTGCTTTTTATGCTGCTCTGACAGGACTTTTCTCACAGCAGTTCATGCTGTGACCAACATTGCATCTATGTTCACATCTATTCCCTATTGTCAGATTAAATTTTTCTTCTGAAAAAAACAATGTAGATAAATAGCGAAAGTAAATTTACAGGTGTAAAAGAAAGAGAAGTTCAGAAATGAGAGACTGGGGTTTGGCAAAAGAGCTTTTCGTAAGCTGCTCCATAAATTTGAAGTCATGAATTCAGGTGTCCAGCATGTAGAGGTTCTTTGTAGAGTAGGCATATAAGGCTTGGGATTGCCATGATGTCGATTATGAGTTAACCTGGATATCATAGAATATTTCAATGCAAGATTGCAGACATCATTTTGTTCTATCTTCAACATGGCCAGGCAATCTCATATTTCTCTGGAAAAATCATCTGTCCATTCTCCATAATGGCTATTGCATTCCTTCTCTACTCTCCTCAAAATTAATCCCCTTCACCTTTCCCCTCATTTTTGAGTGGATGGTTTGTTTCTTCACAAAGAAAATAGAAGCCATCATACTGGAAATCCCTCTGTCTCCGAGTACTGACTTACATGCACCCAGGCATATTTTTGCTTCCTGTAACTGGGAGAAGTGACTTCCTCCTGCATATGGCTAACCCCCTTGCTGTGGATCCCATTAGCAGCAGTCACTCACCTTGAGATCACTTACCCCCTCCAGTAGCTTCTTCCTCTTTCTCTTTACGGTCTCCTTCATGTTATACTGAAACATGCCACTGTCTCTCCCATTCTAACTATTCCCTCAATGCACTCTAGTTATTCTCTAGCTACTTCTCTTCTTTGCCTCAAAACCAAAAATTTCAGAAGTGTTATCTGTATTGATGGTCAGTGTTTCTTCATGCCTCAGACATGTACCTGGAGTCTGGCTTCTCCTTCTACCTCTAAATGGATACAGTTCTGATCAAGATCATGCGTGATCTCCATTTTACTAAACCCAACCAACATTTCTTAGCCCTTATTTGAATGTTATAAACACTCCTCCTTAAAATGCTTCCATCAGCATCCATGATGCCACATTCTCCTAGTTTTTCTCCTTTTGTTCTGGTCACTCTTCGTCTCTTTTGCCAGTTCCTAGTCTAGGCTCCATTTTCACTCTATCACTTTTTCTGGATGATCTCAGTCACTCACATGGCTTTAAAAACTAGCTATATTCTGATGACTCCCAAATATTTGTAGCCCAAATTTGTCTGCTAAGTCCTAGTGTCCAGAGGCACTGCAAATTAAATCTCCATAAACTTGATTGTGGCCTTTATATATGTCACTTTTTGCCATTCCTTTTGTCATCACCGTAGTTCAGTGCCTGTCACTTCAGGCCTAGAGTAGTATTAATAACTCCAATTTTGCCTCTACCTTACATTTTATTTCCCAAAGAATTCATTTTGCTTGCTACTTCAAGATAACTGTTCTAATATATTCTACTGTAATTGTGTCACTCATTCACTTCAAAACTTTGAGTTCCCATTGCTTACTAGCTAAAATCCAAATTCTTTAGATTCCTCTTTCCCTTACTTATTCTGGCTAACCTATTAGCATGGTCTTGTCTTCTCTATCTCCAGAATATATTCTAAGCCCAAGCACTTCTCACTGTCTCTGTCACTACCACCACAGTAGAATCATCTCTTGTCTGGAATATTTCATCAACCCCTAACTGGTCTGCTTACTTCCACCATTGCCCTGCTAAAATCCATTATTCATACAGATGCCAGAGTAATTTTTTTTAAGTGTAAATCAAATCGCATCGCTGCTTTGTTTAAAATTTAAATAGTTTCCCATTGCAGTTAGAGTAACAACCGTATTCCTAGGAGATCACAACTGATGAAACCGTATATGATCAGCATCCTCATTTTCCCGCAGCCTCTATCTCACTCACTGAGCCAGAGTCACAGATACCACCTTATTACTTAAACACACTCTATTCACCCTTTTTCTCCTTAGGACCTTGTACTGCCGCAAATGTTTTTTCCCTCAGACCACCACATGGTTAATGCTTTCTTGTAATTTAAGTGACAGCTCAAATGCTACCTCCTCAGACAAGCTTTCCCTGACTACTCTAGCTAACACAGATCTCTACAGATATCTCTACAAATTGTCTGTCTGCTTATGTGTATATTATCTGTCACGCCTTCACCCACCCCACCAGAATGTAAGCTCCAATAATCCGACCAAGATTTTAGCAAAGACATTAGTTCTTTCATTCAGTTGTGTGTTCATCTGTCTGTGTATCCATTCACTGCTCTCATCCTTAAGTTACTACATATTTATTGAGGACCTGTTATATGGCAAATGCTGTGGCAAGCACTAAGTATATATGATGAATTAAATAAGACCCTTGTTCTAAAGGAGTTTAAAGTCTGCCATAGTTATTCCAGACACTCTTTTCCCACCCTAAGAAATCTCAGTTCAGAAGGACCAGGAATCAAATCTTTAAACAAGCACTATGTGATTCTAACACAGTGATCAAATATATCATCCCCTAGTTCTTCAATACCAGTGATGCACTTTAGGCTCTGTATTTCTAGGTTTCTCTGAAAGAATGTGAGCCTTCTTGAAACCATTGTCATCCATTGGCTTCCACTACTTCTGAAAGTTTTCTGAGTATTTTCTTAGATTCATTTTGGGGCTTACCATATATATTCCAGCCCTTATAAGTTGTTGTTCCATCCGTAGCCTTCCTTCTGTGGTGATATTAAATACCCCCCATGACTTCTTATGACAATTAAGTCTGTTCCTCCACCATCTTTTTATGCTCCAGAAATCTGTATTCAGCTGGACACCTTCCTCTCTTAGATGTACTCAATCACTTCATCCTCAGCTATGCAGAAGTGAACATTTCTTTCCTGACATATCTATGCCATTTTTATGTTCCCTGACATGAAGGGTTCCATTGTCTACTCAGTTGTCCAAGACCAATAAAAAGTGAATTGTAATAAATTATTTCATACATTCCATTATTCATAAGTAAGGACCCAGCTCCTTTTAATTCTGCCTTCTTAATATCTTATAATCTGTTCCATTTAATGCTCATTGTCACTACATTAGGATTTCCCCTAGGTTATTACAATCTTCTAGCTAAGTCTGTCTCCTCCCCAATTTACCCCTCGTCAATCCACAGGGCTGTCATCATCATATATGTGAAGGGCAAATCTGATCATGGTGTTGTTCCTCATTCCCTCAAATAAAATTTTTACTTTGTTCCTCATTCCCTCAAATAAAATTTAAACTCCTTAACACAACACAATCTGTCCTTGGGGAAAAAGAGGCTTGTAAGATAGGCAGTCCCCTACATCCGCCCTATCCTTCATAAGTTTGGAACTATTAATGGTTTCCCTACAGTGAGTACTCCCTCATATCTCCATGTTCTACTCCCCTTCTCTGCAGAGACTTTCTCTTTCCTTCACTCAACTAAATCCAATCTGTCCTTAAAGTCTAAGCTTTAAACTCTTGCTTAAATACGCCTTCTTTGAGCTGCCATTATCTTCTTTGACTCCCTGTATATAGCACTTCTCATGCTATATATTTTTTCTAATGTTTATGATAGCATTAAAGTGTGTAATGTGTAAAAAAAAAATTCAAACACTATCAAATAATGGAAAATCTTCCACTGGCTCCAATGCCCCCCAATTTTCTTTCCCAGCCACTTTTCTCTATGCTGAGGTATCTCTTCAAAACCTTTTTTTGCATATGTAAATATATATGCATGTGTTTATTCATTTTTACCAAAATTGGAGCATACTGTGCATATCATTCCCCACCTTCCATTTTAACATGTAAGGATCCAGGGCATTTGTTTCCATGACCAGACTATGTGGATAAAATGCTGATTGCTTCTTTATTGGTGGGCTTTATCCCTTACTGATTTCTTTCATGTCTTTTGCTATTTCAAATAATGCTAGAATAAACATTACTGTACGTATATTTTAGGGCATGTATGAATTTATCTGTAGGATAAAATCCTAGAATGGAAATACAGGGTCAGAATGTGTATATGTTTATAATTGCAATAGACATTGAAGACATCCATTTTCAGCTATGGTGGAATAACTTATATCAGACCAATTCTCCCACTTAGAACACTTAGAATAGTTGCATGGAATTAAAACAAAAATAATGTTGGAAGGCATTAGAGAATTACAAAAAATGAGAAAATTTGAGGGGCCAGAATTTCAGTGAGAACAAAGCCTCTAATCCCCTTAAGACATTTTCTAATTCAAAAAATGGCACAGGGATACCAAGAAGCTGAGGAGAAAACTCCAGCTGAGATTCTGAATGGGCTTTCAGCAGCTTCATAGTGCTAAGAGACAGAAATTGAAATTCAAGGCAAACCAAAGTGGAGTAGACCTGATTAACCCTTCAGGTATTCAGTCAGACTCCTGAATGGGTTATACCTTAGGGGTAAAGGCAAACCAGAAATAGTCCAGCCCTTGCAAATACTTATATCCAGCTTTGAATCATATCAATCCTAGACTGAATTAAAGTGGCCTTGTGCTCCTCATATTGCCTATTTCTCTCTTTAAAAAGATAACATGATTCAGAGCCTCAGATTATCTCTAAAATATTTCACATACAATTTTCAGCAGACAATCAGAAATGACCAAACATATCAGGAGATCTGATGAGATAACTGAAAGCGAGAGAGAAACACACACTAGAAACAGTGTCAGAAGATCCATATGATCAAATTATCAGATTTAGACATTAAAATGACTGTGGCATTGGATGAGAAGATGAACTATTTTAGGGGTAATTTGGAATCTATGTAAAAGAATCAAATAGAATTCTGAAACTTAAAATACAAAACACAATTAAGAACACAATACGCAATTCATGGGTTTACCAGTAGATTTGGAACAGTTGTATAGACAATTAAAGACCTAGAAGATAGGGTGATATAAAGCATCCAGGCTAAAGCACAAAGAAAACAGGCCGGAAAGTAAAGAGAAGACTGTAAGAGATGTAAGGGAGAGAAGTTTGTCAGAGCTGTACCTGGAGTTGAAGGAGTAAAGGAGAGAGAAGAACAGAAGCAATGTTTGAAGAGATTTTACTATAGGATTTAGCTGTAGTTACTTTTGTCGATTTTGACAAGTAGCTTCTCAGAATGGTAAAAATTACTCAAAGGGAAAGATTGAATATTAATGGCTAATTGCACATTTTGAACAGGAATTATTTTTCCTGATGGCTATAGAAGATTATGCAAAACAATCTAGAGTGTCTTTTTCTCTGGTTTCTGCATAGTCTGGTCTGTGTGTACACGAGCTTTCTATCAAGTGAGTGCCTAATAAATTTTTACACTAATTTGTTACCAATTTGTTTCTCACTACATGTACAGCAGTTATCTGACACAACCCAGATTTTAACCCAGGTTTTTTGCTTTCTCTTTTTCCTTTCATTTTTATATATGCTCATAAAGGAGACTCAATCAGTTGCCTGATGTACTCAGAGCACAATGATTCTAATATAAAAGCAAATGAGTCATTTGTCAAACTCTCATCTTCTTTCAGCATTTAGAGGGTATGGCTGTTTTTTATTATTTAAAAACTTATTTTCTAGGACTCTTGTCTTCTCCATCATTGCCTAAGACAAATCAGATTTTAAGAATTGTATATATGTCCCTATCTTTATGAATAATGTCATTAACCTCATTAAGTGCGATAAAAAATCAGTCACATATTCATTTTTCAACTTGTTGACAAAACTCTCCTGAATAGTCAAGAAATTCAAAAAGAGAGAAAACAAAACCTTTGAACTTGTAGGGTTAGGAAAAGAAGGGGTTAAGTAGAGGAACCCATTTTGTTCACCTGCCTCAGATATCCTGAACCACCTGTTAGGTACCCCTTGTGTAATGTGGGTGGACACGACTTATAAAATGTAATAAGTTATTTCAGCTAATATATTAATCGTTTAGTATATTATTGTATGCAAGAGTTAATATTTTTTTGGTTAAGGGAATTTTTGTGTATTACAATGATTTCCCTTGAATAAATTAATATTATTTGTGAGAATGACAGACAGGTTGGTGAAAGAGGTGGTGTAGGAAAGATGATACCTCCATAGTTCATTCAGATTGCATAGGGTAAGAGGCAGGACAGCAATCAGCAAGTTAACTCTGTACTCAGGAGGCCAGGTATGAATCCTGATGCTACTGGTTACTTCAAATGTTGATTTAGTTAGGTTCCCATGTATATAATGGAAGTAATAACAATAGGTGCTTAGCTTAGTATCTGGCACATTCTAAGCGCTTCATAAATGTTAGCAATGTTTAATATTATGAGTAAAATTTGCTATTACTAAAGAGTAATTCTGAAACTTTTCTGCCTTACACAAAACAAAACAAAACAAAACCAGGTAGACACTATAACTGGAGATTGTTAACTGACATATATCAAAATGTAGGTAAAGATCCTAACAGAAAAATGGCAAAATCTATTACTGGATATTTAACCCAAAGATACAGATGTAGTGAAGAGAAGGGCCATATGCACCCCAATGTACATAGCAGCATTGTCCGCAATAGCTAAATCGTGGAAGGAGCCGAGATGCCCTTCAACAGATGACTGGATTAAGAAGCTGTGTTCCATATATGCAATGGAATATTACTCAGCTATCAGAAAGAGCGAGTTCTCAACATTTGCTGCAACATGGACGGCACTGGAGGAGATAATGCTAAGTGAAATAAGTCAAGCAGAGAAAGACAATTATCATATGATTTCTCTCATCTATGGAACATAAGAACTAGGAAGATCGGTAGGGGAAGAAAGGGATAAAGAAAGGGGGGGGGTAATCAGAAGGGGGAATGAATCATGAGAGACTATGGACTCTGGGAAACAAACTGAGGGCTTCAGAGGGGAGGGGTGTGGGCGAATGGGATAGACTGGTGATGGGTAGTAAGGAGGGCACGTATTGCATGGTGCACTAATGAATCATCAAACTTTGCATCAGAAACCAGGGATGTACTGTATGGCGACTAACATAATATAATAAAAAAAAAACATTTAAAAAAATGGCAAAATCTATGGAGAACCACTATACAGGAAAGAATACTCAAAAGCAAATACAGATATGAGGCGATGCTCAAATGGATTTAGTAATCAGAGAAGTACAAATTAAAGCAACAGTGAGATGTTACCTTATACCAGTTTGGCAAAAATGAGAAAACTGGATAATGCTGATTGTTGATAGATGAGGATTTGGAGAAACTTACGAATGTAGATTGGTGCTACCATTCTGAAGGGCAATATTGCAGTTCCTAAATTAAATATCCCCATCCTATCATTCCATAAGGGGACATTAGTGAAAATAGTCTTTGCAGGGCTATTTTTGATGGTGTTGGGGTTGTTGGAGGCAATATGAATGTCCATTCCTGAAAGATACTTAAAATGTAGTGAGTGCACATTATGAGATACAAGGCTGCAGTTAGAAAAGTATATTCAGGGGCGCCTGGGTGGCACAGCGGTTAGGCGTCTACCTTCAGCTCAGGGCGTGATCCCGGCGTTATGGGATCGAGCCCCACAATCAGGCTCCTCTGCTGTGAGCCTGCTTCTTCCTCTCCCACTCCCCCCTTGTGTTCCCTCTCTCGCTGGCTGTCTCTCTCTCTGTCAAATAATAAATAAAATCTTTAAAAAAAAAAAAAGAAAAGTATATTCAGTGTGCATATAGCAGCAAAGTACTGAATGCATAAAAGTAACATTGAAATGATTTAAAAATACAGGCACACAAAATAATAATACATTTGCAAAGACATAGACGAAAGATACACATTAAATACTTTTAAATGTTTGCCTGTGATAAGGGAAAAAAGGGATAAAGTATAGAAATAAATCATAATTAAAAAAACAACATAAAATACCTACATATTGCTGAAAATTTGAGATATAATGATGTATAGAAAAGTATAAAAAGCATAGTTCTTTCTGTCCTGTAATGCACATGGCTAACATGTTGGTGTACTCTGTAATGGTTTATTTCCTAAGAGTTTGTTTTTCATACAAGTTCACATAGTCAAATAGTTGTACATACTTTATTTACTTCATTAGGTTTGATTATACATACAGTTTGTGTCCTTTGTTCTCCTAGCATTATGTCATATTTATTTTCCTACATAACTGAATATACTTAGAAAATACATTAATTAATGGCCGTGTGGATTCCATCATATATGTATCCTACATATGAATGTATTATGAAAAATTCAGTGAGTTACCTCTTGTTGGAAATATTTCTTATTTCTAAATTACTATAAACAGTGTTACTTATTTTTAAATTGTTATGAACAATGTTATGATTATGATCTTTCCTAATAAATCTTCCTATACATTTCTGATTATTATTTGCATTAGATAAATTCCTAGGAATGTAATTTCAGGGTCAAAAAATACAACTTTAAGGATTGTGCATTTATTACTCTAAATTAACTATGGAATAATCATAGTTATTGCTTCTTAAACTTAAGCAGTTTCCTAAAATTATCATCTGATAAGTGAACAAATGGATTCTGAAAGTATTTTACCCTTTGTGGGTTTTCCCCCCAGGGCCATTTTCTCATTGTTCAAAAAAGTAGGTGAGTTTTAAATAAGAGTTGCATCAAATTTTAAAGGTTTAAAACTGTTCCTTAAATGTTTGTTAAGAGTATTCTTATTTTTGTGATATTTTACAATGTTTGTTAAAGTTCATACTCTTAAATAGGTCTTCCACAAATATGTGCTTTGCCTACTTTTATAGTAAAGCTGTGCATTTTGTAAGTGCTTACGAAGTACCAACTCTGTGCTAAGTGCTTTTTACGCATTATTTTATTTGATCAACTAAGCTAAGAGGTTGTGACCATTGATATTTACATTTTGCAGATGAGGGATCATGCAGAGGGTGGGTTACTTTCCGCACAGTCACACAGCTGGGACGCAGCAGATGTTGAACATGCGCTTAAACCATCTGATTTCAGAACCTATACTCTCTTGTATTCTTAAAAGTTGTTTTGAGGATTAAATAATTGTATCATTTTCTTAACTTCAAGGCATAAAATAAATGGTCTTAAATAGTAGTAATACTGTTGGTTTTAGCAGGAGCTGAATAGCATAAAGGTGATGGTTGAAGCCACAGAGTGCATGGGCTATATCCAAGGGAAAAAATTGATTAAGAAGAATATATTGCAGAGAATCATGAGAGGTATTTATAATTTAGGAGCAGCAGGAAGGAGTCAGAGTAGCTTAACAATAGCTTAGAAACATGTATAGTATATTTATCATAGTATCATGCCACATAAAATTGAAAAGGTTAAGGCCATTGGACTCTCCCAGCGAATTGCTATTCATACTGAGGTACCAATAAATACAACCACCATCCATCCAGATTCCCAACACAGAAAGCTGGGAATTTTCCTTAAGTCTTTTTTAACTTTCCTCACTCTTCCATTCAATTAATCACTTATTCAGCCTCCTAACAATATCTCTCAAAATATCTTCCCTCTCTTCTCTGTCCTCGCTGCTACTTCCCCAGTTCAGGAAGTCTTCACATCCTGCCAAGATTACTCCAGCAACTTCTCAGTTCTTTGTGCTTCTTGATTCACTCCCCTCCAGCCCATTCTCCACTGTGCAACCAGACTGTTTCTAAAAGATAAATGTGATCAGTTTAGCTTTCTTCTTAAAACCTATCATGGGTTCTCACTGACCTTAGGATAATGACTTAGCATGACTTATGAAGCCCCATAAGATCTGTTCTCTTTCTAGTCAGCCTCATCTCACCATTCATCTAGTTATGATCCAGCTATGCCACACTTCCTTCGGTTTCTAGTACCCATGATGTGCTCTGGGACTTAACATATGCTCTTCCCTCTGGAAAAGTCTTGCCTTCTCTCCTGCCTTCTCTCTCTCCTTCGCCTCTCCCTCTCTTTTTTAGCCTTTTCTGGTTAACTCATTGTTCAGATATCAGCTTAAGTTTTACTTTGAGAAGCCTTTGGGTTCCTTCTGGTTAGGTACTGTACTTTACAATCCCACAGCATCTCATGCATCCACCAAAGCAATCACTACCCATTATTGTAATTTCTTATTTAACTTTCTATCTGTACCTCCAGACAATAAGCTGTTCTGTGCAGAATTTATATGTCTGCTCCCATCATTATCCCCAGCACCTAAAACAATGCCAAACCTATAGTAGATACTCAATAAATATTTGTGAATAAGTGCTATGAATTATTATATGCAGCATGAAATTATTTTGTATGTTAAGCATATCATTTATAAAATGAAATTTTAGCAGTTATTATAAACCTCATGGTTTTCTATAGGTGGTGAGAAGGATGAAGTGTGATTTAATTTGACTTTTTTTTTCATTCTAATTTTAAGATGACTAGCAGATAAATGAGCCAGGTTTAAAAGAAGAAAAATCTTGATTTAATAAGAAATTTTCACAATTGGGTTTATTATAATCTTTTAAAAGGATAAAAATTAAATGGAAACCAGATGCCCTTAACTTTTTCAGTTCAATAATCAGTAGCATTCAAATGGAATTATGAGTATGAATATTCATCTATATAAATAAGTATGCGAGAAAAAATAGAATCATATAAGTAATTTCCTTTTATTTACTAGGAATTCACTTCTTAAATGTTCAGACTCCAAGGCATTCTTATAATTCATGAAATGACCCAAGTCAGCCACATCTGTTCAAAATGCTTTTTAAAATGCTTATCTTAATAACAGTTAGATGGCAAACCAATGTTCGCTTTCCCTAAAAGCTTTATGTAAAAGGGAACATAGCACAATTTAGATATATGTGAAGCAATGAACATGCTTTTATGCAATGGAAAATTATATTGTGTAATAAGTAAAAAAAAATGATCTTGTTTTTATTAATAATCCAACTGGTTAGAAAACAGCAACATATTTCTTTTCAACTGTTTAAGATCCTTTAGAATTTTTATTTTATCTATTGTACTAGCTTAATATCTTTGTATTCATACAAAGGTTGGGACTGAATGGTGGATGTCAGACAAAATAGTATGTGTGCTAATCTTACCCAGCGGTCAGCTGGTCCAGATCTTTTTCTATATAACATTCCCCAGATGGCTAAAAATGGGGGAGAGGTAGAATGTGACATCACAGGTTCAGTGGCTGATGAGATAAGGAAAATATTGACTATCACGTGTGAATTTTATTTACTCTTTCAGATTTCCAACACCAGAGGATAAAAATGCAATTTCTATGAGTAGAGAAAAAGAAGTCAGTAACTTTCTCTGCCCTTTTACTTGGTAATTCTGATTAGGAGTGGCTTTATTTCTGGTTCAGATTAGAGCTATCAGTTTATGTCTATCAGGCCCTTTTCTAGGAGCATGAATGGGTATCTGGACCGTAAGCAGGGCCCCCAATTGGTCACTAAGTATTGTGTGCTACACACTGCTAGGAAGGAACTAGGAGAGAGTCTAAGGAATCTAGAAAATAGGTTTATGAGAAAAAGTCACACAAGAAAAATTTCAAGTTCAGGAGGTACGTAGTGATACAGTGCAGAAATATATCACAAGGCAGCACAGGATAGTCCCACAGACAGTAACAAGGACAATTCCTTTTAAGTTGAAGAGAAGGAAACTAAATGTTGGGGTTTGTCACTTTATATTTCATATCATAAGATTTAGTATTTTTTTTCAGCCAGTCAAGATCCTTTTGAACTTTTATTTTATTTATCTATTGTATTGGCTTTATATCTTTATACCCATGCAAAGGATGGGACCAAATGGCTGAAGTGTTTGGCTGTCAGTCTGCAGAGTTTGATTTTTATTGAATAGGTAATAGTCACCAAAAAGTTTTAAGAAGATGAGTGCCGTGGTCATTTATAGTTAAGGAAAGTTAGTGTGGTGATTATATGTAGGATAGATTGGGAGGTGTGAAAACTAAGCAGGAAGACAAGAGATGACTGTAAATACATCAAGTGTGAAGTGATCATGAAGGATGTTAGAATACAAGATGTTTGTTCACTTTCTCCATCTTTTTTTTTTTAATGGTTTTTTTTATTATACTATGTTAGTCACCATACTGTACATCCCCGGATTCCGATGTAAAGTTCGATGCTTCATTAGTTGCGTATAACACCCAGTGCACCATGCAATACGTGCCCCTCCTTACTACCCATCACCAGTCTATCCCATTCCCCCACCCCCTCCCCTCTGAAGTCTTCAGTTTGTTTCTCATAGTCCATAGTCTCTCATGTTTCATTCCCCCTTCTGATTACCCCCCTTTTCTTTATCCCTTTCTTCCCCTACCGATCATCCTAGTTCTTATGTTCCATAGATGAGAGAAACCATATGATAATTGTCTTTCTCTGCTTGACTTATTTCACTTAGCATTATCTCCTCCAGTGCCGTCCATGTTGCAGCAAATGTTGAGAATTCGTTCTTTCTGATAGCTGAGTAATATTCCATTGTATATATGGACCACAGCTTCTTAATCCAGTCATCTGTTGAAGGGCATCTCGGCTCCTTCCACGATTTAGCTATTGTGGACAATGCTGCTATGAACATTGGGGTGCATATGGCCCTTCTCTTCACTACGTCTGTATCTTTGGGGTAAACACCCAGTAGTGCAATGGCTGGATCATAGGGTAGCTCAATTTTTAACCTTTTAAGGGACCTCCACACTGTTTTCCAGAGTGGCTGTCCATCTTAATCAATCCCATGTCACTAGTATATAGAATAGTATCTGGCACTTAGTAAGTACTGAGTAAAGATTTGTTGATTCAATAAATGAATTAATGAAAAATTTTAAAATGTGGGCTCTGTGGCAGAAGGAATGACAGAAGGAAAGGAAGGAGTTAAATTCTTCAGTATTTCAAACTCTTAGTGTGATTGAACGATTATAGAAATAGAGAATTGATCAGGGAGAAATGGTTATGAGAAAAAAAAAGTCAAGAACTTTGTTTTATTCATGTTAAATTTAAAACAACAAGGCTCCCAAGTAAAATACTCAATAAGAATTTTGATTCGGGACTAATATATAGGAGAGACATCAGTGGCTAGGATTTTTTGCTTTGAGAACCGTTTGCACAGAAGTAATAGATATAGTAGGGGTCATAATCCTCAAAGGGGTGTACATAGATAAAAAAGCAGAAGGCCCAAGGGAAGGGCAAATTAACCTAAGAGAGAAAAAATACCATGTATTGAGTGTTTCTTTTGCACTAGGGACTGAGTTAAAAGCTTTGCATGTATCATTTATCAGTTTTAACAGTCACAACATGCCCATAAGGGTAGGTATTACCTAGGAAAATGGAAATTCAGAGAAGTTAGGTAACTCATCCCAGGTCCTATGCCTAATAAGTGTTGGAGCCAGGATATGAACTTAGATCTGACTATCCTCGGTTTCCATCTTTGCTGAAACTACTCTCTGTTCATGAATTTCATCTATCTTTTTGGCTAAATCCTTTAACATATTTACAATAGTTGTTTATAGTCCTTGCCTCCTGAGTCCAGTATTTGATTAATGTTGGGTCTGTTTCTATTTTTCTGTTTGTTTTTCTATTGGTTATAGGTCACAGTTTTCACTTTTTGACATCTCTTTTTTTTTAATGTATTTTATGGTAGATACTGAATAAAAAAGAATAGTAGAGACTAAAGTAAATAATATTTACCCCTTAAAAGCGACATTCCTCTGTCTGACAGCTAGTCAGGAGTGTTTATTCTGTTTAATCTCCAGTTGAACTGGGTCTGATCTGAGTTGCATTTTGTTCAGGTTACTACTGTTTCAGATGTTTTAAGGGTAGTAACCAGGTCTCTTCATTTATCAGGGCTTGTGATCTATGCTTCAGTGAGTCTAGATATCTCTGTCCCTGTCTCTTTCTGTCTCTTTCCTTTTTCTTCCCACCCTTCTTCTCCCGTCTCTTTCCTTTCCCTCTCCTTTCTTTCCTCCCTCCCTCTCCCCCTGCTTTACTATACTGCCACCAGTGTTTTGTGCCTTTTCACAGCCTTATTGCTCTGAGCCTTTCCTTGCCTTCTTCCTGATCTTCCAAGCCTTGGAAAAAAATCTTAGTCTTCTTCCCTGTCTCCAGCCTTTGACACAGTGAAAGCTCAGTAGAAAAGACTCAAGGAGCAGATGTTTCCAAAGGAATCTCTCTCTCCTCTTCTGTCCTGGCCCCAGCTTTCTGCATGTAGCCACTATGTGCACTTGATTAAGGCCTTTGGGAAAGAACTGGCAGGCTATAAAGACTCCCTGGGTCTCCTCAGGACTCTAAAAAGCCCTCACAGAAGTCCACAGATGGTCATGTATTTGGCTGCTTTCTACACACACTGATAGAAATCCCTCATCTGTGGAAGTATGCTGTTTACCCATTAGGAAGGTGGCTACTGATCTTAACTCACCTAGGAAAGCCTCACCCTGATCTGGAGTTTAGTTCATCCAGACTTCTTTGCATTCTCAGCTCTCCATATGTAAAACAAAAAAAACATTATTTTGTAACCTGTCTGGCATACTTTTCTTGTTACAGTGAGAATAACTGTCTACTTCTACTTTTTACATACTAACTGAAACTTAAGTATATTTTAATCATTAATGAATAGTAGACCTTAGTGAAGAAATAGACAATATGAAAAATATTTGTGCTTTACTTTAAAATATAGATTGCTATTTTGTGTATTTGAATTATGGAAAAAATCATGACAATTCAGTGAGAAACTAAACTTCATAAAAACTGTTACCTATTTAGCATTTTCTTTTTTTTTTTTACCTATTTAGCATTTTCAATGACAGTTAAGACTGATAGAGAAACTTATTAAAGGGAATTGCAAAACTGTATTTGTAATGATTAAGTGTTAGCATGCAATAAGGGCAATTTTGAGTTTAAACCAGACACAGACCTGAGACATGTTAGGACTAAAGTTGCACCTTTCTGTGAACAGTGTTAAGTATTAGGAACACAGACTTAACAGGCTTTAGAAAACTAAATTGAATATTTTGTACCACAAACCTGTTTCTGGAATATGCACATTGGATTCTCTACTTCCCTAAACTGACCCTCTCTATAACGGGCATATATCATGCTTTTGTGCTACAAGGATGTTGATTTCTAAGAGAATGCTATGTCTTAGCAGAAGTTTCATTACAGCAAGTGGTTGACTAGCATGGGCTTCACTTCTTCAGAAGCTTTTCGCAGAACAGCAGACGGTCTTGAAGCTGGCTGAAAGTAAGCCAGTAAAGATGGATTTTTCTCTGAAGACTTACGTCCATTAGAGCTCAAAGCTAGTAGAATTTAGAGTGGCTGCAAAAGACATTCTAAGGATACATAGTCAGAATATTTCTTGGTTCATCAGCGGTAGAAACCACTGAGGTTTTTATTCAGATTTCTTGACCTAGAATCTGTGTTCTTGCTGATGACCCCGTAACAGAAAGGGAGAAGAGATTGTGTGTGTTATTCATGGAAGCTACATCACTGTTTCATTACCTTGTGGTGTTGAAATATAGGGTGTAATATATTTGATAAGCTTCAAAAGACCAGGGAGGTTGTCTTGTTTACCTTCGGATCTTCCTCATCTCACACAACCTGCCTAATGATTATTGTTCAGTAAATACTGGTTGAAGAAGTGATATGAATTAATATTATGGAAATATTTTGTGTGAACTGAAAATATCACTAGATACATACAAATTTTAGATTTTGAGTACTGGAAGTCTTTTTATAATGATAATATGTTGGTTTAACATAGCAGTTTATATTATTTTTACTAGAGACGAATAGAACTACTTTAGTAGGATAACAGCCATGCCAACTTTAATTTAAATATCCAGTTATTCTTTGGTGGTAGATTATAGAAATTATGCAAAGTTTAAGTAAAGAATTTTCCAATAAAAGGAAGCTAATGATTGATAAGGTATACTCCCTCATAAAAAGACTAACCATAAAGGTGAGATCAGAAGGTTCATTTGGTGGAAGTTGCTGGAATGGGAAGACCAGTGAAAGGGATATCAGCAAAAGAGAGGACAAACTCCAGTTAGCAGAACAAGGAAACATCCCTGAAACCCATATCCTGTTATTTCTACATTTTTATTGCAGAGCAGATATTAATTTAATTTGATTTAATATGGTAAAGTAATCTGTTCCCGTTATCTACTCCCATAAGGACCAACTGCCATAATTCTGTCTTGTTGCTTCTCTACTTCATGACTCAGGGTGGTGAAAATTTCTGCTTTGCTCTTGTGAACTCATATAGAAAATGCCACCCAGCTTTCTTTCCCTCACTTTTCTTACCATTTGGCTTTACAGTGTTGTTCATATTACTGCTGACCGTTGAAAAGAGCAGTAGAATTCTCACAGATCCATCCTTTAAGTCCCTAAGGGCACATAGTCAAGAGTTTAAATGTAATGGATTCAGAATTATAGGACAACCACAAAAATAACCAGAGAAATAAATGCATAACTATTCAAATAAAACTGAAGACTTAGGCCATAGTGCCAGCACTGGCAGTAATAGTGAACATCAATGGAGTCACTCTTCCTTTGGGCAATGAGGACTTTGGGCTAGGAAAGGCTGTAAGCAGGGAAGCTATGAAATTCAGAATGAAGGAGATGGAACATAGTAATAAAGCCTCAACACAAGAACAGGGAGATTCTCTGACACAGTCAGTGAGAGTGTTCCGGCACTGATTCCAGCTGTATACCAGCCAAATGAGAAATTCTTTTACTCTCAGTCTCAGGATTATTTAAATAATATAGTTTATATTTAATGCAGATTACAGGTTGTTTGTTGTTTCTTTGCTTGCTTGCTTGTTTTTTAATTTCAGGTTTAATTAGACAACATGATAAGCTATCCCAACCTTTCTTAGAGTTAGACTTTCCTAAGGCTTATCTACAGCTTTGGAACTTCATTAGTTCTCAGTACCTTTGGAACTTCACTAATAATAACCTCAAACATAATAACCATATTTGTGACTCCCTTTTGTTCACAGGCCAAAGGAAAGTCCTTAGATTGCTTTCTCTGTGTCTCCAAGAAATGCTCTAAACACAACCTATTTTCCCCCCATTCACATGTAGGTCAAAGGGCAGTGGGAAGCACAGTTTGGCTGCATACAGCCTCATTTACTACCTAATGACTCTCCTTAGTCTTCTTTGAATCTAAAGCTAGTGTCATTCCTCAAATTTATGGTAATCTCTAAATTTTCTCGTTATACATAAAATGTTGGCCCTTTACATCTTTTTATAAGGATTTTGGGATTACTAAAACTCCTGTGCTTTAATGATAACATTTTTCAAATGGCTTTAAACACATGTTTTAAGTAGAAATATAAAGTTTTTTCCTGTAGCTTGTGATCTATTTTGGAATTAAAGTTTGTTGCATGGATTTTTTTTTAGGAAAAAATAATATTAATTGAGAATTTTTGCTGTCTAATTTTAAGTTTCCTGTTTTTGTTGTTCTTGTTGTTGTTGTTCTCTTATTTCCAGCTTTCTAAGAAGTACGGAGTCCATGTTTGTGGAGAAGGTGGAGAGTATGAAACATTCACTTTGGATTGCCCTCTATTTAAGAAGAAAATAATTGTGTAAGATATCATTTCAGCATTTTCTTCCCTTTCCTTAAATTTAAGTGATGGAAACAACTTTAACATTAAGCTTGAGGCAACTTTTGTTGGGAGAAATAGAACGTGTCCTCTAAGTTCACAAACACTCAATTTGTTTAATACCAGTGAAGTCGTCTGAATACCTAAATCAATACCTGACAAGACGAGGCCTTCATAGAAGGCTATAAACTTTTTAGACATTGCACTTTCGTTTACTTGCTGATTATGCCCTGCAGTAAAACTGGTACCTACACACTGACACTTTTATCCTTTCATGAAGTGTGAATTGCCTGTATTATTTATCTTTCATTACAGCTACATTTGATAAACTGCCACATCAGTAGCCTGTGGGTTCCATTAACTCCATCCTCTTTTTCCTTTTTCTTGGCTTTTAAACTTGGAATAGTAATGCTAAACATTTCTCTTTTATTATTTGGGGTTATTTTTACATATAAACTTTGTTTTTGAGTGAATTCAGTTTATGGCAAGCACTGTGATTTCTTTGCCATAGATTGTTAAAATTAGTGTAGTGAAAAACAAGACGTACTTTTTTCAGTCTGTTAACATTGTTATCTGTACTCTAATTTGTGTTGCTCTTTTCCTATGCTAGGAGAGCACTTTATCTACTTTTCCTAAACTCTTATTCTTGGAAAAAATTGGCAGAAATATGCTTGACTTCAGGAACTCCACTGATGAACGATTGCCATCCTGTATCGAGGGGACAGTTTTAGCATGTTCACCACTAAGGGGCGATTTCTTTGTACTTACTAATAATGAGTGGAGGAATGATCTAAGAAAATTAAAATGGGATACCTGGGTGGCTCAGTCGGTTAAGTGTCTGCCTTCAGCTCAGGTCATGGTCCCAGGATCCTGGGATTGAGTCCCGCGTCCGGTTCCTTGCTCGGTGGGGAGCCTGCTTCTCCCTCTGCCCCTCCCCCTGCTTGTGTTCTCTTGCTCTCTCACTCTCTCTCTGACAAAAAAATAAATAAAATCTTTTTTAAAAAAAGAAAAAAAATTAAGACAACTCTAGGTGAATTTTCTAGAAAATACATTTATATACTGAAACATGGCCAAGACATTTTCATTATCATATATGTAATATTCATCCACTCTTACTTCTTTCATGTTCTTCTACTTCTTTTCCATTAATAATCATTGACAGAGTAATTTATTTGGCAAATATTTATCAAGTCCTGTTGTGTCTAAAGCATTCTACTGGGCACCATTGATGTTCAAAAATAGCTCCTGCCTTCAGAGGTTGAGTGGAAGACAGAAGATGGTAAGGGATAAAAGTTATAAGTTCATATGTGGGAGATATTTCTTCTGGCTACTGTGATCACAAAATAATGAATGAATAGGGGCGCCTGGGTAGTGCAGTCGTTAAGCGTCTGCCTTCGGCTCAGGGCGTGATCCTGGCGTTCTGGGATCGAGCCCCACATCGGGCTCCTCCGCTGGGCCTGCTTCTTCCTCTCCCACTCCCCTGCTGTGTTTCCTCTCTCGCTGGCTGTCTCTCTGTCACATAAATAAATAAAATATTTTTTTAAAAAATTATGAATAAAGTGTACGTTAGGTCTTCTATAAGAAAATACTGTTTCGTTATTCAAGAAGAGTGTTTGCATGCAAGGGTGAAATTACAGTATAATGGGGAACTTGTAGTATATTTACTTATTAATATGGGACTAACTAAATTGGTTTTTTTAAAAAAAAAAAAGGCATGGTAAGAGAAAAATGCCAAAGAATACAACTTTTCCCATTTACTTGACAACTTGAGGTCCTAGAAGTCTTTATGACCAACCTAGAATTTTAAGAGTTATACTGCTTTACAGTACATAAGCAGAAGGTCTGTTTATTGTAGTGCTTGAGATCTGAAAACAAAAACTTTTGTAGACATCATTTGTAGGCAAGGAAACCTAAGTTTGGCTGACACAATGGCATGAGAGAAATTAGTCATGCTTATAGAGAAGGATGTCCGGGGAGGTATGTTAGAACCCTCTAGTGCTGAAATGAGCTGTTCGGTTCAATTGAATAATCATTCATTGAGGTGAATTATGTGGATGGAACTCTGTAAGCTACTGCTCTGCTGTGTAGAAGTTCTCCTGTAACAGGAGAGACAGGAGAATCAACTAAGTAAGTGCTAACATACAGGTGTGTGTCTTGAGAACACAGAGGAGGCGCTGTCTTCATTCGTACTCATTTATCAGTTCATCGCTCATCTAATTCTGATGCTTAAGCATATTCTGTGCTCTTTTCTTCATAGGCTATGCCTCAGTTTATCTTCATAACTTTCTTACCTGATGCCTTTTCTCTAGCTTGCCTTCCTGTTTTTCTGCTCTTTGCTAAGTCTTCCCTTTTTTTTCTTTTCTTTTTAATTGAACCATAGTTGACACACAGTGTTACATTACACTGCTTTCAGGTCTACAGCATAGTGGTTGGACAAGTCTATAGGTTATGCTCTGCTCACAAGTGTGGCCACCGTCTGTCACCTTACAGTGCTACTGCAGTACTACTGGCTGTATTTCCTATGCTGGAAAAATCCCTCCATTTTTAAAGGTTTTTGCTGCCATTCCCTCTAGTGCTTGTTCTCATTCTTGAACTCTTAGAACACATAGTTGTCACTAATAAATATTTGTTAAATATTATTGAATTAGTCATTTATTAGTTGTTTTTACTTATCCCATTTTCACTTAACTTGTATGTGTTCCTTTTTAGGTTATAATTGGAGGTTATAGGTGGGACATACCCTAGTTTAGTGGAGAAAGCATGTCACCTATTACATATAAAATCTTTTCTCCTCTTTTAAATAGAAAATGTCCTTATCATAGCTACCTAATAAGCACTAAATGTGATACTAAGAGCAATATATATTGTACATTCTAAAACTGTATGTAAATGAAAGTTATTTTATTTAGAGATGATACAATTAAAAGATAAGTTTAGTTCTTGTAACTGTTTGTTAATAATTGACCATTAATAATACTGGATCCTGTAACTTTGAATTCATTCTTTGGACAAATTAAAATTTCTCCTGTTCTATGGTCTGCCACAATTGGCATAAAACTAATTGATTATGAGGAATCCAATTTCAAATCTCTGATTCAAATTTTTTTAAAAGGTTTTATTTATTTATTTGACAGAGAGAGAGACAGTGAGAGAGAGAACACAAGCATGGGAAGCAGGAGAGGGAGAAGCAGGCTTCCCACTGAGCAGGGAGCCCCATGCGGGGCTCGATCCCAGGACTCTGGGATCATGACCAGAGCCGAAGGCAGACTCTTAACGACTGAGCCACCCAGGAGCCCCTGATTCAAATTTTTTTGATGAAAAGGAGAAGATGACCTCTAAGGGGAGAAAAAATAAACTTTTACTTGCAAAATGACTTGATTATTATTGGGGCTTTTTTTCCCCAAAAACACAGATTGAATACTTTTTGTATAATGAAGTAATTTAGAGAAATTGGGGTGGTTCTGGAAGTTTATTATAAGACACATTTTGCCCCAATTAACATTTTTAAAATCTTGTAGGAAAGACTGATATAGCAGTCTTTGTCTGGAAGTAATTTAAAAATTTTCTAACTAGAGCATTTTACAATTCATTTTCATGTCAATTAGTGTGTGATTACTCACTTCTAGATAGAGATTTTTAGATCAGAAAGTAAAGGTTTTTGGGGGTTTATTTTATTTTATTTTTTTCTGAGAGGACTTGAGAAGAATTACAGCTTAGGCTTTATGAAAGGAGGATAATTGTGGGACAATGGTAGGTCCTCAAATAAAGAGCCTACTTTCTTATTACTTCTTACTTTAAAATACATATGTGTGTTTATCAGACACAAGAACTGAACTCTTAATGTTGTATTAGTGAAAGTGATTTCTATTAATGAACATATTTTCAAAATGTCAGTATTTGATACATCCCTATCTTTCCATTTGAGTTATCAATATTACTATACTACTAATGTAAAGTTTTTATACATGGGATGGATGGAGGGAGGGAGGGAAGGAAGGAAGTACTAAATTCTATGGTTAAACACTTTGTATTCATTTTTCCCACCTACTCCTGTTTTATACCCACTCAAGGCATAACTCAGTGCAGGGCATCACAATGTGGCATTTAGCAGTGGGGATGAATCAAGTACTTATCTATCTTCTGACATCTATCCTGTATCACCTGGGGTTTATTGAAATTTATGAACTATTTTCCTTACATTTAAATTTTTAGACCTATTAAATGTTATCTGTATTATGCTGGTGATAGCATGTGGTATTATTGGTGTGTGTGAGCATGTATATATGTGTACATGTATACATGCAGTGTACACCTATGAGGAAGTATGTATTCATGAGAAGATAGGTAATTAAAAAATCAGTGTGGCTTTGTGAGAGTTCAGTAGTTAGTGTGTAATGTGAAGATACTTAACAAAGTTTCACTGTACAGCCATTTATTCAACAAATGTCTGATGAATACCAGGCAATGTACTCTGTACTGAGCCGAGAGGGGTAGGTTGGGGCAGAGTCAGACAAAGGTGATCAAAACTTGGTCCCTCTCTAAGAAGAAAGACAAGCCTACAAACACATAATTATAATGTAGTGGATGCGCAGTGAAAAGGCTGTGAACACATTATGAAAGCACATAAAAGGAGAAAACTAGGACTGTTGGAAAATGTCAAGGAAGGCTTCACAGAAATGATACTGGGGTTGTCTATGAGGATGAGTGTGAGTCCACAGGGAATATCTGTATACAGTTGTCTTCTTAGAGGAAAGGTAGAAACAAACACCATGGCTGTCTCAAGAGATAATATCAGGGGGTTTTTTGTTTTTAAATGAGGGGGATAGGGCCTGACCTCACACCTTGGGACCCTGACCTGACTCAGCTGTCCTTTTGAAGTTGTATCTAGGGGTAAGTTTAATGCAGCAGTGAAAGGGAACATGGGCTAACCCCCTTGGCTACAGAGAAGCCTCGGTTGTATAAGAGGTAGTGCCCCGACTGACTATTTGCATTAACAGGGAAAGGGGAGGAGAGTAGCCAACTGAAAAGCATTTTTGCCGTGGCACAATTTGTCTTAATTTTCTGGGTCACTCTGAGGATACTCCAACAGATCCTACTCTAGGTTTCAGAGAAATCCATGAAGCAGACAGAAGCCGAAGATCCTTGAAAGTTGAGTTTCTGGAAGGGAGAAGAAGAGCAAAAGTGGCATTATTCTTTTTGAAACTAAAAACTGTTTATTTGAGATCTAGTCTCTTCCAGTTGTCTGGCTTGGTATAAATGAATGAAATGATGTTAGTCAATTAGAGATTATGGGTTTAATAGAATCCATAAAAATCATATTCTTTTTTATTTAGTGCTTAGAATATTCTATATTTTCTCTGGATAACAATCTTTACTCAGAATGCAATAATTACATTAAAAGAGCTATTTGCTGTCAACCTTCTGTTTCTAGTGCAGATAACTGGCCTGAGAAGGGAGGGCCTGAAACCCTTTCTAATGACATAGCATTGGTTCCAGGTTAATTATAGTTTTGGTGCACTCCATTGTCAAGGATATCAAAACCAGGCTGCCTAGATTAGGCATAATTAAGGTTCAAGGACAGTTTCCAAGTCTGAGATCAGGAACAGGGAGATTGAAATTTAATGTAATAGTTACGTTGTACATAGGAATTGGAATTGGAATCTGATCGATTAGCCAAGATACAACCAGAACAAGCAATTTTGGAGTAAGTAGAAAAAACAAGACTAGGGCTAACAAGCCAGAGGGGCAGGTGTGAGAAAGCAAGGGCTCTTTACTTTCTCTTTCTCCTCCTCCTCATTATACCAAAGATATCTTTTGGTTGATATAGTCTGTGAAGGCAGGTTATATTTTTCTGTCAGGATCCTGACTCTTTAATAATTCTGTTTCTTTTATAACATAAGTTGCTTTCCTTGTAATGTCACAGAAGCCCTTTTTAATGTTATTTTTTCCTAAGCATTAACCAGAGGCATATTTGATATTAAAGGTTCATGAATGGTAGTTGACTTTTTTAAGCATCAAACATTTTTTCTCTATCTCTGATCATTCAAAGGGGAAAATAAACAGAATTTGTCCATGAAAATTTAATATTTTGGAGCCAAGTATTTTGAGGTTCCTTTTATTGCCACAAAATAACTTTACATTACAAAAGTTGACTGAAAAATACCTTAGATTATGGCAAAGTCAAATAGAGTAACAGTTTGTTTTGCTATCCTACAAAGGTTAAAATGCTAACAATGTATTAATATAAACAATGAAACTAGTTCCTAAGGCATTAAAGAGATATGGGGAAATTCTATTTTTAAAATTTCAGTTGAAATGCAAAACACTATTGCTTTCTTAATAAACAACAATAAAAAATAATTAGTTATTAGAACTTCACACATAATCTTAGTTATTCATATGTGCTTTACAGGGTACCTTTGATAAAAGTTGAGTTAATTTACATATATCCATATGGTGCCAGCAAGCAGTTCATACCATTTTACCTGAATGTGGTAATTACTATGTCAGACAATCAATTTTAATAGCAATGATATTGCAGTGTGAAGAGTTCACCTAGAGCTTAAAACCGTCACCAGTACTGCTTTTGTGAAGGATAATTGAGATTTTGTGTGAAACACTGAATGAATTACCTCTTGAAAATGAAAGGAATAATGAAGATAAAGCGCTATTGTTTAATGGTTAGCCCCTACCAAGCAAATTTGTGAAAATGAAATTGAATAGGAATTTAAGTCTCAAAACTGTTCAGAGAGCTTTGAGTGAACCTGAAAGTTGAACTGTGTCGTTATAAAGACAAAAGCTTCCTTACCTTTTCTTGTACATTGAGCGTTCTCGATCATTTTCCCAACTAAATATTGGATTATTAAAAATAGATATTAACCACTACATATTGTTTTAAGTGGAAATAAATACAAAAGGAGGATTTTTGGTCTCTTCTAGTCACTAGCAGAGAGCAATCTGCCACAATTTATGTAGTAAATAAGCGCATTATAAAATTTTTGTGTTTTAGGGATTCATCAGAGGTGGTCACACATTCAGCTGATGCATTTGCACCTGTTGCTTATCTACGCTTTTTGGAATTGCACTTGGAGGACAAGGCAAGTAAATCTAAGATTCACTTTCAGTGGTTTCAAGAGAAAATTGGGATATATGCATTGGCTCTGTATCTATAATTCTATAACAGATAAAAGGGTTAAAAAAAAAGTCATTTTATCATTAGTGATTTTTTTTTCCAGATCTTCAGTCAGTAAGAATTTTGCAGATGTTTATGGCTTTGAGAACTCTATATGATGTCTAAGAAATTATATTTCTGAAGAGTTTGCAATTCAGTTAAAAAGGGAATCATATATATATTAAGCAATGAGAAGACAAGACAGTATACAACCAAATATTAAATCACCTAGTAAAATAAGAATTAGTTCATTGTACATAAACATGAAGGAAAAGGTTTGAGAATGAATTGGAGCTTCATTATACAAAGTTTAAGAGTAGAGGAAAAGAAGAAAAAAAACCAAAAATATCCAAGAGAGCAGAAGTACAAGTGAAAGATGGAAAGTGAAGCAAAAGTGTGATAAAGAATTTTAAATATATTGATTGTCAAGATATAACAGAATCCCAATTTAAGGATGTCTTGTAAAGGTCTGGATTAGACTCTTTGATTAAAGGGTCTGCTGGGTGTTGTATGTAAGTGTTGAATCACTGAATTCTACTCCTGAAACTAATATTGCACTGTATGTTCTAACTAGAATTATATAAAAAATTTTCTAAAAGTCTGCTACTTGAAATATAAAGGATAGAAGAAGTTTTCTGCATCTTTGGTGCTCTATCAACAAGTCTTGAGCATACCCAAGTTATAACTATATCTATGATAGGAAATCTGTAGAACCAAGAGGGTTTAATGAAGATTGGCAAAGGAAGGAAAAGAAAAGTAACTCCAGAAATCAGGATGAAAGAGTTTCCAAAGGAAAAAAATAATTATCAGTGTCTAGAAAAATTAGGTTAGACAGGATTGAAAGTAGGTCACTGAATTAAGCTAGTAGATGACTATTGGTGACCTTTTCCCAAAAAGTTGGTAATCCTTGAGAAAATGAAGCTCTACTCTTCAAACATCCTTCATATCTAATGAAAGGAACCTCTTACTTTCTAGTTCTCTGCTACTAGTGCTGCCATGTGCACACAAGCAAAGTAAAAAACATTGCATTTTTGTTTAGACACATCAGCCATTTTATGTTCAGTTTTACCTAAATAGGTCATTGTTCACCTTGTTGTTTTAGTATTTCATTTGTTTTCACAGCCCATTTGCCCTCTCTAAGAAAAGAATGTTATTTTTTTAAGGTGGAATATTCACTGACACTGAATAAATATGGTGTGTTTTCCTCCTTCTTTTTTTCTTTCTTCTTCTTCTTCTTCTTCTTTTTTTTTTTAGGTGTCCTCAGTGACTGACAACTACAGAACATCTAATTATATACATAATTCTTGAAGAACATTTTTGGACTTTGTTTACTAAGCTGCCATTTCTGTCTGAAAAAAACTACATAGCATTTTCTCAACTATTATATCCAGTTCTTTCTCCGGATTTTTTTTTATTCTTAGAAATACAGCTCTTTATCAGAAGAAGTTAATAGAAACATTGATTAATTGGGAAAATGTGAAAGCCTCAGTCATTATTATTGGTGACGTCTGAGGGTTCTCTGACTTTTGTTACCATGTCCTATCCATGACCTGTACATGATATGTGCCCTTTTCTCCCCTTCTACTTCACCTCCAGTTCTCATTTCTGTAACATTCCTTTGCTTTCATCACACTGTTTTATTTTCCTCCTTCTCTCTTTCATGCTCTCATCTCTGCTAATTATATAATGATGCAGAGAGCATTTGAAAACTGGGATGAAAAGGCAATCACTTTACTTAGCCGATCAAGTTTATTCTACTGGATGTTACTGATGTGACTTGTCATTTTTGTTTTGATATAGTATTCATTTTATCAACAGTATTGGACAATCAGGAAGAGTATCATTAAATCTTAGTGGTTATTTTATAACATTGAAAAATCCAATTTTTGTATCCAATGGGAAAAAGACAGTCTTTTCAACAAATGGTGTTTGGGAAACTGGATAGCAACATGCAAAAGAATGAAACTGGACCACTTTCTTACACCATCCACAAAAATGAATTCAAAATAGATTAAAGACCTAAATGTGGGACCTGAAACCATAGGAATGCTAGATGAGAACATAAGCAGTAACCTCTTTGACATCGGCTGTAGCAACTTCTTTCTAGGTATATCTCCTGAGGCAAGGGAAAGAGGAGGGAAAAAAAACTACTGGGACTTCATCAAAATAAAAAGCTTCTACATAGCAAAAGGAATAATGAACAAAACTAAAAGGCAACCTAAGGAATGGGAGAAGATATGTGCAAATGACATATCTGATAAAGGGTTAGTATCTGAAATATATAAAGAACTTATCAAAGTCAACACCCAAAAAACAAATAATCCAATTAAAAAATGGCCAGAACACATGAACAGACATTTCTCCAAAGAAGACATACGGATGGTCATCAGACACATGAAAAAATGCTCAACATCACTCATCAGCAGGGAAATGCATGTCAAAACTACAATGAGATATCACCTGTCAGAATGACTAAAATCAACAACACAAGAAACAGCAGGTGTTGGTGAGGATGTGGAGAAAGGGGAACCATCTTGCAATGTTGGTAGGAATGCAAACTGCTGCAGCCACTCTAGACAGTGTGGAAATTCCCCAAAAAGTAAAAAGTAGAATTACCCTACAATCCAGCAGTTGCACTACTAGGTATTTACCCAAAGAATACAAAAATACTAATTCAGTGGGATACATGCACCCCAATGTTTATAACAGCATTATCTACAATAGCCAAGTTATTAAAAAACACAATTTTTTGGTATCTGTGCTGACCTTAGACAACTTTATTTTGAGTAGACTTAATATTTTTAAAACAATTTTGGATTCACAGAAAAATTGAGCAGAAGGAACAGAGAGTTCCTGTATGCCCCCTGCCCTTACACATGCACAGCCTTCCCCACTGACAACATCTGGCACCAGCATGGAACATTTATTACAATCAATGAACCCACACTGATACATCTTCACCACTCAAAGTACATAGTTTACATTATGGTTTAGTCTTAATAGTGCACATTCTGTGGGTTTGGGCAAATGCATAGTGACATATATCCACCATATGGCATCATACCAAATAGTTTCACTACCCTAGAAATCCTCAGTGCTCTGCCTATTCATCCTTTCTTTCCCTTTTACGCCTAGTAACCACTGATCTTCTTACTGTCGCTATGGTTTTACCTTTTCCAGAATGTCATAGAATTGCAGTCATACAATATGTAGCCTTTTCACACTGGCTTTTTTCACCTAGGACTATGCATTTAACATCCTCCATGTCTTCATGAGTTTTAAGTGTTGAGTAATATTCCATTGTCTGGATGTACCACAGTTTACTTCTCATTCACCTACCAAAGAACATCTTGGTTGCTTCTAAGTTTTGGCAATCACAAGTAAAGCTGCCCATGTTCAGGTTTTTGTCCTCAGCTCCCTTGTGTAAATACTGAGGAGTGTGATTGCCAGATCGTATGGTTAAGGCTATGTTTAGTTTTATAAGAAACCACCAAACTGTCCTGCAGAATGGCTGTACAATTTTATTTTCCCACCAGCAATGAATGAGAATTCCTGTTGCCCTACATCCCCACCAGCTTTCAATATTGTCAATATTTTGGACTTTTGCCATTCTAATAGGTGTGCAGTGTTATAGTTGTTTTAATTTGCGTTTTCCTGATGACATTTGATGTTGGATGTCTTTTCATATGTTTATTTGCCCATTCCTGTATCTTCTTTGGTGAAGTGTCTGTTCAGATCTTTGCTCATTTTTTAATTGTTTGTTTTTTTATTGAGTTTTAAGAGCTCGTTGTATATTGGATAGTAGTTCTTTATCAGCCATGTCTTTTGCAAATATTTTCTTCCAGTCTATGGCTGTCTTCTCATTCTCTTGGCATTGTCTTTTATAGAGCAGAAGTTTTAATTTTCATGAATTATTAATTCTTTCTTTCATGTATCATGCCTTTCATAGTGTATCTAAAAAGTCATCACCAAACCAAAGGTCATCTAGATTTTCTTTTATGTTATCTTCTAGGAGTTTTATAGTTTTACATTTTATATTTGGGTCTGTGTTCCATTTTGAGTTAATTTTTATAAAGAAGTATAAGGACTGTGTCTGGATTAATTTTTTTGTATGTAGAAGTATAGCTGTTCTGGCACCATTTGTTGAAAAGACCGTCTTTTCTCCATTATTTGCCTTGCTCCTTTGCCAAAGATCAGTTAACTGTATTGGTGTGTATCTATTTCTGAACCCTCTATTCTGTTCTTTTGCTGTTTGTCTGTTCTTTTACTAATACCACAATGTCTTAATTACTGTAGCTTTATAGTTTATCTTGAAGTCAGTAATGTCAGCCTTCTGACTATTCTTCTCCTTCAATATTTTGTTGACTATCCTAAGTCTTTAGACTATTCTAAGTCTTTCCATATAAACATTAGAATCAGTTTGTAACTTGCTGACATTTGATTGGTATTGCATAGATCAAATTAGAAAAAAACACATCTTGACAATATTGTCTTTCTACCCATGATCCTGGAATATCTCTCCATTTATTTATTTAGTTCTGTGATTTCTTTCATTAGTTTTGCTAAGACATTTTACTTGTCTTCATTATTATAACTTCTATTAAATGTTGCCTTATTTAGGATTTTATTTTATTTTTTTTTCCAAATGGCAAGCTTTGATATGACATTCTTAGTGTGGAACCAGAGGGAAACAGTGAGAGTTTCTTTCCCAGAAATCCCATTGTGTCTCAGTGGCTTGGGCAAAGATTGGGCTAAGTCACCATCTTTACTCTTGACCTCACCCAGGTAATAGAGAAGGGTATGCTCTAGAGGGAAAACAAAGTGTAATTTCCAAAAGAAAGATAAATAAATGCTGGAGGACAAAATAGCAGATACTTTTTTACATGTTTTATCAAAATCACATTGCTATTTCAAATTCATAGTAAATTAATTAACATTCCACCCCAAATAATAATGAGATGTAAAATGTAGGACCTTGAATATCACTCTGAAAATAATGTATCTGTTCCCTAAATTCCTTTAATTTCAATTCACTCTATAACACATTTGCAATCTAGCTTGACCTCAGTTACTTTGATAAACTGCTGTTGGTCTTTTCTCAATGTTCATAATCCATAATTAATCCTTTTCCTTGATAATATTGACCATCTCCTTGAAAAATTCCCCTGTAATGGTTATATGTCACTGTGCCATTCTGACTTCTTCTGCTTGCTCAAGATTTCTTCTGTCTCCATCAGTAGTTTCTCTGCTTCTTGCCTTCAACAAGTGTATATACCCCAACATTTCTTTTTAAGGTTCCATTTTTTTCTTTTTCTTTTTCCATTTTCTGTCTCTGGGATTTTGTCTTCTCCCACAATCTACTTTTCAGCTCTATGCAGATGATTCTAAAGTCACTCTCCTTCTGGTCTTCCTGCTGATATATATACTTTCTCCTTATCTCTAGATCCTTATTTCTGACTGGCTGCTGGACATCACTGCCAATATGTATCAAGTTCATTGTGTACAGACTTTAACTCATTTTCTTCTCCAAGTGTACTTTCTGCCTGTTTTTGTTTCTTAACACAACTGTTGTCCCCCTAGTAACTCAGGAGCAGAATATTGGCATAATCTCTTATAGCTCTCTCTCCTTTACAATGACATTCAGTTGGTTATCTAATTCTTTACATGCTAATTCTCTAATATGTGTTTTACACCATTTCATCTCCATGCCCATCTCTCTAGTTAAAGTCATATCTTGCCCAAACTCTTGGACAACATACAACTTCTTTAGGTGAACACCTTGCTTTCATTATCCCCATATTCTATCCCACTTCCATATTGATTTTTCTTCCTAGTTTTTGTGTCTCTGCACAAAAAAACATAATACAGCTACATTGTTTTCTAAATAAACAGGATGTTTAGCCATTAATTGAAGACTGTCTAACATGGTACCATAACATCCTTTCTCAGTCTTGCTCTCAGAAACCCCCTACATGTATCCTTTGCTTCAGTAGTACAGAACCATTGGATGCATGGATATTCCCTTACTCTGCCTTGCTCTCCTCCCTTGCCTTTGCTTATTCGATCTTATATGTCTTCCTTTCTTCTTCATTTTCTTTAACTGTTACATCCTTCCCATGATGCAAGCTTGAAATCAAATACTCATACATTTAGCCACACAAGATATACTGTCCTAACGCTTTGTTTCTTCCTTTCTTGTGACAAATAACTTAATCAGCTTTATGTTTAAGGACTTATCTTATTTCTACTAAGTTGTAAAATTCTTGAGGACTGTTCCTTTTTCATTTTTATACTCTCTGTAACAGCTCTTAGTTCTGGAATAAGATTTTTGAATTTATAATTGGTTGTTATTTTCTTATTTCATTTTTTTCTTCTTACAGAATTTTATAGACATTGCTTCCTTTTCATGTTGCATACCATTCAACAAAAGTCACTTTCTTGTTCATTTTTCTTTTATCTTGTTGTTAGAGAAAAATGCTCTTAAAGCAAACTAGAATGTAAAATACAACCTCTAGACAGGCTGTTAGTGTAAAATTTAAATTATCACTAAGATTTTCACTTTACATATGATGACCCTTAAACATATCTGTCTAATATTTAATCTATTTAAATTTTATCTTTAAGTTAAAATTGCAAAGTTATTTATGTGAGTATAAAATTGTATCAACTAAACAGGGGATCCCAAACAAAATAACTGAATAATGGAAAGCTCCAGGTTAAAAATGGGGAAATATATTAAAATTTCTTTGGGGCCTTGACTTTATTGCTTATGGCAAACTTGATGCTAAAATGTACCATTCATCACTGCAGTGACAGGCTTGAGAAAATGAAAAATACAAAGCTTTACATAAATCAGCCGAAAGATCATATTAAAATGCATAACCTTTAACAGAAGAATCAAGACTTTCACTTTTCACCATTCACAAGCTTTTTCTTCCTTATATAGTTGTTTTAGATTTTCCAAACAGCTTTATGAGGAATAATATTTCAAATTAATTGTTGACAAAGCCACTGCATTTTTAAAGAAACAGATTCACAGAAATTTAGCCCCAGTTTTATTAATGGACTACTATTGCTTAGTACTTAATTTTGATTTTTGTTGAAATAATCTCATGGGACAATTATATATTTTACAGAATTGTAAAAGCCCACATTCCTAGAAGTTGTAACTTTTAAGGATATCATAATCTCTTAGCCCATTCTTGGCTCTTTTCATTTTATTTGGCTTTATTTCAGTTATACCATCAAATATCTTGAAAAACTTTGCAGCATTAAACTATCTCTGTGGTTTTATTTTTTGCTTCAGTCTAACAAATACCTATGACCACCTACTCTGTTTAAAAAACTATTAGCCCCCCGTGAAATTCACTATAAATAAGGATAAATTACAAAGTAATTTTAAATCTAAGTTCAAGTCAAAGTTATTACAGGTAATCATTATTCCCAGCAGGATGATTAGTGACAGATATCTAGTCTGTCTAGAGTGATGTGTAGGATATGATCCTGTTTTTCTGAAAAATATTGATGGATTCCAGGAGCTTATCTATTCATTTATATTTGAATGAGGATGGTAAGGGTGGGCACATAATAACCAGAGTGATAATATTGGCTAGGTATCTTGGGGGCAAGGGGCCTGAAGAGGAAAAACAGAAAAGCTTAATATTTACATATCTATAATTTATGATTTCTTAAAATGAGTGTATACATGTAAATTTTAAAATATTTGATTAAGAAAATTAACTATAGGGGGTGGATATGGGTGTAGTGAGTTCCAGTGCTAAATAAACATGTAAATGTTATTCTGCAACACTTTTGTAGTCTAGGTAGAAAGAGACATAATAGGGCCTTTTAAAATTTTCCATAGAACTCAAGTGAAAACAGTACCTACAATGTGGATTGAAATCTAGTTGATCCTATGGTAAAGTCTGTGCAGAGAATGCTGGGGGAAGGATATATTTATATATATATAAATAAAAGAGGACCAAAAGCATGACTCTTGAGTTTGTTATGCATGGGAATCTGCTCTCACCACTCACAGCAACATGTATAAACTTGAAGATCTATCCAGAGAGATATGCTGCCATTGTCTTTATGCTACTTCAAAAATATTTCCTTACAGAGGGGACAAAGGAAGAAGGAAGATGAATGATGACTTACTCACCAACATTTGAGTTCAGTACAGCTTTCCTACCCCACCCTCTCCCCGACCTTTGTCCTCAAGCTAAAGAGCAGAAAAATGATTTGGTAAGAAGGAACAAAGCATTTCACAAGCTTTAAATTAGGATTAATTCTACAAACTTCAATGATACAACCTGAGATTCAGAGAGATTTCAGCCTTGGGTACTATTAAGTCACTGCTGCTGCACACGGTCATTGGAGCAGAGTAATAAATCAAGCATCACATTCACTCAAACGTAGAGAGCTACTTGACTCATTTCTGTCGCTAATGCATGGATTTCAGTAGTATCAACAACATATGACTCTGTCAAGAGGATCATACTAAACAGTGGAAAAGTGTTTTTTAATCCAAAATCTGTTGTGGACCTATCAATTTGGGGGAGAATAATAAAAATAACCAATCAATTGATTTTCTTCTCTGCTTTCAAATTCTAGTTGTCTATATATTTTGTCCTACTATTTATTTAGTTGTTAAGCTCTTGTATGCAGCTTGTTATTGTTATTGTCATTGTTGTTTTAAAAATAAAGTTTCCGATTGATGTTTTTATAAAGTTTCACTTTGGTGATTTCTTATAAAAGAAAAGTGGAATACTGTTCATTTATTTAACACATATTTATTGAGTGCTTACATCTATATGCCTAGCACTAGGGATGCAATAGTGAATTAAATATCCAAAAATCATTTGCTTTATGAAACTCTTATCTTATGGAATGAGACAAACAAATAAATGTGTAAAATAAAGGGGACAGTGAGAAAGTTGCCTCATTGTCCATAGAAATAGGGATTAGATTTTATGGAGTAAGCATAGCCTGAGAATCCTGGGTTTCCATGGTGAAGGATTTAAACCCAGATTGAGAGTAATAAGACCAAACTTTTTGTTCATTTGGGAGATAGTGGTAGTGAGCTTGTGAGAAGCCTGTAGATACAGCCAAAGAGTGATTCAGTAAATTGGACAAAAGTTCCAAAGAAAATATTAAGAATGAAATATGGAGAAAAACAAAGAAAGTGTACATTAGAGATTAAGAGAAGTAAAAACAATGAAGTGGTCTAGAATACGTGTAATTAGTGTCAGAACAAAAGGAGAGGGATAATGGGAAAGGTGCACTATTTCAAAAGATAATGGCTGAGAACTTTCCAAAGTTGATGAAACACACCAAGGTACAGATTCAAGAGGTTTTATGAACCCTAAGCTAAATTTAAAAATCCATATTTAGGCATATGATGATGAAACTGCTAGAAACGAAAGGTAAAAAAAAATTGGTAACAGTTAAAATATGTTTAAAAAAAGTATACTTTCAAAGAACCAACTGTTAGAATAAAACCTAACTTTTGAACAGGAAAAAAAGAAAAGAAACCAAACAATGGAATCATATATTATGTAATACTAAATGAAAATAACTGTCATCCTAGAATTCTGTACCCAGCAAAAATATTCTTCAGACATAAAAGTGAGGATACTTTTAGGATAACAGTAATGGATTCATCAGAATTCATTGATGGTATGTTTATGGTTTGTCCATTTCACCGTAATTTGTTTCCTCAAGAAATAAGCAAATATTTAATTCTAGCTAATAACATTCATGTTAAGGTCTTTAATGTCCTTTGGTGTGGGTCTGCTAGTAATAAATTTTCTTAGTTTTTATTTGGAACTTTCTTAACTTCATTTTTGCTTTATCCCAACATTTTACTAAGGAAAATGTTAAACATACAGAAGAGTTGAAAGGAAGGAGAAATAAAGACCTTCCCAGACAAACAAAAGCTGAGGGAGTCCATTACCACTAGACAAGCCTTCCTTAAAAATATTGCTAAAGGAAGTTCTTTAAGTTGAAAAGAGAAAAAAGAAGAAGAGAGGACACTAGACAGCAACGCTAAAGCATATGAAAATGTAGAGCCTTCTGATAAATGTAAATATATTGACTTACAGAATCCCAAAAGCAGTGCCAAAAGGGAAATTTATAAAGTGAACAGATACATTGAAAACAAAAGAAAAGATCTCAAATCAACACCCCAACTTTATACTTCAAGGAACTAGAAAAAGAACACACTAAACCAGAAGCTAGCAGAGGAAAGGAAATAATAAAGAATAAAGCAGGGAAAGAAAAAAAAAAAAGACTAGGAAAAAATAGAAAAAAGCCATGAAACTAAGGTGTGTTTTTTTTTAAAGATCAACAAAATTGACAAACCTTTAGCTAGACTAAAAAAAGTAGAAGACTCAACAAAAATAAAAATAACAGAGAAAATAATCCAACTACTGTAGCAGAAATAAAAAGGATCATAAGAGACTACTATAAACAATTATATGCCAACAAATTGAATAACCTACAAGAAATGGATAAAACTCAAGAAATATACAACCTATCAAGACTAAATCATGAAGAAATTTTAAGTGTGAGCAGAACTGTATCTGGTACAGAGATTAAATCAGGAATCAAAACTTCCCCACAAAGAAAAGCCCTGAACCAGACGGCTTCACTAAAAATTCTACCAAATAGTTAAAGAATTAACATGATTTCTTAAACTCTTCCAACAAAGTGAAGAGGAGGGAACACTTTCAAACTCATTTTATGAAGCTGGCATAAAATCAGGCAAAGATACTACAAGAAAAGAAAACTATAGTCTTGTATCTCTGATGAATAGTGATACAAAAATCCTCAACAAAATATAAGCAAGCTGAACTCCACAAAACATTAAAAGAGTTATACACTATGACCAAGTGAGATTTATTCATGTAATGCAAAGATGGTTCAGCATATGAAAATCAAACAATATGTCACATTAAAGGACAGTAACTACATGACTCAATTGATACAGAAAAAGCATTTGACAAAACTCAACACCTTTTCATGATGAAAACACTCAACAAACTAAAATTAAAAGGAAATTACTTCAACATAATAAAAACCATAAATGAAAGCCCGTGAGCTATCATTATTCTCAATGGTGAAAAACAGAACACTTTCCCCTATGATGAGGAACAAGGCAAGGCCCTCTCTCACCATTTCTATTCAACATAGTACTAGAAGTTCTAGACAGAGCAATAAAATAAGAAAGGAAACAAAAGTCATCCAAATCAACAAGGAAGAAGTAAAATTTTCTCTGTTGGCAGATGACATGATCTTATATGTAGAAAACCTTGAGGATTTCGCTCAAAAAAGTTGTTAGAACTAGTAAATGAATTCAGCAGAGTTTCAAGATACAAAAGCAGTTGCAACACACAAAAGCCAGTTTCATGTCTAAACACTAGAAATAACCTGAAAAGGAAATTAAGAAAACAGTCCTATTTACAATTGCCTCAAAAATAATAAAATACTTAGGAATAAATTTAACCAAGGAGGTGAATTGCTTATACACTAAAAACCACAGAAAAACACTGAGAAAAAATTAAAGAGGACACAAACGATTGGTAAGACAGTCCACGTTCATAGATTGGAAGACTTAATATTGTCAAATTATCTACACTACCCAGAGCAATCCACAGATTTAATGCAATCCCTTTAAAATCCCAACTGCTTTTTTAATTATTTTGCAAAAATAGAAAAGAACAGTCTAAAATTCATATGTAATCTCAAAGTATCCCAAGTAGCCCAGATAATCTAGAAAAAAAAACAGTAGTTTACATTTACTAATTTTAAAAAATATTGCAAACCTACAGTATTAAAACAGTATGGTACCAACATAAAAACAGACATGTAGACCAATAGAACAGAATAGAGAACCCAGAAAAAACCTTCATGTATATGGTCAAATGTCTTCAACAAGAGTACCAAGGTTACACAATAGGGAAAGCATACTATTTTCAACAAATGGTGTTGAGAAAACTGTATATCCACATGCAAAGGAATAAATTTGGTCCCTTCCCTTGTACCATTTACAAAATTAATTCAAAGTGGGTTAATGACCTAAGCATAAATCCTGAAACTGTAAAACTCCTAAAAGAAAACATAGGGAAAGATCTCCATGACATTAGATTTGGCAGTGATTTCTTAGATATGACACCCAAAAGCACAGACTACAAAGTCAAGAATAGACAAATGGACTATATCCAACTTAAAAATGTATGCACAGCAAAGAAATCAACAAAAGAGTGAAAAAACAACTTACAGAATGGGAGAAAATATTTGCAAGCCATATTAAGTATCCAGAACATATAAAGAACCCCTGCAACCCAACAAAAAAAATATCCAATTAAAAATAGGCAAAGGACTTCAACATACATCTCTCCAAAGAAGGCATACAAATGTATAAAAATATGTTCAGCATCACTAATCATTAGGGATATACAAATAAAAACCACAATAAGATATCTCCTCATTCATTAGGATCACAACTATCAAAAAAAAAAAAAAAAAGAAGCAACAGCAGCAGAAGAAGAAGAAATACCAAATGATGGTGAGGATGTGGAGAAATTGGAACACTTGTGCACTTTTGGTAGTGATGTAAAATGGTGCAGCCATTATATAATTAAAACAGTACAGACATTCCTCAAAAAATTAAAAGTAGAACTACCACGTGACCAAGCAATCCTACTTCTGGATATTTATCCAAAAGAATTGAAATTAGGGACTTAAAGAGAAATTTGTACTTTCACACTCATTGTAGCATTATTCATAATAGTTGAGATACGGCAACAATCTAAATGTTCATTGACAGATGAATAGATAACAAAAAGTGATATATACATACATTGGAATATTATTCAGCTTTAAAAAAGAAGGAAGTCCTGTCGTATGCAACAACATGGGTGAACCTTTAGGTTATTATACTATGTGAAATAAGCCAATCACAAAAAGACAATTGCTTCATGATTCCACTTATTTGGGGTATCTAAAGTACTCAAACTCTTAGAAATAATAAGTATAATATTAGTTGCCAGGGGTTGGGAGGAGAGGGAAATGAGTATTTGTTCAGTGAGTATGTACTATCAGTTTTGCAAGATGAAAAGGTTCTAGAGATCTATTGCACAACAATATGCTATACTGTGCATTTAAAAATTATTACAATAGCAAATTTTATGTTGTGGGTTTTTAACCACAATAAAAAAATGAGAGTTTGAAAATCTTCATATATGTGGAAATTAGCAATAAATTTCTAAGTAATCCATGACACAAAGAAAAAATCCTGAGGGAACTTAATAATTTCTTTAACAAATTACTAATGAAAAATTTGACATATCAAAATTGTGAAATGTCATTAAAGCAATAATTTTTAATGAAGTTTATACCTTCAAATATATACTGTGTATATATATATATGTGTGTGCATATATATATATATAAGAAAGATGGCTGAAGATCAATGAGTGAAGCAATCATCATAAGAAGTTAGATAAAAAATAGCAATTTAGGGGCGCCTGGGTGGCGCAGCCGTTAAGTGTCTGCCTTCGGCTCAGGGCGTGATCCCACCATTATGGGATCGAGCCCCACATAAGGCTCTTCCGCTATGAGCCTGCTTCTTCCTCTCCCACTCCCCCTGCTTGTGTTCCCTCTCTTGCTGGCTGTCTCTGTCAAGTAAATAAAATCTTAAAAAAAAAAAGCAGTTTATCCCAAAGAAACAAAAATAATGAAGTTTTAAAAAGAAATTAAGTAGGACATAAACATATAATAAAGAAGTCACCAAACCCAACGGTTCATTTTTGGAAATGACTAAATTTGATTAATCCCTGGCAACACTGAGATAAAAGCGAAGGCACCGATATAGCTGACCCTTGAACAACACAGGTTTGAACTGTACAGGTCCACTTGAACATGAATTTTTTTTCCCATAAATATAGTGCAGTACTGTAAATGTATTTTCTTTTTCTTATGATTTTCTTAGTAACATTTCCTTTGCTGTATTTTACTTTATTTTAAGAATACAGTATATAATACCTATAACATACAAAATATGTGTTAATTACTGTGTATGTTATCAGTAAGTCTTCCAGGCAACAGTGGGCTATTGGTAGTTAAGTTTTTGGGGAGTCAAAAGTTATATGTGGATTTTCAACTGCACAAAGAGTCAGTGCCTCTACCCACCCCCCATGTTGTTCAAGGGTCAACTGTAAACAGTACCAGAAATCTTAAAAGGAAGACAACATTATGGTTCTTTCAGATGTTAAAAGGAAAAAAAGAGGATATTGCGAATCACTTTATGCTAGTAAACCTGAAAACTTAGATGAATTGGAAAAATTCCCCCCAAAAAAATTTGACACCAGAAAAATATACCAAATCCGAATAGTCCTTTATATTAGATTAATGTATTACGAAAACCCACACACTTCCAAGTCTAAATGGCTTCATTTGTAAATTTTGCCAAAAATGTAAGGGAAATATTGCCAATTTTATAGAAACTTTTCCAACAAAACAATATAAGATATTCATTTTATGAGGTTATTACAATGTAGATTTCTGTTAAGTATAACCGAGATTTCTGTGAAAATGTTTTGGAAAGGATGACATGTGTCATTTTAGTGTTATTCTGGAGTATTGTTGAACAAGGTTACTCAAGGAATATTTAATTTTCTAGGTGATAAACTTTTATTTCACTTAAAATTTACTGGTTAAGGCCTAGACTCTGTGAAGTTACTAATGGAGATGTAGATTTTTGTCTAGTAGGGATGCAAATGATTTCTATGAGATAGAACAGATAATCCCAAAAGTTACAGTTTTGTTGCCCTGTAGGACATTAGCCATTTTTGTATATCTATCCCCGTCTTATTCCAGAGTTCTTTCATCAGTGTATCTTCTCTCAGATTCCCTTGGATTAGCTTTACTCAGTGGGTAAAGTCAGTCTTTACTGATATTTGATATATGTTCAATCTATATTTACCTTAGACTCGTGATTCTTTTTTTTAAATATACTTGGAAATAATAAAATCTGGTAATTAAGAAATGTATTAAGAAATTTAAAAAATAGTAGAGCTATCTTACTCATGAAAATACATTTATAAGTTCCTCATAAAACATTATCAAATTGAACCTGTGAGATACAAAATGAATACTGCATCATGGCCAAGTTGGGTTATTCTAGGGATGCAAGGCTGATTTAACAACTGAAAATCAGTCAATGAATTCACCATATTAACAGAATAACAAAGACAAAAGCATATGACCATTGCAAAAGATGCAGCAAACATCATACTCCACTGTGATGAAATCTTTTCATTTGAGTTTAAAGATACAATGAGGATGCCTGAAATCATAACTTCTGTTCAACCAGTGGAGAAGGCAAGAAAAATAAATGTATGCTAGGGAAGGAAAGAAATAAAATTATTACTTACAGATTGTAACTGTATAAATAGAAAATGTAAAGCAGATCTATGAACTTCTTAGAATTAATACTAAGTTTTGTAAAGTTTGTGGATACAGGGTTAATTTAGAAAAATTTTGATTTCTATATACCCAGAAATAGAAAGTGAACCAGGCTGCCTTCCACCTTCATGTTGACCATCCTTGAACAAATTTTCTAACCTCTCTTGTCCCAGTTTCTCCTTCTTTAAAATAGGGATGATATGGGGCTCCTGGTTGGCTCAGTCAGTTGAGCATCTGACTCTTGATTTCAGCTCAGGTCATGATCTCAGGTATGATCAAGCCCCCTGTCAGGCTCCACACTCAGTGGGGAGTCTGCTTGAGATTCTCTCTCCCTCTAAAATAAATAAAATTCTTAAAAAAATAAAAACAAGGGCGATAATACTGAATTTTACTGATCATAAGACACATATTCCATATTTTAACATCTTTGAAATTTTGTGTCCTACAGATGTTGTCTTATATTTGATGAAAAAGGTAGTTTTGAAGAAGAAATTAATAAATACAATAAACTTAAGGTATTTGAAAAGTGCCTGCCATTTAACAAATATTCACTAAATATTAGCTATAATTTATAATTTTCTTACATTATGTTTTTCTAACAAGTTATCATTTGCATAAAAGTTCTGATTTTTTATAGCACTAACTTACAAAAGTTTTTTTTTTTATTTCTGGTATCTTTTTTGGTGATTCTCTTGGATTTCACAAAAATATGTAGGTGACCTTTAAACAGTACGGGTTTGAACTGCACAGATCTATTGTATGCAGATTTTTTTTAAAAACATAGTACAGTACTGTGAATGTATTTACTCTTCCTTATGATTTTCTTAGTAACATTTTCTTTGCTCTAGCTTGCTTTATTGTAATAATTTAGTACATAATAAATATAACATATAAAATATACATTAATTGACTATGTTATCAGTTAGGCTTTCAGTCAGCAGTGGGCTATTAGTAATTAAGTTTTTAAGAAGTCAAAAGTTATAGATGAAATAAGTCAGTCAGAGAAAGACAAATACCATATGACTTCACTCATGTGGAATTTAAGAAACAAAACAAATGAACGGGGGGTGGGGGGAGAGGCAAACCAAGGAATAAACTCTTAACTATAGAGAAAAAACTGAGGGTTACCAGAGGGGAGGTGGGTATGGGGATGGGTGAAATGGGGATTAAGGAGGGCACTTGGGGTTCCTGCCTGGCTCAGTTGGTAGAGCATATGACCCTTGATCTCAGGGTCATGAGTTCAAGGCCCACTTTGGGGAGCTTACTTAACTCAAAAAAAAAAAAAATTAAGGAAGGCACTTACTATGATAAGCACTGGGTGTTGTGTGAAGTGATGAATCACTAAATTCTATACTGGAAATTACTACTATACTGTATATTAACTAATTGGAATTAAAAAAAATTTTGGACAAAGATAAAAAAGTTATATGCAGATTTTCAACCGCACAGGGGATGCTGACCCATCTGCAACCTCCTCATTGTTCAAGGGTCAACTATATATATATCAGTTCAGCTGAACTTTTTTTTTAAGATTTTATTTATTTCTTTGACAGAGACAGCCAGCAAGAGAGGGAACACAAGCGGGAGGAGTGGGAGAGGAAGGAGCAGGCTCTCCCAGCAGAGCGGGGAGTAGGGAGCCTGATGTGGGGCTCGATCCCAGGACCCCGGGATCACGCCCTGAGCCAAAGGCAGACGCTTAACGACTGAGCCACCCAGGCACCCAGGTTGAACATTTTTGTATCTCATTTATTCTTTTTAAGTTTCATTTTTTCAGTACTTTAAAAACAATTGCAGTGATAACAATAATGACAATAATGAAAGCCAACACTAATGCAGAACTTAACTTTAGTATATATACCACATACTCTTCTAAGCATTTTAAATATGGACATCCTTGCCCTTTTCTTTTTAATGGCAATAGTTAAATTACAGCACACCAACTCAATGGAATATATCCACTGAAAATATTTATTATACAACATTGATAATTGCATATTACATACCTTTAAGTGAAAGGCACAGTTGTGCCTAGGGTATGATTATAATTGGGTAAAATTTATGCATCTGAAAAAAGAACAAGGAAGAAACACAGAGAATGATTTGTTAGGATTTTTGCTTCTAAATTTCTCTCATTTGTACTAAAATTAGGCAATAACCTTTTTAGAATCCATTGTTTATAATCTAAGGACACAATCTACATTATTTAAATTAGGGGGGAACTTCCCAATTTGTTGCAAATATAGAGTTCCTGTGAGAAAACAAGAATACTTTTTTCAGTGTAATGCTTTTATTGTTATATTTGGCCTTTCCAATATATTAAAAGTGGGATTAGGAATTGAAGCTCTTGGGGCACCTGGGTGGCTCAGTTGTTAAGCATCTGCCTTCAGCTCAGGGTGTGATCCCGGCATTTGGGGACCGAGCCCCACATCAGGCTCCTCCGCTGGGAGCCTGCTTCTTCCTCTCCCACTCCCCCTGCTTGTGTTCCCTCTCACGCTGCTGGCTGTCTCTCTCTCTCTGTCAAATAAATAAATAAAATCTTTAAAAAAAAAAAAAAAAAAAGGAAGCTCTTGGAAGCAGTGAAATAGTTGTAGACAAAATTTTTTTTAAAAGTCTCAACAAGAAGTGATAATTAATGCAACACCTCACCAAAACAGATCAGTCTCAAATATTATAATTAATACTAATATTAAATAACATTAGTATTTAATATCTATTAATTAGAAAATTGCTACTGTAATCATAGAAAATGTTTAAATTGTTATGTTATTTAAGTGATAATATTTTCACAATGAATGTTAGCAGTATTTTGGGTACCACATTACATCAAGAATTCTATCCTTATTGAGCAAACACTAATATGATACTTTGCAGCTACATGTTTGACAGTCTCTGTTGATCCTTTTATATACATGTGTAAGTTCATGGATTGTTGATCCAACTCAAACATATAATAAAAACTTTTTATTGAGAAAGATTTTATGTACATCACAGTATAAGTTTAAGGTGTACAGCCATCATGAAGTTTTCAATCACATATATAGTGAAATAATCACCAACTCTATAAATTTGTCCAAGGTTGAGTGATTTAAAAGCCATCTTTTGCAGTAGTCTAGAGCCCTACCTAGTCATTGTCACCATGGATAAAATAGTTATTAGAACATGAAGTAGTATGTAATAGAAAAAAAGGTAGCAGTATAACTAAAAAGACCTCATGCACTTTTGTGTTACAGGCATGGAAGTACATCATCTCTTTTTAGTTTGTGTGCATGTGTTAGTACAAGTTAGCATGACTGTTCATAGAAAAAGGTGGACACACTTTTACTGACTGGTGAGTCCTGAATCTTAAAGTCAAAATCCTTCTACATTGCTTAATGGAGATTTTAAATTAAATAATATTGGATACATAAGAACTTTACCTGTTAATAATGCATCTAAGAACAACATGCAATTAATTACAACATGGACGGGACTGTAGGACATTAAGCTAAGTGAAATAAGTCAAGCAGAGAAAGACAATTATCATATGGTTTCTCATTTATGGAACATAAGAAATAGGAAAATCGGTAGGAGAAGGAAGGGAAGAATGAAGGGGGGGTAAACAGAAGGGGGAATGAACCATGAGAGACTATGGACTCTGGGAAACTAACTGAGGGCGTCAGAGGGGAGGGAGGTGGGGGAATGGGATAGGCCGGTGATGGGTATTAAGGAGGGCACGTATTGCATGGTGCACTGGGTGTTATACGCAAATAATGAATCACGGAACATTGCACCAAAAACTGGGGATGTACTGTATGGTGACTAATATAACAAAATAAAAATTATATAAAAAAAAAAAGAAAGGAAATTGGATGGTTCCATGAACACAAATTATTTTTATAAATTAGATTATTTTCAGCTTTTTAAAATTTAGGAATAATAATGAAAGCAAAACTTTGAATTTATGAAAAGTCTTACTAATCTGCATCCGTGAGCTGACTCAGTGTAGTTAAAGCTTTTGTAGGTGACCTAGCATCTGAGGTACAGGTGTTTGATGCCCTTGTCATATGCTGTCACCTCACCTCTGATCCCAACTACAGCAGTACTGAACAATTCTAGGCACACCAACAATGTTCTACCAGAAGCTTGAGCTGTGCATTTCTCCATTCTTCCCTGGGGCTTTCTCTGAAGCCAAGGGACCTTACTCAGCCCTTACGCCAGGGAAGCCTGGAAGGGTGAGGCAGTACTGCCACCTGCAGCAGCCCCCAACTAACGGGAAACAGGATATTGTGAGTAAAGGCACCAGCCTGACATCCTTCAGTTGAGCAATTTTGAGGCACATTCTACAGAGTTCCTCAGAGAATTCTCAGTAGAATTGATCCTTGGTTGCCCGGATCATTAATGAGCTCAATATTGTTATTGGCTTTTCTTTCCCTGTCTCACTCCCCATACCTCCCCACTCTGCTTCCTGGGATTCATCTCCCCCAAAAATTACCTACAGCCAAGTTCATATTTTAGACTCTTTTCTGGAACAACCTAAATTAAGACAGGAATTTAGAACTAAGTGTTCAGATAATTTACATAATCCAATGTTCTTTTGAACTCTGCGTTTTCATTTCAAAATTTCAGGGATACTGTTTGAAAATCTTTTTAGCCCTGTGTACGTGTTACATGGTGGCATGATTTATCTGTTTCAGGGAAATGATATATTTAAGTAAACCTGAAATGTACACTTCAATGCTTCAAATCTGTATTGAAAAGGAAAACTTTTTGAAGTCATCTGAGAAACATTTTTTACTGTATGTTTACCCCCTCTAACTATGCATAGTTCACTTGTTACAATCCAATGATAAGGGAAGGGATGTATTTCTTCAACGTGACATTTTATTCTACAGGTTGTTATTTTTTCCAGGAATTCTGTTTTAGGGGACTGTATTAAGGAAGTGTTGACTTGACATCTGTCAGTATAGGTTTCATTTACTATTTTCTTGCTGGCTTGCTTGCTTTCCTTTTTTTTTTTTCCCTGCCTTTCTTTTTCAGGTCAAAACCCAGTGTGTTCAGGAAAATCTCCAAGTGGTTACCTGTGGATTAGCAGGATCACAGCCCCCTTTCTCTCATTCACTGAATAAAGTGTTACAAGTGCAGCTGCTCCAGCCTTTTCTTTTCTCCAAGGTGCTAATCTAGTTAAGTACTTAGTGAGTAAGGAAACTGCTTTAAAATTCAGAAAAGGAATAAACAGGTTTATTTTTTTTCTTCATTCTAAGCCTCCTCAAAACCTGAACCTATGAATGTCTGGTATATTAAATGACCTTTAGTGATGAAAATCAGCCGTCTGGTGATATGCATTTATTTGGAAATTCATAAACATCAGGGTGGGAGGGAGAAAAAGTAAAACCTGTGGATTTGAATTATCTCTGAAATGTATTGTTAAGCTTTATGCAAATAACCATAGCTCCTTTGTAGAGTCAGGTCTCCTAGCTGCGTGTGTGCATGCACGCCAGCAGTGTTGTCTGCTTCCTAAAGTGCTTTTGTTAACACCATAATTTTAAATTAAGTTTTTCAGAAAGCTGTTCCTGCTGTACATTTTGGCATCGAAGATTAGGTCAGTGGCCATAAATCTCATTTATGTACTTAATGCAAAGGAGATACTGCTGTCTTGGGAATCATGTGAGCCAGATCCCTTACTTTGCCCCTCTTACAAGATATTGACATATAAAACAAAATGCTCTCATTTTGTTTTGCATCTTTCTTCATTTAAAACTTTAAATAAAGAATGTTTATGCAGGATTCTTTTTCATTCATAAAAATGGAAATCACCCTCAGTGTCTGCATGAGTAGGCTTGTATTCTTGTTCACGAATTCACATGATAGATTGGCCCATAAAATCTTTACATTTGGCTTGTGCAGCTGAGTTCATGGCTGAATTCAGAATGATAAAGAAGCTTTAGCATTTGGTGGAAAGAAAAGAAATCATGCCTTCTAGATGGCCCTTAAGCTAGCTTTTAACTGCCTGGAAATCAGCTAGAAATGTATAATCAAACTTGCCATTAAAGTTACAGTGTTTAGTGTAAACCTGTGAAGCATAATCTGTAAATTAACGCAAAGGGATTCTTTAACATTTATTTGGTTTTCATTATATTTGCATGGAAGTCTGCCAATCCAAACATATTTTTTTCTTTTTTTTTTTCTTTTTTTACCTTTCTATCCATCAGAAGTTAAAATAGAAATGATGGATTGTGTCACTGGCCAGTCCAGCAGCCTATTTCTTTCAACACATTACTGTGTATTTACTGTTTTAGCTATATTGTTTTCAATTTCTGGCAAAATAGTCAGTTTTTGATCCTGGGTAGAAAATGTCAGTGCTCACATTTCCTGTGGGGTTTTGGCCTTTTTGTGAAAAGGTAGGGGAGAGCTAAATGAATTATGATGCTGTCATCTGAAGAAACCACAGTGTATTTCTTTGCCAAATTTTAGCAAGAACAGAGCTGATCATCTGCTAGTGTAAACCTTTCCTTGAACCCTACCAGCAGTTCACTCAGACTTCTGCCTGTTCTCTTTCATGCTGTGAGAATGGAGCCTACAGAAGTCCTTTTAACCTTCCCTTTCCAAAGTTAATTGATCTAATAACCCCTAAAGAAGATAAATTTTGCAGAGGAATTTAGAAATCCAAATTTAAGAATTTAGAATTTCACGACCGGGCTTAAGTAATATTAAAATTAAGACTGAGTTGTTTCTTAATGTTTATTACTTTCTTGAAAGCTGACACTCCTCCCATCCTTCACAACTCTGTTTCCCTATATTTTATAGGATAACAAATATCACCACATAGGATTTGTGTGTTATAATCTGAGCAGTCAATACGTTCTGGATGTGAATACTTGCTAGTATACACTGTAATCCTCTGATACTGTAGTTTTTCCTGCTGAAGTGCTCCTCAGTAGCCATTAGTTTATACTTTTCTAATATCTTTTACTGACCCCTAAGGAAGTAATTTTGCTCACACTAATGGCATTATGTTCCAACCTATTTGGAATAAACCTTAATATTAAGGATTATGATCTATGAGGAGTCTTCAGCTTAATTTTTTACCCATCATTTTGTAGCACTATTTTTAAATAATTTTTCAGGACTTAACTTTGATTTACCTTCCTTGATAAAATAGTATTTTTCTTTTCCTCCCATCACCTATTTCTTTCATCATCTTTTCTTCTTTTGGCCAGCTACATCCTAGAACTCCTTCTTTTCATAACATTCACTTAGCAAATATTTTTTAGTACCTATATTGTGGTCTGTCCAATCGGATGGGGGCCCCAGATGTGGGGCACTGATCGGGTGGAAGCTGGTGGTCTGGGAGGTGAAAGAATTCACCTGAAGCAGAACAAAGGACATAGAAGTTTATTGAATACTCCACAAGGGAGCAGGCAGGAGGAGAGGCCGTCTACAAGGAGGCAGTGGGGGGAGGCTGTTTTTAAAGGGGGGACATCAGGAGGTACTCGGAGACATAGAATTCTCCCTTTTTTGTTAACCATGACTAGTTGTAAGTAGCCCATTTGTCAGTTAGGGCCTATGGGTATTTCCTGGTAGGTCACCTGATGAGCCTGTCTGTATTCAGCCAGGTGCTTGCTGTGGCCCTTTCCACGTTCCATCCCTCAAGCCCGTTTGCCTAAAAGTGGCCTCTACACCTGTCTTGTGCCACGTCCTGTGCTAGATGTTGGCTGTACAACAGAGAATGAAACAGACTTATTGTCTGCGCTCACAGGATTTACAGTCTAGTGAGGATAGTGCCCATAATTATACAAATAGAGACGAGAGGCAGAGAGACAGAGAGAGACTGGGGGGGTGGGGAATTCCAGTGTCTTGGGAGTTACCAGGTAAAGACAGGAGAAAGGAGAAAAATGCTGCCTGTCAAAGGCAGTACATAGCCTTGTGAGATCTAGAAGCAAGAGACAGTGTGATGCCACAGGGGGCCAGAAAATAGTGGCAGAAAAGGGAGGCAGAAAATAATGAACATGAGTCAGCCTACAAGCATGTGCTGAGTGTGTATTTTCTGTGGTACTACTATGTTATGCCATTGAGATGCAAAGACTACTAGGGAATAGGTCCTGCCTTCAAAGAGCTTACAGTCTACTGGCAACGTGTATTCAATTTGTATTAAAGGATTAAGATGAAGGGTTTTTCCCCCCCAGGAAAATAAGCTTTGTAGAGCGTTCAAAGAATTATACTTTGATTCCATGAAGATTCTTCCAGCCACCTACCTGCCTTAGCTACATAAAAGGCAGCTGCTTGAAAACTGTCCTGGGTATGTTTCTGCCCAGATATGACAGCCTCTACCTTTTCATAATCAGGAAATAAGAAGCTCATTATCATTTTTTACAATCTTTCCCTAACTTTATCCCAGTGAGTGGATGGTTCTTGTTATGTGAAGATAAATGAACTAACCAGAGCAGGCTCTTAAGTTTAGGAGGGTTTAATAAACAAGGTACAGTCATAGTATCATGCCCTTATAACTGGGAGGATCCATAAAAGTTATTTGGTCAGGAGTCAGGCAGATAACTAAGGAATGAAACGGGCCAGGTATAAGGTGGCAAGTTTTGATGTGTGCTGGGGTAAAGTAGAGAGTTAAACTGCAGAGTTCAATCTAAGGTTATTCAGAACACTCTGCTCATTGAGCAGAATGTGTTTTTAAGACCCCTGAATCAACTCATCCATCCCATTCCATAGATGAGGGACTGAGAACTGAGAAGTTAGAGACCAAAAAGCCTCCCCCAGCTTTTGGTTACCAGCCAGGATGGGACTGAAGTGCATGTCACCAGACTTCCAGTTAAGAGACTCACAACATTGCTTAAAGAAACTTCCCTGGAGATTTTAGTCAGGACTTTTTGGGTACTAAGATTATATTTGATTTTGAAAAGTCAATTTTAGAAAGCTTTTACAAAGTAGCTAGATTATAACTGTTCAGCAAGAACTAAAATGTATAATGCTTCAAAAACTGGCAACATCTTAAATTTCAGTACAAAGCAAATGGGTAACCAATATAAGTTCCAAAAGACAAAATGTGAGTGATTAAGACAGCTTCCTTTGCGGAAATTTCAGACAGTTTTATAGGCCTTTGCACTTGCAATTTAGCCTGCCCGGAATATTCTTCTCCCAGATATCCCCATGGCTTACTTTGTGCCCCTGGGAGCATGTCACCATCTCGGAGAGGTCTGCCTTGACCGCCCTATTTGTGAATGCCACATACCCACTCCAACACTTTGTCTACTGCTTCCTTGTTACAAATGTCTCATTAACACTCATCCTTATCTAACATGGGATATATTTTACTTCTTCCACTTTGCTTATACTCTGTTCCTCAGCCGTGGAGTAGGGTGGGGAGGGAGTGGTAAACACACCAAAGGTACTCAATAAATTGAGTACTACATAAAACACAGATATATCTTCACTTATAAGGTCACTGTGCTCGTTTTAAAAGTAATTAAAAGTAAGAAATTATGTATGTAATTTAGTATTTCCATATACATTATTTCCAAAGACCAGTTAGATTTGATAGGTGATTCTATCTTGTAGTTGGCAAATGGGAATAGGTTTTTATAGTTCCTGTTCTCAATAATATGGATGAAATGTTTAAGCTATTAAATATCTGAGTTAAATGCCTAAAACTTAATGTTATCAAACTTTAAAGCATACATATGAAAAAAATCCAATGTTAGAGAAGGGTACACAATAAAAAATTAAGGTACCGCAGGTTTACACATGTCCAGTCTTAATGCTGACCACGTGCAAAGTACAAGTGCCAGTGTCCACTTCCACCAGGAATGTATTGTCTTCACTTCACATCCTTGCCAACACTTCGTATTGTTGGGTTTCTCTATTTTGTCTATTCTGATAGGTATGTTGTGTTATCTCAGTGGGGGTTTAATTTGCATTTCTCTTATTACTAATGAGATTGAATACCTTTTTTTTATATTTACTGGCTATCTTGGTCATCTCTTTTATAAAATGCACGTTTAAGTGTCTTGTCTGTTTTTGTATTTGGCTAGCTATCCTTTTTATTGATTTATAAGAGTTCTTTATGTATTCTAGATATGAAACCTTTGTCAAATATGTCTGTTGCATGTATCTTCTCCCATTCCATAGCTTACCTTTATGCTCTCTTAATGGTATCTTTTTTTTGAGCCGAATTTGTTCATTTAGTGTAGGGCAGTTTATCACTTTCTCCTTTATGGTTAATGCTTTCAATGTCCTATTCAAGAGCACATTTTCAAGCCCAAGGCTATGAAGAAATGTTATGTTATCTTCTAGAAGCTTTATCATTTACCTCTTACATTTAGATCTACAGTTCCCCTAATATTGATTTCTCTGTATGGAGTGAGGTAGGGTTCAGATTTTGTATTTTCTATAAGCATATACAATTGAACCATCACCATTGACTGAAAGGAGAATTATTTCTCCAGTGATCTACAACATTACCTTTTTTCATAAATTAACTATTTATATAACTGTGTCCCAAATTGTTTGCTGTGTTTTGTTGGTTGATTTGTCTGTCTTTGCCCTAGTAACACTCTATCTGAATTATAAGCAGTTTTTAAGTATGTCTTGATAGCCAGTAAAATAAATTCTCCAGTTTTGTTCTTCAAAATTATCTTGGCAATTCTTAGCCCTTATCATGTCCACGAAAATGTTAGAATCATTGTGTCATTTTCAACCAAAAATAATGCTGGAATTTAGATCAGGACTACATTAAATATATAAACTAGGTAGGAGAAAATTGAGATTTCTGCAATACTGAGACCTCTGATTTATGAATATGGTATATATCTAATATTAACATTTCTTAAAATGTGTAATTAATCTGGGGGTTTCATCAATCTATAAAGCATATAGCATGACATTTATAAACCAAATATTAGAGTCAGTGGTAAACCGGGAAGGAGAAGCTCTGGCTGACTGGCCAGTAGTATAATTACAGGTGGTAAAACAATTCCATCAGTAGCTTCCTCTCAAAGCAGCCAAATCTGCCATCTAAAGCTAGACCAAAGTCACAGGTATGTGAATCTAACTCTCATGGAGAGATTCTCAGAGGGGGATTTCATGCCTGAGATATAGGTTAGGGGTGGCCCCCCAAGACCAGGAGGACTTGCATCCAGATAAGTGGCCTACATGAACAGGCCTGGATGCATGGCCAGAGCCCATATAATCAGTATACTCAGAACCAGAAGAGAAAAGATTATCACTTGGAATGAGGACTTATACTGCAGCTAGTAATAATCAGGAATATAGATGCTTATCCATAAACATGAACGGATAACCAAGAACCACCAAAAATTTGCAGAAAACCAATATAAGCACAGAAGACAGGCATCATTTTCAACACCCAGAAGTAATTTACCTGTTTGGGAAGATGAGTTATTATGAGAAGCAGAAGAAAACTAATTATTACCATTAGCATCTGATAAATTAGAGAAGATAGAGCTGACTTAACAAAAAGGGCTGCTGTTATAACAGTGAATCAGTTACAAACTTAAAAAATTCCAAACCTTGGTACTGGGATGAATGGTAGAAAGAACTGATCTAAACATCAGTTTAAGGAGCTAGAAGTTTAAGCCCAGGAATTTTTACACAACCCAGTGCAAAATTGCAGAGATGGAGAAGTACAGGAACTTGTACGTGGTAATCTTTATTTCTCTTCTTGAGGTTTGCAGGTTCCTCAGCTTTGTGGGACTATGTGTACATGCTCAGTCTTCAGGAGACAGGGCATAGGAAATGTTTGAAATCATAAAGGGAATGCTAAAAAACATTGGGAATAACAGAAATAACAAAGTGAGAAGGCACAGCGAGAGGAAGGAGTTGTTTTATATTTAACTAACATATGCACTTATTTTTATGGTGTTCTCATCCTATTTTTAATGGGTATAAGGAAAAGTAGGTGTCTATCTTTACTTCCCATTCCCCTTCTACAGTTAGCAGTTTCTATTTTTAGGTCTTTTGGAAGAAGACATAACTTTATACAGTACATTTATATGTCCAGGCACTCTCTATTGACTCCTCCCTAAAAAGAGTGAGGAATTTAGCTAAATTTTATTTAATATTTACTATGTGCCAGACACTGTGTTAACTCATTTATCCTCACAATAACCCTATGAGTTAGGTACTGTTGTCATCCCCATTTTACAGATGATGAAACCGAGGTATCTAAAAGTTAATTAGGCCAAGTTCACACAAGTAATCAGTTGATGGGATAGACATAAGTACACTAGCTCTTATGCTTCTGCTTTGAACGTCTATGCTAGATTGAGTCTCTATATGTTAGTGATATAACCTACCCTATAAGCTTGTTATTGAAGGATTATGTAAAAAAATGCGGGTACTTTTCTCAAGCTACTTAGCAATGAAATTTTAAGTGAGAAATTTAAGTGTATAAATTTGTCATATGTTGTCAAATAAATTATTTCCAGTGGAATCCTAGTGACTGTTTTCTCAGTGCTAAAGCAAAGCAAATACTGGGTGGATTCTGGTGCTTCATTTAGTTTTTAATTAGTGGCTGAAAATAATTTCTCAGTGTTGTTAACGCAATTTAATAATGGAATAACTTCAGAACGTTAATCCTACTTATAAATAAATTCACCTTGAGCAAGCAATACATAAAAATGAAATGATAGCACTTAAGGTAAACAATAGGCTTTTGTTAAAGTGTCTAAATGTGGCAGTAACTAAAGAGGTCAGCTGGCAACTGCACTGTTTTGGAAAGTTACTGACTTTAGGAATGAAGTGATGCTGACAAAGTCACCTCCGGATTTTAAAGTTTGATGGCAACCTGTGTTCACTCTGTAAACAAAAATATCCCAAGGAAAAAAAGAAACAAAATGTTTTCCCCTTCTTTCCCCAAATGGCACCTTTTCTTGGCTGTTGTCCCACAAATATGTTCATTGAAACAAAACCAAAAAAATGTTCAAAGCCAGACATAGCACCAAAATTCTCTATAAGGAAGATGATTCAAAGACATTCAGTGGAAAAATACATGTCTAAACCACATTATATCTTAATAGCATTAATCCTTAAATAGAATGCTTTTTAAATGCCATAATCAGAATTGGACCTTAACTTTTTAAAAATCCAATTTAATTACTTTATATCTGCACTATATAACATTTGAGAAAAGAGAGTTAAAGATCTTTCTCAAACTCATCCATGAGCAATATGTTTATTATTTTTTCCTTTATTCTTTCATGTGTTTAAATAACATATTTGAGTGAAAAATTTAAAAATTCAATTCAAATTTAAAAATTCAAAAAATCCAATTTTTTTTCCAAAAACATTGATAAGTTCATTCAGAAGGCTACTTGGATTCCTATAATCAGGTATATGTAACCTGAGATTACCATGATGTTCAGAAACATAAAATTTAGTTCAAAACACAAGAACAAGTTTATAATCTAATAATTTCCTACCAGTCAAGGATATGGCCCAGAATATAATATAACAAACTGGAATATATGGGAGAAAAATTGAGAGATATGGAAGAAAAATTGGGGGCCCCCACTTTCAAATAAAACAGAAATAGGTGGTGGAGGAGAGATCATGTTATAAAATAGAAGAAAACTGTCCTTAGTTAAAAAAGGCATGATCGTTCAGACTAAAATTCCTACCCAAAACTACTCTTGGATGCTATCAGGGTTATAGTTTGCTACTCCAAGGAAAAAAAGAAATGAGGTAATATAGAAAGGACGGTGAGAGAAAATGTTTACAAGTACAGATGACATGACCAAAACTTATTAGAAGATGGTGGCCATGCAAAGTGAGAAGCAGGAAGAAATATGTCTGTCCAGGGTCATCCGTGCATAAATGAAATGATTTTGGAAGGATCACTTTAGGGAAATCCCTACGATTGCTTTTTTTTCCTTACCTTTTTGTTAAAGTATTAACACACAGAAAAGAGCAAGAATCAAATATGAAGATGAGTGAATTTTCACAAAGTGCTCATACCTTTGTCATTGTTATGCAGATCAGGAAATAAGACATTCCCAAGAATACAGAAATCCTCCTCTCAGCTTCATGACTTTCCTCGTCACTGTTCTTCCCCTCTCCTGACAGTAACCACCATTCTCACAATCAATACCACAGGTACTTGGGATTTTTTTGTTTTTGAACTCTACGTAAATGAAAATATTTTGCTTATTCTTGTGTATTCTGTTGCACCTGAATTCTTTCATTTCGTTTCTCTCATCATTATGGTTATGAAATTCATCCATGCCGTCGTAAAGATAGCTTGGGTTTTTGTTTTCTTTTAACCTTTTTTTGGAAGAGTATTCCATTGTATGGGTATACTATACTTTATCCATTCAAGGATGGACATTTAGGCATTTTATGGCTTTACAAATAATTGTGCTATGAACATTCTTATACAGAACTTTTGTTCAAATGTGTATACATTTGCATTGAATAGAATTGCTGGGCTTTCTGAAGTGCTTTAAATAATTTGCATTCCTACCAGCAGTTTCTTAGCCTCACCAACACTTTATATTGTCAGTCTTTTTAATATTTCCATCTTAGTGAGTTTATGGTGGAATTGCCTTGAATTCTTAATTGGTAGTTCACTTATAACTTGGTTTTAAGCCATTTGGAAATCCTCTTTTGTCAAGTGTTTAGTCTCTTGTACATTCTTTTACAGGATTATCTGTCATACTTTTTAATTGATCAGTAAGAGTTGTTTTTGTCTGTTTGTTTTACTATTTTAGATGTAAGCCCTTTATTAGATACGTGTGTTGCAATATCATCATCTTCTATACTGTAGCTTCCCTTTTCACTCGATGATCTTTGATGAACAATTTATTACTTTTTTGGGGGGGTCTTTTAAGGTTAATGCTTTTTATGTCTCATTTAAGAAAAATTGTTCCCTATCTCAAGATCATGAAGGCCATGTAAATTTCCAAAGCTGTATTGTTTTATCTTCCATATTCCAAATACGGACTATGAACATTTGTTAAATTACTGTTTAAAATGTTGAACCAATTTATATGCCTACTAAGATGTGCATGAGAGTTCCAACTTTTTCACACACTTGCCAAAAATTACACAAACTATTATAATATCTTTTTAATATGATAAGAAGGTATAACTTCCTATTGTTATTCAAATTTTTGAGATAAAGGAGATTGCCACAGTAACAGATAGGCTTCATCTTCTGGGAAGCTATGGATAATAGTGGACCTTTCAGCCCATCTCTTATCTACTACTGTTTGTCGGGGGAGCTCATGTTATTAGGACACCTAGTATTCTCAGCATGGTAGTGCAAGAATATCAGTATCTCTAGACCATGAGGAATAGAAGCAGCTCCATCCCAAGTGTTATCGGTAGGCAAACAAACCAGCCAGGTGATGCCAGCAAATGGATCAGGAAACTTTTCCACATGTTCATCTTCCTCAGGGAATAACTTTGGGTTGGGAACTCCAAAACCTTAAAGTAGACACATTTTTTATAACATGAATTTAAATTCAAGATCTCCAGCTGTCAGGCACTATTGGAAACACAGATATGAATGAGGAAAGTTTCAAATTCTCTTTGTTACTTCTAGTCTAGGAGAAGTTGGAGAAGGACATGGGAGCTTCAGATCCTTTGCCTTATACTGATATCCTCTGTCTCCTAGGTGTAAATGCTGTTGAATTTCATATTTAACAAAGGATCACCAAACAGAAAGGAATGGCAAGAGCTCATCTGGGCCAAATCTCTACTCTTGGGCAGAATTATACTTGAACTTGGAAAAATAATACGCAGTCTTTGAAAAATATGAAGCATGAGACTCAAAAATCTTTCCAGTAGTCAAATATTTCATAATTCTTGCAACAAGAAGTTTTTATAAATGGGATTTTTTTAAATGTATGGCTAAATATTTAATCCTTGCTTAGGGATTTCCCCTTTAACCTTTTATCTTTGGTTCACTTTTAAGCATTAAGTTTCATGTCAAACTATAAAACTTTAGAATAGTTTTAATTCATTTTCTTAATACTTTAAGAAAGACTATCACCAATGAATGTTAAATAAGAGAGTTTAGTGCCCCCCCCCAAAGAAATGGGTCCAACCAGAAAAGAATGGCTGTTTTCTGGCACAAGAAGTTGATTGATTGTTATTTTGACTTAATTTTCCAGTGTGTAAGAATGAAATAATACTAGTCTAGAAAACAGCTTAAGATCCTCAAACAGAACTCTTTATAAGTCATTACCTCATTTTGTAGCTATTTTCTTTTATTCAGCATGTAATGTATTTTAAATTCCATTTCTCTTATCTGCTGTATTGATGATTATGGTGCTCAGTTACCTTCTTGGCATCCTTTGCCTGTAATTCTCAGTTCTAACTGGGACACCCTGAAGGAGAGGTATTGTCCCTCAAGTTCCTTAGCAACTGAGTTCCATAAAGTCAAATATCATCCCAGCATCAAGTTCATCCCAAGAATATTATTTCCCTTTTCTGTCTTATTAGTAATGTTCAATCCCATCAGATGTGGTTCTGGTTTCTTGCTTCTTTATCACATTAAGTCCTTTTGGTTTTTTGTTTCCGTGAAGATTTGTCTCATTATTATCTAGAGCTTTGGAGAGAGTAGGAATAACAATGTATGTAAACAATTAACAATCTAAGAGAATGGTATTTATCTTAATTTTCTAGTATTTACAACCTACCATCTAAGGTGGATCTAACTGCGAAGTGTTCAAATCTCAGATCTAGTGTAGAGGGCGTTACAAGCAATTTCAGAGGTCAAAATAAAGCTTGACTTGTTTTAAAAGAAATGTGGTAATGGTTTCTTTCCTTATTCTGGCTATTGTTTGCTAAGGGATGAGGCATTAAAATCATTGAGATTATTCATTAGAAGTATGCTAAAATAGGGGCGCCTGGGTGGCTCAGTCCATTAGGCATCCAACTCTTGATTTTTGGTTTAGGTCATGATCTCGGGATAGTGAGATTGAGCCCCACATGGGCTCCTCGCTCAGTGCGAGTCTGTTTGGGATTCTCTCTCTCTTAAATAAATAAATTAATTAAATCTTTTGCAAAAAAAAAAAAAGTATGTTAAAATAAAAACCAGTATTTTTTCCATAATGTAATATCTAAAAATGTGAATTCGGGGGGTGCCTGGGTGGCACAGCAATTAAGCGTCTGCCTTCAGCTCAGGGCGTGATCCCGGCGTTATGGGATCAAGCCCCACATCAGGCTCCTCCGCTATGAGCCTGCTTCTTCCTTTCCTACTCCGCCTGCTTGTGTTCCCTCTCTCACTGGTGTTTCTATCCCTGTTGAATAAATAAATAAAATCTTTAAAAAAATTAAAAGAAATTTAAAAAATTAAAATGTGAATTCATTCATTTACTCTTATTAATATAAATTTTACAAGGAAAAAACTTGGCAAATTGGAGTCAATTGATTTTCTAAAACAAAAAGTTTAAAGTCACACTTCAATTTTTATAAAAGGCCAAATCATGATAGCTTTAAAGCTCAATACTGCCAAAGTTGATAAATTAAAGCTTTTAGACCAAAGCCAGCTTCCTGCTGTTTTGATACCACCCACAAGCTAAAAATGATTTTTACAAATGACCTTTTGTGGGGCACCTGGGTGACTTAGTCAGTTAAGCATCCAACTCTTGATTTTGGCTCAGGTCATGATCTCATGGGTCATAAGATAGAACCCCACATCAGACTCTACAGTGGGAGTGGAACATGCTTAAGATTCTCTCTCCCTTTCCCTCTGCCCCTGTCCTCCCCTTTGCTCTCTCTCTTTCTCTCTGTCTCTCAAATAAATAAATCTTTTTAAAAAAATGACCTTTTGCCGCCATTTTGATATCAGGAAGAGTAACTTTGAACCCTTGTTAAGTGAAATATTATCATAAATGAAAAAAAGAGAGAGAACTCCATTCTTCTCATTAGTAGATATATATTTTTAATGTTTCAATTATTATTAATGTATTTAGAATTTTGTTAATAAATCAATTTGTTGCCTACATTTTGTTAGATTTTCTATAATTTGTTATGTTCTATATAATGTCTTAATTTTTGCCTCTTGTCCGCAAAGCTTGAAATATTTACTGTCTACTCCTTTACAGGAGAAGTTTGCCAACCTCTACATTATTTCATCACCAAATGCTACAATCACACTAATCCATGACCAGAAATATATACAACATATATGGCATATATTTTGTATGAAGTTGACTCAAGATGTCACTAATAATTTTCTTAGCAGAAGAATTTTATTTATAATTGTCCTAAACTTATGACTCTATCTTTTCTTCTGCAGTACCATTAAATCTAGGAGAATGGAATTGAAAAGGTATCATTTTGGTCCATCTATCTGAAAAGCATGAAAAATTTCTCAGCTGTTAACTCAGCATATGTGACCGCATTCAAACTCTTCCTGCCTGTAAGGTAGGTAACTATTACTGTCATGTGAAGAGAAAGTTGCCTGAATGCCTGATACCAGGCACCTTCCTGGTTATCTGTTTAAATCCTCATTCCAGATTCATGCTTTGCTATATAGCAATCCCTGTCTCTGAAGCCTGCTTTTTATCATGTTCTCTGCCATTGGTAGAGTGGTTGTGTTGTTTTCCAAATGTATGTGTCTTTCATATTTTCTAACATGGATTGTTATCACACAATTCTTTTATATCCCTATCTTATGCAGCTGTTCTTACTATTCTTTAACAACTATTGTCAGTAATCTGCACATAGAGACATGCATTCATGGTAAGGCTTGAGAAGTAAAGGGATTCTGGAGTATAAGCAGAGGAAAGTTAATACAAGAGAGTGGTACTGGCAGTGAGGTCAAGAAGGAATCCTTGTGGAGCTGGTACACCCTTCCTCTTACTCTCTCATCTCATCTCTCTACTTCTAATCTATGTTCATTTTCAAATGGTCTAATTTGGCCTACTTTCCTTATCCTTAAAATAAATGGTTTAAGACATAATTTTAAATAACTGAAGACCAGATGTTTCCTTCTTGTTTTGCCTGCATAAGACTAACTGAGGAAATTTACTAATATTTAATTATCTTTTGCAATTATTTTGAAATGCTTAATCTTTAAATTAAATAAAGGAAGAAAAAGAAAATGATTTTGATTGTGTAATAGAAAATGCTTAAAGTAGTTTAACTGAAAAGTTGATGTTATAGGAAGTTTTCTAGAAATTGATATTGATTTAATTTTTATGCAGAACACTATACTAGGGAGATACATTGTTTAAAAGAAAGAAAGCAAAAAGATTTTTCTTGAGCGGTTTAGAGAATCTAACTCTTCAAGAATTAGATAATATAATTTTAAAAAACAGCCCAAAGCCCATCACAAGTTAATAAGCAGAAAATGGTTTACCACTGAGAAAATGTTCTAATACATAGTAGGCATGAGATAAAGGAATGATCAGAGTATTGTAGCATTAACTAGGGAAAGTGGTACTTTCTCTAGGAACATCTGCTTTGCTCTGGGCCTATTTCAGGTGGCACGGTGAGCAGCATTCAGCCATAAGCAGGCTACCATTTGCCCCCAGAACCGGTGAACTGTGACCCAGGATATGAGAAGCTCTTTTATCATTAGGCGGATGAGATAAGAAATGTTCTTGTGGTGCTTTACAGTTAAGGGCTCAAGTACCTGACATCTGCCAGCCGTTCCACTCTGTAGGCAACACTAAGGTTACAACTTCTTACACAGACCTCAGTGGGTCTGAAACCTAGGGTTACTTCTGCTTGTTTCCCCAGCTGACTGGCTAGGTCCACCTTTTACTTTATCTTATTTCCAGTCTGTTTTCCTATTTGTCCTATTTTACATCTTTTCCTTCCAAGTTGTAATGAATTTCGAGGAATTTTTTTTTAATCTTTGGCACTTTTACAGATTACACTCTATATTGTAGAAACCTCCCCCATTATATGACTCCCTTCATACTAGGAAGGAATTGCCAAAAAGGTAGGAAGAAGACCAAGTGCAAGTGGTACCATGGAATTCTAGGGAAGGTACCCTCGGAGAGAGTTCATTGCTGCACATGAAGACTAAGAAAAGAAAGAACATAGGCTTTGACTTATGAAGGCTTTCAGCATTGTTTTCCATCCTTTCCCCATTTCTGATTAATTTTCATGATTCTTCTCTGTCTTTGGCATTAGTGCACTTTCTACCCTCCAGTGAGAGAATCCCCACTATCCCACTATCTTCAGACAAACACAATTAGTGCTCTTTCCACTCCCCAGTGTGAGAATCCCCACTATCCCACTACCTTCAGATAAGCCTAAAGAGATAGGATCATGGAGCTCCAAGGAAGCCTTCCTCAAGAGTGAGTGTTTAGGGGCGCCTGGGTGGCACAGCGGTTAAGCGTCTGCCTTCAGCTCAGGGCGTGATCCTGGCGTTATGGGATCGAGCCCCACATCAGGCTCCTCTGCTATGAGCCTGCTTCTTCCTCTCCCACTCCCCCTGCTTGTGGTCCCTCTCTCGCTGGCTGTCTCTATCTCTGTCAAATAAATAAATAAAATCTTTAAAAAAAAAAAAAAGAGTGAGTGTTTGGCATTGGCAATGTTCATCACTATAGGGCTTAGGAATTAATGAGAGGGCTGTGAAGGATAGGAGGGAGGTAAAATTGAGGAGATATTTTTGTGATAGGGAAGATTTATCATCTGTTTTAGGAGAAAAGAAGAACCCACAGAAGAAAGATTGGAGATACAAAAGAGGGAGTTGGGGAATGGGATGGTGCACTTCTTATACTGAAACAAGGTTGGAAAAGCAGATTCTGAATGAATCTACTAAAACATTAATGGGGAGTTGGAATTAAGACAGATGGCTCCCATTTCAGTAAACTAGGAAGTGTTTTCAGATTACATTTGTTTAATTGCTCATATAATTCAACTGAGTTGACATGGAAATTTATATACTGGTTCAAGAGAGGTGACTGAACATTTTGACAGCTTTTGTCTTTCCTACCAGAATTCTATTGAACTGACAGAAGAAATGTAAAACAATAATAAACCCATAGCAACTACAGAAAGCAGGGAAGGGTGCTATCAGAAGTGCAAACTTCTGGGAGGTATTAAGCAAATAGGATAAGACTGATGGCATATCCCAACAAAGCTGAACCTACAGCTCCATAGAGATGGAAAAGATCTTCCAAAACAAAAGGAACCTTAAATAAGCTCAAGGTTAAAGGCTATAAGGAACTGAGAAGAATAGGCTATGTCTGGTTGGCCAGTTAATTTCAGGGTGGTAGAACAACCGTACCAGCACCCCGCTTTCAAAGTATCTGACTCTACTGGGTACAGGATAAAGACACAAATTTGGAATTCTAAATATGATATGGGAGAGTCCCAAAGATTTTAATGAGATAGTGTCTCCTCTGATTCATGGGCCCCCCAAAATAAGGAAATGTGTCCACCCAAAAGGCATGCTGTATACACAAGCCAGCCTGGCAGTTGGCCAGCACCATGTCATCATCTTTGCTGTCAGAGCCAGGTGAACACTGTTACTTGAAATACACTCTGGGTAACAATATTCAGTTTTCAAGATCTTTGCCTGTAAATATGAATAGATAACTAAGAACTAAAATTCAAGAATAACCAATACAAACAGAAAGAGGCAACGAACTCAACAAATTTGGTTTACTTTTCAGAGTATGTGTAGAAACTATGTTGCCAGAAGGAATACTTTTCTCAATAGGTTGCCTTGCCTATCATAAGGACATAAAGATTGGTGATGGTCTCTCTCATCCCAAAGAAATCCTACACGTTCAGAGTACTTCTTATTGGGCGCCTGCTAGCAATGGACCATATGGCCAGTCTGTCAAGGTTAGTGACATGCTTAAGGTTTTCTTATTTTTGTGGCAATTGACTAATGTGAAATAAGTTGACCCATTGGCTCTTTTTTAATAACAAAGTTTTCAACTCAACTATAACCTTTACCATATTAGTGATCCCAGATATATAGAGTGACATCTTTAAAAGGGGAACCTGATTTGTAGGCAAACACAATTAACAAAAGCAATTTTATATATTATTTCATCTGTAAAAAGTTAACCAAAAGATATGCTATGTGGATTTTTTGGTAATTAACTGAAAATAAATGTAAATTTATTTTACAGCACAGTTTTAATGTTTAAAAATGATTCCTGGATCAGTTTCTGCAGTGGAAAACTGCTGGTGGTTCTTATTTGTTGTAGTCTTAGTTTAGGATGTGAAACAAAGATATTTGTTATTTTTTGGTTTTTGATTTCTAGCTTAATTAAGTGGTCAAAGAATGTACTCTAAATGATTTAGTCTCTTGCAATTTGTTGAGACTTGCTCAATGGCCCACATGACCGATTTTGGTATATGATCCATATGCATTTATAAAGAATGTGTATTCTATTATTGTTGGGTGTAGTGTTGTATATATGCCGATTAAGGGAGGTTTTTTAAAAGTATTCTTTAGATCTTCTATATCTTTGCTGATTTTTTTTCCTTTTTTTTCTTTACCAATAATAGAGAGAGGTGGTTGTATGGATCTGTCTTCTCTTTTAAGTTTTGTCAATTTTTGCTTTAGATGTTTGAAGGTATGTGAAAGCACATTTAGAATTGTTTTATCTTTCTGATAAGCAGATTACCTTTTATCATATATTCATTTTAAAAGTAGAATAACGGCACCAGTTTTTCTATTTAGAGTTACAGTGGTATATATTATTCCATCCTTTTACTTCCAGCCTTTCTCTATCTTTATATTTAGAGAAAATCAATTATAAATAGCATCTGATTGTATTTTTTAATCTAGTTTGAAAACGTTTGCTTATAACTAGAGCAAACATTTTTAAGTAATTACTCATGTATTCATGTTTATAATGATCTGTTTTCTGCTCTTTTCACTTATTTCATGTTCTTTTTCCTTTTTTACATTATTTAAGGTTAAGAAGACTTCCTTCATTATTTTACCCCCCCCTTTTTGGTTTGTTAATTACACCTTATTTTACTCTGTTGTGTACATATCCTAAAGAATATACTCTCTAGTCTGGACTTATTACAAACTCATGTAATTCCATACATTTAAAACTTCTTGACCAACACTAGGAACTTAGAATATTTTGTGTTCGTGTGTCACCATCCTTTGTGTTATTGTTATCTGTCATTGTACTACTGCATTTGTTTTATTCCCCAGAAGGCATTGTAATTACTGCTTTGTACAGTCAGTATTCATTTATATTTATCCACAGTTTTACTATTTCTGTTGGATTTCTATGCTTCCATTTGGAATTATTTTCCATTCGCCAGCAGAACTAACCTTTATATGCATTTTAGTGAGGATATGCTGGTGATAATTTCACTTGTTTTTTGTCTGTCTGCTAATGTCTTTATTTTACATTCACTTTTGAAGAGTATTTTTGGTGGGTATAAAATCCAGGAAGACAGTTGCCTTTCAGCAACTTGAAAATGTCATTCCATTATCTGTTTTTTATTATTTCCATTGACAAGTCGACTACCATTCTTATTTCTGTACCTTTGAAAGTAAGGTATGTTTTTTCCATTTGGCTATTCTCAAGGTTTTGTTTTGTTTTTTTCTTTGTCTATAGTTTTTAGCAGTTTTACTATGATGTGTCTTTCTTTGCCTTGATGTCTTTCACTTTGAAAATTCTTTGCCCTTTTTAATTCAGTTGTTTCTTGCCTTATTATTTTTTTACTCCCCAGTCTGGGACACCAATTAAATATACTTTTTTTACCATTCTCATATTGTAGCTACAAACTTTTTAGTATTTTCATGCCTTTTATTACCCAAATTTCAACCCAAATACTTTCCGGTATTTCTTCCAGATCACTTTTCCTCTCTTCAGCTTCCAATATTCTGTTTAACCCATAAATCTTATTCTTAATTCCAGTTATTACACTTTATTAGCCCTAGAAATTCTATTTGATTTTCTAAATAAATTCTGCCATTCTAGAATCTTTAAATTCTTCATGTCATGTTTTTTTCAAACCTATTAATCATAGCTTTTTTTCCAAACTGATAATTCCAATAAATGGCTCATCTGTTGATCTGGTTTTTTTCTTCCTGTCCTGTTTTATGTTTTGTGTGTGTGTTATTAATGCCAAATACTACGTTTGCTAAACTGTAGTGACTCTGGATAATGTCCTCTTTCTCTGTGGATTTGGCTGGACAATAGCGTGTTGACAGATTACTCTAATGCTGGGATTCAGTTGGCAATTGCTCAATCTACCTCTTCTTGGTCTCTGCTTTGCTACTGTGAACATCTGGATTTTTATTGAGATCCTGGGTTATTTTGTTTTGTTTTTGTTTTTTTAAGACTTTATTTATTTTGGTGCCTGGGTGGCTCAGTCCTTAAGCGTCTGCCTTCAGCTCAGGTCATGATCCTGGCATTCTGGGATCAAGCCCCGCATGGGGCTCCCTGCTCAGCGGGAAGCCCACTTCTCCCTCTCCCACTCCCCCTGCTTGTGTTCCCTCTCTTGCTGCCTCTTGCTCTGTCAAATAAATAAATAAAATCTTAAAAAAAAAAAAGACTTTATTTATTTATTTATTTTATTTGAGAGAGAGAGAGTGTGTGCACATGCCTGTGTGCAGGGGGAGGTGTAGAGGGGAAGGGAGAGGTGCGAGCAGACTCCACGCTGAGTGTGGAGCAGGAGGCAGGGCTCAGTCTCATGACCAGAGATCATGACCCCGAGTTCATGACCTGAGCCAAAATCAAGAGTTGGATACTTAACCGACTGAGCCATCCAGGTGCCTGGAGATCCTGGGGTTTTTAATTAGGATCTCTCCCCCTTAGAAGTTTCTGAACTCTATTTTTTTTTCTCCATGGGACTGTGTGACTGTGGAAAACCTTGCTTAGTCCTTCAGTGGCTTTCTGCCTAGCTTCTTATCCTCCTGTTTTGTAAAATTTGGTAATTCAACAAATCATTTTTTATTCTTCAGTTCATTTATCTTTTGAAAATGCATGCTTTATTGTTTGCATTAAATTTTATAAAATAATTGCATGTATCATAAAACATAGACTTTTAGAATGTGGCAACTTCCTTATCTCAGCATTTAAAAAGAAGCTTCTTCACATAGCCGGTTTTCCCTGGAACCTGAGTAAAGTTTGTTTGTTTGTGTGTTTTTCTTCTTTTTCATTTTCTTAACCAGGCCTCAGAGTTTGTATCATTAAGATAGTTATTCGTGTTTGGAATAGTCATAAGATTATAGAATTTAGCACTGGAAGGAACCTAAGACGTCATCTTCTGTTGGCTAACCTCCCACACAGTGCAGAAATGCTTCCTGCAGCATCCTTGGCATATGCTCATCCGGTCTCAGTTTGGATATCTTCAGCAAAGGAGCTCATCATTTCCTGAAACAATCCATTCTGTTGGACAACTCTATTTTAAAAATCCTTATGTTGAGCTAAAATATGCCTCTTTGTAACTTATACTCATTTACTCATTGTTTCAAGTTTTCCTTCTGGAGTAAGTCAAAACAAGAGAACATTTTAGATAGTGCTTAAAGCAGATCTAAATGCCATTCCTGTCTTTTTTATTTTTAATTAATTTTTTTTTGTTTTCTTGTCCCAAACCATTGAACATAAATTGCTAAGCTTAGATAATAATCAGAAGTAAGGCCATCTACTTAGTAATGATTAAAAACTATCTTTACATTATACAAATCCCTCTGACATTTTGAAGATAAAAATCCTTTTTTAATTACCTTGAATTATATTTTTTTATAGAAAAGGGAGTAAGAAAACCTCCATCTATTTTCAAAGAGGACACTGCATTACCAGTTGTGGGAACGTAGAGAAAACCAATCTTCAGTTGTAGAGATCTGGTGGAAATCTGGTGGTGTGCATTTTTGTTTTCTTTTTATATGGGTAGAACAGCCTTTAAAACCTGTTGTTTGTGAACTAATGATGACAGTAATCTTACAATAACTAATATTTATTGTGTATTATCAATGTATAATTCATGTATCTTGTCTCTACCTTTAAACTGAGTTCTCTGCTCAGTGTAAACTATCTAATCCCTCATAGCGTAATTTACAATTCAAAAAGGACACTTGAGTCAAAGAAGGTACTATTAGTAATACACAGAGACAATGGGTATAAGCTGGAACTATTAAGGCAGAGCAGGATTTACAGTCACTCTTCTTACAGCTAAATTCCAAGTTATTCTCTTGGTCTGAAATTTATATGTATATGTATATATGCCTCATTGTTGCAAATAATTCTGAAAGGCATTTTTTAAAGGTTAGTATGTTCTGTCCTCATAATTTAAGCTCCCACTTAAATCGCACTCTCTCCTTCACAATTCATGACTGCACAATGTCATTTTATAGGCAAAATTTGCTACTTTTTTCATAACTTGTCAAAAATGAAAAAAAAAATCCACTGTCCATATTCAACCCTTGTTTAGCTAAAATGAAGGAAGCCATAGAGCTTGGAAGGCTAGACCACCTATCCTCAGGCAGTCCCTTATTGGCCCTTAAGTTGTTTGCAAGATGTGAGAAGAGGTGGAGTTTGAAGAATCAGAGCCATTGTGTTTATAACTCCTGTATTTCCAGACCTAATTAAAAGAGAGCATGGGGAGTGCCTACTGCTTCCAAGTTATTTTGCAAAAAATAATTCCCTTTTTATGAAACTAATCTCACGATCCCTAAAGAATGCCTATCCTCATTCTAAGCCCATCCTCCTTCTCAGCCTTGGCTGCACAATCAAGTGGGGCTGATGCCCGAGTTTCGCTTTGATTTAATTGGTTTGAGATGGAGCCTGGGTTTGAGATTTTTAGAAGTTCCCCAGGAAATTAAATATATTTCTAGGGTTCCTAAGGTTACACAGGGTAAGGGGATGAATGGTATTTTTCCTGGCCCAAGATCTGTGATTTCAAGTTCTGGCATAAGTAAAGTTCCGGTAAAAGGAACACATAGATTGCAGATCTTCACACCTCCAGATCAAGTAATCACACTGAAACATCTGGTTACTTCTAAAGGAGATTTTCAGAATCCTGCCAGTAGATTGAGGGTGGAGGTGATTCTTAATTCCACCCCCCCAAAAAAATATATGCTTTTAACCTCAACCTGACAGAAATCACTTTAAGATCTTCTGTTCATAAAATAAAGAGCTTGGTAAGTTTCTGCAGTATTGCCTACTTTAGAAATTGGATCAAAGCAATGATTAGGCAAGCTTTGGGGAAATTCATGTCTATCTTCTTCCTTTTATTTGTAGAAGAGGAAAACAAGGCATAGAAATACTTGTTTCCCTTGTTCTTGCTTTTTTACCCTTTCAAAGGGGTTTAAGGTAGTTACTGTTTATTCTGTCTCAAAGGAGGCAAGTTTCACACAACTAATTTTCATTAGGAGTAATATTAGACAGTGATCATGCAAAAGTGCCTCCTCTTTTTATGGTATCTTTTCTAATTTATGCGTTGCTACAGTCAGATTATGTGTCTGACTCCAGAATGTGTTGAGGAAGATATTTTTCCACCTTTGAATCTAATATTCTTTTTTCTTAATGACTTTATATCCTTATGTCCTCTGCTCTATTTTTTTTAAATCTGTATACATTTTCCCCCCTGAGTAAGTTATATCCAGAAAAGTTAGCTGTCAAATCATGATTTTGAACATTGACTAAATATTTGTGAGTCTACCTGCTGGAATGAAGTGAATCTCAAGTGAGCCAAGCAGCTCAGCTCTCCCACCAAACACTGGTCCTTAACACTGCCAAAGGCCTCACTGCAATCAGACTTCAGTTCTGAGAGTTAATAGTTTCCTCACGCTCCTCCCTCTGTCAAGTATATTTAGCTGAGCTTGTGCATATGACTTCAGTTCATAAAAAGTTTACAAGTGCAGCTGGAATGCTCAGCATTTGATTGTTACATAAATAAGTATTTGAGAACATATGTAAACTTGACAGTGTTAGTACCAGATGTTCTAGTAACACAGTAATGTACTTCGAATGTCCGTTCTCACTTTCGGCTTGTTTATTTTGGCAGTATCTCTTTATCTGCTAAGCTTCAGATAAGCACATATTAACTCTGTCCACAGTGTCGATCCTCTTATTGTTACATTCAAGTTGCATTTATTACATTTAGTGTATAGGAAGTACAAATAACATAGACATTGATACACAAAGTCGTTTTTTATGTCTTCATAAAATACAAATATTTCAACTCCTAAATGTTTGTGGTATGTAAAAAAATAAAGAACTCTCTGGGCTTCTGTATATATTCTCATCTATACAGGAATCGCCTTTCCAATTATGGGTTATCCAAGTATTTTCCTTCTCTCTCTGACCACCACGAACTTAAATTAAGAGATTTCTGCCTACTACACACATTCTCCTGCCTTTCTCAGACTTTCCCTACCCCTTAACCATAGCTGACCATATCTTAATATGGTAGAAGCTATTAGCATTCTAAAGCACAGTTTTTGTTTCTTTATGGCTTTATTTTGCAATTATTTCAAACTTACAGAAAATGACAAGAATAAGAATGGTCATGGAATACTCCTATATCTTCTACCCAGATTCACCTATTGTTGACATTTTGCCCCATTTCCTTAATCAGATGAGTATGCTCACTTGCCCTTTCTCCATTTGTTTATGTATATGTGTACATATACAAAACATATTTATTACGTGTGTATTTATATATGTGTGTAGGTTTGTGCACACACGTGTTGTTCTGAGCCTTTTAAAAGTTAGTTGCATGACCTTTTACATCCTTCAGAGTATAAGTTTTTCTAAGAATAAGAATACCGTCTTGCATACAGGTAAATTTTAAATTGATATGCTTTTCTAATCTTCCAGCTATATTCTTCCTTGCTTGGGCTTTGACTGATAGAAGACTGTGTCTGAGTTAGGGGCATGGCCTATGTGAGCTGTGAGTTTCCATCAGTGATCCTGTGGAGTAGAACATAAAATGGGTTTCAGAGATATGAGTCCAGGACCTCCTATACTGGTTGCCTCTGATCTTGAGGGAAGGAGTAGAGCAGCATTCAGATAAGAGTTAGTATAGTAAGGAGTAGTAGGAAAAGGGGAATAAAAGTGGGTAAATTACTACTAATTTATAGAGTAGGCCTAGGAATTATGCTTCAGGTTGGCATATTGGATGCATGGCACAGTTCTGAAAGAAGAGAGTCAACTGAGTTCACTGCTTGAATTGCTTCCCTTGGTGGGAAATGTGTTTTATTTATATGTAATATTGTAAAAAAAATATTTTAGAAACACACCACATTATAAACTTTAAGCTCACCTCCAAAAATACAGGAAAATAAGAAAAATGTGCATGAGGTTAAATAAGAGGACATCTAATTAGCATTCTTACAGAATGAGCTGTAGATTTACTGGAGACTTACTAAGGGAAAAATACCAGAGCACCAGACTAGCACATCAATCATTTGAAATTGCCTGACAGTCTTGAAGAGGATATCCTGGCTGCAGAAAGCACATAGCTGTCTTAAGGCTAGAGGCCCAGGTCAAGACATAGTAAGAACAAAAGATGAGCACTTTTGAGAGGAACCAGCTGGCTTAAGGTGATCCAAAGTGCACAGATGTTAAGGGCTTACTGTTCCAACAATACCATTACCTAACACAAGAATAGCAGAATAGCCATTTAAAAAAATTATGAAACTTGATTTACCATGTTGACCCTTGAGGTCTGACTAATGTGTGTTTCTTTTCCATCATGCTAATTTTCTATTTCTATTTTAATTTTATTTTTATGTGTGTATTCTTGAAAAATAAAATGTAATGAGTCTTTCTTAGAAATATATATAGAATTCTGTTGATGTGAGATCTTGAGTAGGTTTTTTAAATGCATCTAACCACAGTATCCAGGAATCTGTAATTTTCTCCATGCTGCCTCAAAATTCCTCAAACTCTAACATAGGTGGTTCTGCGGCAAGTAGAGAGATAGTAGCTCTCAAGCCGATTATACGCCTCTGATGTGGTAATTGAATGTAAAAGGGAGTAATCTAAAACTCAGAGCCAAAGTGGTTTGAATCACGGGAGTAATCAGGAACTGGAAACAACGGTGGTTTGGAAAATTAATTTTGTTGTTGCTGAGTGTGTTACAGTCTAAAGTCATGAAAAATCGTTCTACGGTCTTTAAGACTGTGGTCGTCGTTTTCTATTCAATAATATTGACCACTTTGTGAATGTAAGGAATGTCAGTCACTGATCATTATTACATACCCTAGAAAAGAGTCATGCATACCCTTTAAAAATATTTACAATGAAGCACCCACCACAGATAGAATCAACAGCATACAGCCTGACTCAGAGGTACCCAAGTTGATGTATTCAACAAGTATGATTAAGTACTCAGTGAAGCCTTGCTGCCTCTCTCTCTAGCATTCCTGAGCACACAGGTTGGCCATGTAAAAATGCCTTGTTGCATGCAGCACACCATACAAGGAAACTTCCTCTTTCACTCTTACATGAAGATGTGGAAACAGTAATATTGAAAGTGTTCCTCTATAACTAGTGGTCTCTATTTTCAATTCTAGGACATAGTCACTGTATAAATAAGCAGAATTTCAAATTTGCTTATCAAACTCTGTAAGTACATCCTCGTTTGCTATTTGTGTTCAGAGAATGTGAGAGCGAGACCATCTAATTGAGCTGCAGCCTGCTTCCTCTTTTTTTTAAACCATCACAATAGCTTCACGGCGATGAACTTTGAAGAATAGCTTAAACTTACTCGCTTTTTTCTTTCTTCTCAAGTTAGTGTCACTTCAAAAATAAAAATAGGCACTCTTATTGGAACTTTAGGAGTAATGCTGGGTATAAACAGGCTTAGAATATACTTAACTATAGTAATCCTTCCCGACACACATAGAGATGAATTGATAACTGGATTTGGCATTTCAAATATTTTTTACCCAAGGCAAGGGCTTTAAGGTGTTTTCTTGGTATTAGAGAGTTTAGAGATGAGAAAGGTGCCATTTATTATTTTCTCTTTCTGTCAGTTTAGGACTTCTCTTTGCAATCATGTTTATAATACTGGGCCTATCTGTTCTTAAATGTTTTACCTGTTGAAGAATGTTCCATCAGAGGATGTGCGAAAATCTTAGATTGTTATGTACCCAAGGTTTTGACTGAATAATAGTCTGATACAATCAGATAAGGTAATTTATTGGAAGAGAACCTCGGACTTGGAATCAGAAGTAGTGAGTTCTAATCAGGAATCTGCAAGATAATTCGTATATGATCTTGAACAAATCACTTAGTGTCTCTTGATTCTCCATTTACTCATGTGAAATGTGAGAGGTTTCAGCCAGCCTGTAGATTCCTCCAGTGCAAAATACATTCCGTCAGTTAAGCATCAAATAAATAAGTCAGTTAATCATGTTAACCACAGCAACTGATCAGCCAAAATATTTAAGGCATTTATAGTAAGACTATGAACAGTCAGAAAACTACATTGTCAGGGCACCTGGGTGGCTCAGTTAGGTAAGCCTCCGACTCTTGATTTTGGTCAGGTCATGATCTCAGGGTTGTGAGATCAGGTCCCATGTTGGGCTCTGCGCTTAGTGAGGAGTCTGCTTCTCTCCCTCTCCTTCTGCCTCTCCCCCTACTCTCGCATGCTCACTCTCTCTAAAAACAAATAAATCTTTAAAAAACAAAAAAGAAAACTACATTGTTATATCTTGAGAACATCAATATCAGTTTTCTTAGTATCGGTACTATTTTGCCAAGTAACGGCAATTTAAAAGATCTTTCTCTCAGATATGGTAGTAGTATACGATTTTGCTACCATATTATCTTCTGGACTATAACCATAACTTACCTATTGCCCAGGGCCATAGGCTATAAAAGATTTAAAAAATTGAGAAAAATTTTAAAAATTTAAAAAGATTAACTTTCACAATCCTACTTTCTCATGGGACTCAAGGAAGAAAATAACTGCCCTTTAAAAAAGACAACTATATTCCTCATTCCTCCAAGAAGCAGAATATCCGAATGAAAAATAAGTAGTCGTTTAACCATTTTCAACTTGAGAGCCCACGAATTTGAATAATGTTTTTCTTTACAAAACAGAATATTTTACTGTATCAACAGAGTATTTATTTGTAAACATACAACCTCACAGTTTACTTATAATAAAAAAAAAAAAAGCATAGCACTTTAACTCAGGCGATCTGGCTTCAAGAATCTGTTCTATCACCTGTTACATAGATATGTTTAGGATAATTCCTTTAACATCTCTAAGCCTCAGTTTCCTTATTTTTAACAAGGTAGTAGCAATAAGCCTTGTCTTGGAGCTGTTGTCTGGATGAATGAAATAATGAATGTGAATCGTAAAGGCTAGTATTATAACATTAACTCTCACAAAAATATTCTAAAATATTTTATATTTAATAAATTGTATTATTTCCATTCGAATATGTATAGATAACATCATATATCTACAGAAAGTATTATAAAACTCAAGTATTAAAGGTGGAACGTAGGAAGGGGAATGAAACCAACATTTCTTGAGTACCCCGCCACAGCATCGGGAAAAACCAGACAATCGCTTTATTTTCTACCTTCTACATAATGCGCTTTCTAACTCCTGTAAGAGACAGGGGTTCGCCGTGTTATCCCCACCATAAGAGAAAGGAACTCTATACCTTTCTGGGTCCTATAAATTATGGAACAAAGAAGAGTTACTCAAATATGGAGAAACTCTAGATTTTCCTCCACCACCTCACTCCTGTACCATTCCCCCAATTTTTATTTTCTTAATACATAAACCATGGATAAATTTTTGGCTCACAAGTCTAGTGGCTATGGCTGCACACCAAGCTGTGAACTGATTTGTGTTTCAGAAGGAGGCTGCTATTCCAGTTTGCATCCAGGTGGATTTTTAGCTGAAATGCCATGAGAAAAAAAAATGAAAAAAGAAAAACCTTCTTCATCGTGAATATGAGATAATTACTTTTCAAAAATCATTGCAGCCCCAATCCAAGAAGGGGCCACAAGGTTTAATTGTGGGTGTGCTATTTACAGATTAATTAGGACATTTAACTTCATTTTTTATGCCACAGAATTAATCCCATAAAAATTAGTGATCTCGAAGGAGTCAGTTGTCAACTCTGACAAGATCTCTTTGCCATAATCTATTAAAATGCTGCTTTTATCTTGTCTTGCCTGTGTCATATTTTATGGATTTTTTCATAAACACTACCTATACTTCATAAATGTCTCAATTTTCTAGTCTATTAACATTACTTCAAAAGCAATTGATAAAAGAGTAGGGCATGCATGAAATAATACACCAATAATGTGAAGTGCTGGAGGCAAGAACAGTGGGTAGGATCTGCACAGCTTGTGAGCTGAAACAATGAAAGGATGTTTTATCTACGACAATAAAGAAACAAATGATCATTTTTGATAGTAGAAAAAAGATTGCTAGTAATTGGGCAGATGAAAAATGGGTTACACAGAAAATACAGCATATTTTGAAAATGAAACTGAAATGAGAAAATAAACATCCCCAAGTATATATTTACATTATGGGGAACCTTTTTCCTTTGGTTTCTAAAGATGTGGTATTCAGCTTGTTTTAACTTAGGCATGATAGTTTTATTCTGTATGTAAACCATATTTCCTTTGCATGCATATATTTAACAAACCTATTAATATATGCATTTTATGTATTGACTACAACAAATGTTGGAATTGGTGTTTTTAATCTTTATAATTATACAGTTTTGGCTTTTGAAATCAGTTTAATTTTTCTTTTAATGTATAAGTGATATGTCTCTAGCACCCCCTTTCAGTTTTTAAAGCACTAATATGTGACCTAGGTTGATATAATGAAATGAGAATCTTATCTGGATTTGTACCACAAATTTAATTCACAGGAATGTAAACAAATTGAATTTTCTAAACTTAATCAGTTATTATGTATTTAAATCAACCAAATGAAAAACAAAGAAGAACAAGAGCATCAAATAGAAGTAGAATTCCTGACTTTCATTTTATGCTTCATGTTTTACCACCTGATTTAGCTAAATGAAACCAGATACTGCTCTGGCATTTCATTGTTAAGATATTAGGCTGTATAAAATGAGTGACCATAGGTCCCAATATGCCTGGGCAGTCCTGGTGTTTACCTGTAACAATCAGTAACTCCTTTCATTCCCAGAAATGTATTGGCATGGTTGATAAAGTATGTGGTTACCTATATGGTCGAATGAATATTGGAAGGGATGTTTTAGTAATACATTTAATTGTAAGTTTCTTGAAACCTACATGGTACTATTTGAAATAATTAGTGTGATTTAGTTTTAAATTCAGAAAAGTTCTTGGTTCTTGATTCCTTTTTTTTTTTAACTTGGAAACAAGTTCATTTTCTTGTTGTTCAGGTCAAGAAATAATCTTTAATAACTCCATTGTGATCATTCAAGTCTAATACTTGGCAAGTGGATGATTTTTCTCCTACCTTGAGAAGTGGTGATAGAATAGGTTGTTGAATTGTACTGATGGTACTCTATGAAGTACTAACCTAAGGAAGCAGTCACCAGAATTATTGAGTAGTATACAGACTTACCATATGTGGTGAAAGACAATAAAGCATGATAACAGTTTATTAACCGACCTAACTTCCACCCATCTCCCCAACTCATTTCTCCTTCAGTCTTTCCCATCCGAGGAGACATCATAAATATTCAACCAGTTTCTGAAGGCAAAAACCTAGAGATTTCCATTTTTCCATACATATGACCTCAATCACCACCTATGTATATACAAATGACTCACATATTTATATCATTAGTCAAAATTATTTCTCAGAGCTCCAGAATTTTATATCTAGTTGCCATTTTGTCATCTCTTCATAAATTTGTCAAGAGAAATCAAAGTTAGCATGCCCAAACAACAAATCATGACTTGTCCCTAAATGTTGGCCTCTCCCAATGTCCCTAAGTCAGTAGTAACACCTAAGCANAAAATTATTTCTCATTAGTCAAAATTATTTCTCAGAGCTCCAGAATTTTATATCTAGTTGCCATTTTGTCATCTCTTCATAAATTTGTCAAGAGAAATCAAAGTTAGCATGCCCAAACAACAAATCATGACTTGTCCCTAAATGTTGGCCTCTCCCAATGTCCCTAAGTCAGTAGTAACACCTAAGCACAAAATCTTGATGACATCCTCCAAATATCCCTTTCCCAGACCCTCATTTTTTCATATCAAAGTGTAATAGGACATCGAGTGATCTTCCTAAGCATCTCTGGAATCCATTCTCTTCTCACCATCTCTGCCCCCGCTATCTTAGTACAAGCTCCCATCATCACTCACCCAGCCTGTTCTAGCAGTTTCTTCCCTGGTCTTGGTATCAACTCTGGCTCTCTAGCCAGAGTGGTATTTCTTAAAAGTGCATATTTGATCATGTTGACCTCTTTATTCCTTTTCCATCTCTACTCTTTCCACCTCTATTACACTTTCATTCATTCATTCAGTTACATTCTAGTAACTGAACATGTGGCTCTGACCTTATAGAGTTTTTATTTTATTGGAGAAGCAGACACTAAATATACAAACTAATGGAATAATTTCAGATTCCACTAAGTACAGGGGAAAAATAAATTAGGACACAGTCATGGAAAATAATTAGGACAGGTATTCACTTTTAGATTAGAGAGTCAGAGAATGCTTTCCCCCAAGGATTAGCTTGTGAAGATCTGCAGAAAGAGGTAGGAATGAGTTAGGGTAAGGGGCAGTATAGTGAGTGAGGAAGAAAATAGTCAGAGATTAGGTTGGAGAGGTAGGAGATGATGATAGCAGATAAAGAAGAGGGAATGATTTGGCACATTCTGGAGGTAGAGCTAACAGAATTTGCTAATGGTTGGCAAAAGAAAGGTAGGAATTAAGGATGATGCCTAGACAAAAGACACATGAAAAGATGCTCAACATCACTCATCATCAGGGAAATACTAATCAAAACCACAACAAGATAGCAACTTATACCGGTTAGAGTGACTACAATCAAAATGACAAGAAATAACAAGTGTTGGCAAGGATGTGGAGAAAAAGGAACCCTTGTGCACTGTTATTGGGAATGTAAATTGGTACATCCACTGTGGAAAACAGTTTGGAGGTTCCTCAAAAGATCAAAAACAGAAATACCATATGATCCAATGATTACACTCTTGGGTATTTAACCAAAGAAAAGAAAAACAATAATTCAAAAAGATATATGCCCTCCTATGTTTATTGCAGCATTATTTACAATAGCCAAGACAGGGGAGCAACCTAAGTGTCTATCAATAGAAGAATGGATAAGCAAAAAGGTGGTACACACACACACACACACACACACACACACACACGAGAGAATATTACATAGCCATAAAAAAGAATGAGATTGTGACATTTGAGACAACATGGATGGACCTAGGGGGTATTATGCTAACTGAATAAGTCAGGCTAAGAAAGACCCATACAATGATTCCACTCATAAGTAGAATTTAAAAAAAAAAAAAAAGCAACCCACAAATGAAAAAACAAACAAAAAGATCAATCAGACTTACAAATACAGAGAACGAACTGATGGTTGTCAGAGGGGAAGGGGATAGGTAGATGGAATGAATAAGTCACAAGAATAAAAGGAACAGGATAAAGAATACAGTCAGTGATATTGTAATAGCCATGTAATGGGACGGATGGCAGCTACACCTGTGGCGAGCACAGCATCATGTATAAACTTGTCGAATCACTATGTTGTACGCCTGAAACTAAGGTAACATTCTGTATCAACTACACTCAAATGAAGGGGGGGAAGGATGGTGTCTAGACATTTGGCTTGACTATCAAATGAATGGTAGTCCTTTAAATTAAGATGGGGAGGAGTAGAGAAGAAGCAAGTCTAATGGGTATGGGAGAAAATCCAGTTTTCCTTCTGGCTGGGGCAGGTTAAGTTTATGGTATCTGTAAGACATCCAAGTGGCTCTATCAAGTAGATACAAGAATATATGAGTCTGGAGCTCAAGGGAGAGGTCAGAGCTGTAGATACAAAATTGAAAGCTATAACGTATCAATGGAGATTAAAATCTGAGAACCAAATAAAGTTACCTATAGAGAAAAGTTAGAGAAGTGAAGAGAGGAGGGACCAAGTCCTGTAGCACTCTTAATAAGATCAGTTAATCTCCTTTGTGGATCTCTATGTGTTAGAGATAGAAAGAAAACTAAGAAAGCATGGTATCTCAGAAGTGAATAAAGTTAAAGAATGAGGAATGGGAAAAATATAATGAAGACTTAGGTAGTGATGTAAATGCTGCTCTGAATAGAATGAGGACAGGGAACTGACCTCTGGATTTGGCAAAGTGGGACTTGTTGAGAACTTAGACAAGACTGGATTCAACAGAAGCGTAGAGATAGACGCCTGATAGCTATGGTGAAAGTGCAAGTGGGAAAAAGAAACAGTGGGTATATGGATATAGACCACACTTGGGGTTTTGCTATATAGGGGAACAGAAATAGGGCAGTTGCAAACTGGCATCAAGAGATTATTGTTTTTAAGATGGAAAGTAACGGGGCCCTGGGTGGCTCAGTCAGTTAAGTTTCTCCATCCAGCTCAGGTCATGATCTCAGTGTCCTGGGATGGAGCCCCACACTGAGTCTCCCCACTGAGTCTACTTCTCCCTCTCACTCTGCCTGCCACTCCCCCTGCTTGTGCTCTCTCTCCCTCTCACAAATAAATAAAATCTTTTAAAAAAATGGAAATTACTACAGCATATTTTTATGGTAATGGGTATAATCTGAATGATAAGATAAAACTGAACCCGTAGGAGAGCAGAACCATACTTCTAAAATACAAGTCTTTGTGTTGGCAAGATGGATGTGGGGTGGTTTAACCTTAAGTAGGAACAGGAATGATTCTCTTGTGATCTAAGGGCAGGTGCAGTATACAGGCTCAACTGTTTGTAGATTTGATGTTGGAAAAATGAAATAAGCCAGGTCATCAATTTAGAGAAGATGAAGTATAAAGTGATTGTCAGGAGAATGGGGAAGTTAAATTACTAGGGAAATGTGGTAGGATTGGGCAGCATTAAAAGCCTGCTTGGAATTTGTGATCAGAAATTCAATGTGATATCTGTACAGTTCTGTTTCCTCTGGTGACACTGAGCAGCTTGGATTGTAGCACAAAGTAGTTGGAGAGTTTGGTGTAGTTTCTGGGTTTTTGACAAAAAAAACAGAGTAGCAAGGTGCAAAGGAGTTAAGGGAATGATTAAAATTAGAGCCCAGAATCTGAGCCAGACAAGGAGAGATGTGAGCATATGACAGGGGAGCAGGGAGTAGTAGAAAGTGGTGGAGTCAGTGATTTGGAACTCTGAATGAAGTTAAAACTTTTTAGAGAGAAGAGACTGGAACGAGTGGACTCTAAAGGTAGAAGGTAGTACCTAGCAAGTGGGATGTTTAAAATCAAGATTTTAGAAGTAATGTAGTTATTGGTGAGGACCAGGCTGGTCAGTATTTCTCACACTTTTTGGACTGGACATAGTAAATAATACATTTTTCAAAACAACTTTGTAAGTCTGTACATATACGATGTGTGACTGAAGAAAACTTTCATAAAACAATGTTTACCTTACTTAGCATGATAAGCTGATATTTAAAAATCTCTTCTATGGGGGCGCCTGAGTGGCACAGCGGTTAAGCGTCTGCCTTCGGCTCAGGGCGTGATCCCGGCGTTATGGGATTGAGCCCCACATCAGGCTCCTCCACTGTGAGCCTGCTTCTTCCTCTCCCACTCCCCCTGCTTGTGTTCCCTCTCTCGCTGGCTGTCTCTATCTCTGTTGAATAAATGAATAAAATCTTTAAAAAAAAATCTCTTCTATGTTACTTAAAAGAAAAACACCTGGTTGTGACTCATTAAATCAAATCAAAACTCAGTGATTTTTATGATCAAAAATGAACCCATATTGCAGCTTGAAAACACAGCTCTAAAAACTATGGGATTGGGAAAAGGGTTGTTGGAAAGAGAGACTGAGACACCTCAGAGTCCACAGGGTCAGATGGATTATCTGTCTCAATGTGGACGTGGCCAAGGATGACAGGAGTAATGGCACAGTGGAAGATAGAGAAATAGATGCTAACTTCATCCACGAATGAGTAACGTGCCAAGGTGACAGGTGCTCAACAATATCAAGTAGGAGAAGTAGTGGTACAGTCTGGTGGTGATTTGTGTTTCTAAGAGGCCATGGGTTTGAAGGAACTAGAGAGGATGCACCAGCCCCAGGTCCTAGAACATAGGGTGGGAAAGAAAAAAAGAGCCTGGTTTTGATGACCTCAGGGAAAGATGTAGACTTGGAACACAGCCTGATTTCACTGTGAGCAAAAAACGTGAAGAGGTAGTTGAGAAAAGGGCTTAGGCATATAGGGAATATTGTTGCTGTGGGATTGTTTTATTAAGTTTGGGTCCAACAGGGCCCAGGGAAAGACTTTGGGAGGTCAGAAAAGGTAGAAGATAGGGCAAATAAAAATAAATGGGGAGGATTAGACTAAGATTAGCATGGATCTGATTAGTCATGATGGTAATAAGGAAAGGTGGGTGGTCAGTCCATATGAGCCTTCTTCACAGTTAGGTTTCTTAAATAGTTTGTAGAAGTGAGATGGTTTTTCATCTGAGGAAGAGCAACCTCACTAGGAGCAACGCTATTCCAGGGACTTCCCTTCAATCTTGAGGTAGCTGATGTAGCAATAGAAGGAGAGTTGGGGCTGTGAGGAGAGGAGTTTCACTGAACCCTTAAATTTACCATGCTCCTTCCTGCAACAGGACCTTTGCACATACCTCACCCTGTGCCTGGAAACTAACTAACTGTTCATCCTCTCTTAGACCTCTCCACGAGCCTTTTATGCTCAGGAAAACCTTTCCCAACTCCCTGTATCCCAGACCAGGCTCTTACAGCACCTTGTGCTTCACCTTTAAATCTGTTATGAATACGTCTGAGTTGCATTTTATACCTAAGACCATGTTATTGAATTTGACTCCTTTACTAGACTAAGCTTCATACAAAAGGGCTATCTATACCTGCTTTTGTTCATTACTGCACCTCAAGCATGGTGCATGGCATATAGTAGGTGCCCAGCAATGATAAATGTAAGGAATTAACAAAACCAGAGCTGGCAGGTATTAATACCCAAAAGAAAGGGTGCAAGGGGAGCTAAAGAGAACCAACAGGAGATACTGTTGGATTTGCAAGGAGGACATCTTGCTGCAATTAGGGTCCTTTTAAAGGCCTACAGCTCAATCCTCATGGACATGACCTAGCTAGTCTTGAGGAGGCAACACTTTGAACCTATTGAAAGCCAAGAACTACTTGAAGACTATGTTAGTTGCAACAGTAATTACCAGAGGAGTATAAGATGGAAATCTTGGGGGACAACAAAAATCTGGAAACCACTTCAAAGACAGCTCCTGCAAAAACCTAGTCCTGACTAAGGAAATACAGCCATTACAGTTCTCTTAAGTGTCTGAGGAAGCAGAGTGCACCCAGGAAAGAAGAGGTGCTTTCGGGGTAGAGTGCGGTGGGAGGATGAGAGAAAGGGTAGAAAATAGCATTGCAACATTCCGAAGCAGAGAAGCTCTTGACCATAGTTGAGATTCAGGTATTGGGGCATTTGGGGGAGCGTAACCATGCCTCAGACAATTATTTGGGAAAAGCAGAGTTAGTCACAGTTGGAGCAGATGACTTCACTAGCTGGGATGTGAGGGCTCTCTTCCAATTGAATAGGACTTGGAGTCTAGAGGTTGGAATGCCAAAGGTTTTATGGGAACTGTGCTCTTCCCATGTGCTACCAAGTGTCACCCAAAACAAATATCATAAGACAGCAATACAGAGTCAGGTCATCTTGGACAAAAGTCCTAACAGAATTGAAGAATTATACTTCTAAGGAAGAGTTCATTCTGTTTCCATTTTAATTTTGTGCCAGTCAGGCGCACCCTTACATTCCTTTCACACCCACCCCCTCTGTGCATTTACGGTGCATACTTGTCATTTGTCTTGTTAAAATCTGCTTGTGAGAAGTGATTTTTTTCTCCTACTGGATCATCATTCAATAGCAGAGGAGGACACCTCTGAGCAATCACGGAGTTCCATCTTTCTGTCACAGAGGAATTCAGTGACTCACCTCTTGCAACTGCATTAACTCCTTCAGGCCAAGAGGCCACTGGCCAGTGTTTTGGAGGAAGTAACTTACTAAACGGTGCCCTTGTGGCCAGAAAAGCTTAACATATATAATAGAGAGAAACCCAGATTCCATTTCTCTTCTTCAGAGTGTTGGAAACAATTAGGATTAATTATGTGTATTTGTGTGGAAGTGATATGAATTTCAATGGCATATAAGAAAAGGAGATAAGCCTATTTTTCAAGGGAAATAGTTTTGGTTTAGGTCCATTATAGCTACACAAATGTCATTATGAGGTATGAGAAGGAGATGACTAAATTATTCATATCATAATTTTATTTGTATTCTATTCTTTATTTTTCCTGTAAAATGTCCCTATTTGTTATTAAAACTAGCATGTTTTGTAAAGAGATTTATGTTAATTACACAGAAGGATGCCTTCGTCAGAACAGCAAATTCTATAGTGAATTTCAGGGTTTTCTAATGTGTGATCTCTATGCTGTAGAATATTTCTTACTAATGGTTCATGCCATCTATATATCTAGTGATCTTTGAACCCCCTGTTCATTATTATGGTTATAGCTGTACCCCAATGGCAACATATTATTAAAATATGAGACACTGATTGAAGAAACTAGATATAATTATGCTTGTAAAGAGAAACAAACCTTCTAGGAGTTTTTAGAAGACAAAATAATACCTTTAAAATGTTATACTCAAAGTAAACACATTATGACATGACAAATGCCAGGTTTTCAAACAAAGAGGTAGAGAGACTAAATATAGTATCAAAGGCCATCTTAAAAAATGTTGCTCACTTCAAACTGTACTTTTTTTTTTTTAATAGGAAGTGTGTGGGAATTTCCTTTTGATAGATTTGGAATTTTTTTATTAATCAAATGGATAAATATAAAATCATTTTTATGTCAGCAAACTCTGAAGTCCTACTAATGGGTAGTATCATGGCTAACTTTATGCTATTAACTTCTAGCCCAGTAGATCTGTTTCTGTGTCATGAAGTCTAGGACCCTGAAAAGAAAAAACTAGTCCCTGTTACCAGCTGAACCAGTTACATTATCATATTAGTCCTAAAATGTCAGCGGAAAAAATAGATGTCAGCTGATCTTATATCAAGTTGCAGAAATTTCGGGTCTCACAACAGAGACCCAGCCTTGGAGGGCTATCTAAGCTAGATGTCTTGCGGACTGACCAAGAGCTGATCATTGGTCTATTGAACTCCTCTCTAGAAGGGTATATATTTATTATTGGTTAGGACCAAGTAGACAATTTACATTAGTATATTTTTAATGTAATAATAGCTTAACACTGCCAGGTGTTTATAAAGTGTGTTTACTTTGGATATAACTATAAGGAATATAATTTTTAGCACAGTAACCTTTTTTTCTAAATATATTTGTTTTCAAAAAAGTATTTATTTATGAAAATGTGTTTTGAGATTGCATGAACATTTAGATGTTTGTACTGGTAATTCCTTTAGCACTAGTAGTTCTTTTAGGGCTCAGTTCTGAAAACTTTCCTGAGAAAGGAAGGAACTGCTTATGAGAAGAAGCAAGAAAACTGGTAATTAATCAAGTATTAGGGAAAGGAGTAGCTATGGCTAAGGCAAAAAAAAAAAAAAAAAAAGTGAGCGAAGAAAATTGAACAAAATTCCAAGAAAGACAACAATGGTATGTGAGATAGGAAATAAAGAAGTGTGAACTATCTCAGCAGCGAAGGAAAAATCAGACACAGAAAAATAATGTATATACTGTACGAAGTCACCACCCTGACAACATGATTCCCATTAATCTCTACCCAAACACCTTTCTTCATATCTCCCTGGTCATTGGTAAGCAGACAAGGCTGAGCTATTTGCTATAAGCCCTAAGGTATCACAACATCAGCTTTTGTAGCTGAAATGCTGGAAGTAAATCTCGGAAATATGGGAGGGGTGGAAACATAAATAAATTTTAAGAAAACGTATGCCATTTTTCTTCTATTAAGTCAATTTTCCCTTCATAAGGATACCTTATCCAAATAAGCAGAAAATAAGAAAAAAAAAGAACCAAAAATTAACAAATTACAAGGTTTATACACAAAAACAATCTAAGAGTTCGATACTGTGGAGTTTTATAGTAACATAAAAATCTATAGGCTGAGCTGTATTATAATATCATATTTCCCTTGTCATTGTTTACCTGGATTGCTAACCAGCAATTAACACATCTTCCTACTCATTGATGGTTATCAGGTTATAGGCATGTAGGTTTTTATCTTAAATTACCATCACATCATAAAAGACCAGAAAAGTGGCAGGGAAGTGATTTTCTGTAAAGCTCCCGCTTTCACTTCTTTGAAGATTAGGTTAATTTTCTGCTTATGGGTTTTGGAGCCTAGGTAAGTAACTTCCCTTATTGCCTGTGAGTAATTTACAGGATGGACATTGTTTCTCTTAGACAAATTTGCCTTGTGTTAGGAACTTTTAATGTTAACTGCATGAGAATGTAATAAGTTTATTTATTTTGCCTCCTAGTGTAATTAATTAATTGTAATTAATTAATTGGGATTATATGTACCAACAAAAAAAAATTATATCACATAAACCAAAAGTGAAAAACACCCTAACCTTCTAGTAACAAACACTATGGCATGCACAAAGGGCAGATGCATTAAGTGGCGGAGGGAGGGACGGAAGTGGATAATTATTTGTAGCAATGCTTTTACTGTTGTTTGAATGAGACAGGCTAACAGTGGCAGCAGTCATTTTGCTGAATCAAAGTCCATGTTAGTCGCATTATACACTGCCACAAAAGGTTGTTAAGGCTGGTATTAGCATATACCACTGAGGACATTGGAAGGACTCGATCTGTCACACTAAATCGCCTTCTTGCCCTCAACCATTGAAGTCTCCAGCTCCTCTGACATGTTCTTTCATTAATGGCCTGGCCTTGACAACTGATCCTAATTGCCTCTGAACCGCACTTCATGTATTATTGGTGTCTGCCTGCCCCGGTTCATGTCAACAAGCCACAGCGTGCACAGGGTGCCCAGTGCCTTCGCCGAAGCCGTGCTCACGTTGTCGTGTTCCTCTGGGGGGCTTGGGTCTCGCTGGGAGTAAAGGGGAAAGCTGAAGCTCTTCCTGTCTCTCCTTAGCAATACTTTAATGTCGATTTGTGCTTGTACTTAGAAGCTTATACAAGGGCTCCCTAGAAATAGTAAACCAATTATGCAGTATTCCATTCAAGCATGGATATAGATGCTGACTGAAATTTTAGTTACCAGTAAAATGTATGTTTACTGTAAAATCCTTTTTAAACTTTAGATAATACAGGTTATGTTCCTTTTTCCTTGATTCTGAGTAACAGTTTCAATTTGATCTATGATATTATGTAGTTTCCAGGGGGAAGGACACATCAGGCCAGAATTCCCCAAAAGTAAATTCTTAGAGGTTTGAACAAGCTGTTTTACTCCTAACACTTACCAACAGATTTATATTTACTGCATTTTCTACAAGTAGTTAAAATAATCAATTTTGATGCATTACATGTATTTAAAAATCTTGATTTTGTCCTGATACTTCAGAAGACACTCGTAAAGGAGAAAACACTTTAGATATGTTTTAATCTACTATTCCATAAGAAGAGCGATTTGTTTACAACAAAACATTTTAAAATCTAAAACATAACATTAGACATGCTCAAGATATTTACCTCTTTTTTTTTTCTTTTCACAAGTGTCTCTGAGATTTAAAATTTACCTCATTCCTGTGACAATTTTTTACAAGCACATCTCCGAACAATAACACAAGATTCTTTCAATCTTTTCATCCTTTTTTATTTATTGAAGGCAGTTTTCTGGTGAGCCTCTTAAGCATGCAAGTTCTACCCGTGATCATAAAAAATAAATCATAGTAGCTCTTCGGTGCTAGGTATCATTTAGCCTAATCTAGACAGTGACATTTGGGCCACTAACAGCATAATCATGGTTATTGCTACAAATTGCTCCATGTTTGAGTTTTAATGTTATAAGTAAATTATGCCACCGGATAAAATATATGTTTCTTTGGGAATTAAACATGTTTATTTCAGCAATGTGGCCATGGAATAGCACGTAGACTTTGGGCTTCTTTCATGTAGTAATACTGCCACCTTCTGAAGCACAGAGGGATTATCCTCAAGGTTAACTCGCTCACTCTTCAGACTTCTCAGGTGGCCATTTGCAGTGATCCACTAGCAAAAAACTTCCAACCAAACGCACTCAAGTCTTTCTGGTCGTTATCACATAAAAGATCAATTTGATCTCCGCGCTTCATTTCAGACAGCGAAAAATTAATATGGATATGCAACAGTTAGTAAAAATACAGTTTCCTCTTTTCATTTTACCACCGAATGCCTTTTTATTTTCTGGACTTGAGAACCATCTTGATCGGTGATGTGTAGTTTCCTGTCACTCAGCTCAGCCGATATATAGCTAATTCTGGTATGGAAGTTACAAGAGCAGTTGCCTGGCAGAAGTGGGGCAGTGGTGGCCACAGCTGGGATTGTGAGAAGGGGATGGCAAATGTTGTTTTCCTATCATTCAATCAGACAGGATGCCCTTCAGCAGAACAGCGAGCCCTCCTGATTCTTCAGAATTAGTGAGATTAGCATGAAGCACATAATGCAGGATGATGGAATTTGTCATAATTTGCATTGTCCTGGAAAAATGTGGGTTGATAGAGCGACGCATCTTGGAGCATGTCATGTCCCACGGGCAGGTCACAGAGGAAGCTTGGCAGAAATAATTTTGTGATATGTGCATCAGTTGCAAATGCTTCATAAACGATTTGTCAAAATAAAATAAAATAAATTGGAAGAGGGTAGGAAGGTAGAGAAAGTGGGGTCATTGCACAAGCATCTCAAAGAATTGGATATGCCATCCTCCAGTTATCACATTTTCAGTGAGTAAATGAAAATACATAGAATGAATGACTTCATTCTCCTTTTGGTCTTAAATTCCCAAAGCCTAAATGGTAAGTCTTTCCTTTTATCATGGTCTAAAAGTCAAATCTTGGAAAATACGTGTGTGTTTCTGCAAAGTTTGTTTAGGGAAACCCCTTACAGAAAATGATCAAATACAGCCGCATTAGGATAGGTTTTCTGAGAGATTGCTTCTGACCTTGATAATGTTCCCAAACTGCAGATAGGAAAGGATAATCAGCGTGTAGTTGACAAAACAAACATGACAGTGTTACTTATCTGCAGCAGCATTTCTGGGAATGGGCATGTAGAATTCAGACAGGCAAGGGGAGCATGCTTATTTAGCATAGCATTGCAAGAAGGAAAGGTCCAATGTCAGGAACCGTCCATGGTTTATTTGTGGGGAACCTGACAGTCATGCTGTGTCTTTGATATCTAGAAATGTCTTCTCCCCCGGAACATTGTAACTGGTGTTATCATTTCAATATCTGCTTCTTCTTCACAAAGACATTTTGCAATGTCTCCTTTATTTGTCTGTCTTTATACATTTCAAACAAAAGATGAACGCTGGCAGTTCAGTAACATTGATCTTTTATGACAGGTGAACATTTGTGGGTTGAGGGTCTAATAAGAAAAGAAAATTAAGGAATTTAAGGAAAATGAAAAAAATCACTTGTGAGGATCAGGATTATTATAAGAATGTTTGTTCTTCCTACAGCGTTAGATAGGAAGAATACTCATTTTCTCAGATGGTTATAATTTTAGAATTAGGTTTTGTGAAAACTAAAATTACCTTAGGGCACAGCTCAACATGAATAAATCTTTCAACACCGAGTATCTGGAAACATGATACACATGAAACTAATAATGCCCTACAATTACAAGAAGATCAAGAAGAACTGTGTGAAGTTTTTTAAAAAGTATTATTTATTGAGTTCTATAACATGAAAGTGATTCCAAATAATTGTTAGTTCAGAGCATTTTAAATCATTTGTTGTTGGTAAAATAATAGCCCTCTATAGAAACCTCATATGTTTTATAACTTGCCCTCCTGTCTGTATTCTTCAGAGCTGATTGCTTTCAAACAAACTGCTTTACTAATCAGAGATAATAACTGCTTTATGGTGCCAATTGTCAAAAACTAGGTTTTTTATGAACATTATTTCCCTGATACATCATCTCTTGACTCATAAAAAGATTGTTTTAATGAACCCTGTTTGCTGGGTTGTAACACTTCGGCCAGATTTCACCACCATGGTTATTGAGTGCATATCCTGTACAGTATTTGTTGCATAAAGAGTTGGGATTGCAGACTCCATTTTTATTGTCTATGCCACATTTTAACTATTTTTTTCCATTGTCTTATTTTTGATGGATACTACTGTGGGGGGGAAAAAAGGCACCTGTTGCTTCTGTGAAATTTCTTTTCCTTGCAGGAAATGTGCCTGCGGTGCCAGATAGTTTGTCTTGGTTAGAATCTTTTCAGCATTTTCCCCTAAATGGCACAGCCACAGTACTCATAAATGATCTTTAGAGGAGAAAACAACCCACAACCCTTTGTTAGCTTTCCTTGTAGAAAATGATGATGAATGATGAAAGCTTTTTCAGATAAGTATACATCTCACCACCCACCTCCCAAATATTTTAATGAAATGAGAGTTTAATTGTATTTTTCATGCAAAGTTTTCTAAATGAAAAAGAGTAATGCAGTAGATAGATCAATTTTGCAGTGTCTTTAAACTTTATCGTTCTTTTACTCTATCTAGTGACCACTAACCTAGCAATGCTAGTTTAACTCTTGATGTCTTATGAACTGTTTATTCAGTCATTTGTTCACTCAATCAGTATATGCTCCTAACTGTTTATGGTGCCTCTTCTGTGTCCTTTGAGGTATACCGTGTGAGAGTTTATTTCCCAGAGGGATAGAAAGTGAAGTGAGCAGAGAAGGCCCAATCAGCGAATTTAATCAAGAGGTATTTATTGGGCAAAGCACCTCATCCAGAGTTAATGGCATTGCCACTCTGTGAATGAGCCTCAGAAAATGAAGAGGTAGCTAAAGGAATTAGCTTATTAACATGCTATCATCACATCTGGACTGGATTCAGTTCTTGGTGCTTGCCTGGAAAACTCATTACATTATCAAAGTACCTGGTAATCTTCATGTTAACAGAAGGATATCTGATCTGTGGTTCTTTGTCCACCTAGTTTGTGATGCATCCCAAATCACCCATTTATTTGAAAATAAAATGATATTTTTTGCCCGGTACAGGTGACTTGAGGAAGCAAACTATACTTGTTTTCCTTTCTGCTTTCACTAACCTGTCTTCCTTAATATACTTAATGTCTCAAAGATTATTAATGGCGTTTGGGATTTTGTTTTGTTTTGTTTTGCCCAAACTTTAATAGCTGTCTCTATTAACTCTATCATTTTAGAGTTATTCCTTAAGATTCTCTATAGTGGGCACATAATCTCAAGAAAGAAAACGTTTACTGAATCAGCCAAGATTGTCATGGAGTCAGTATACCTTTGGAAAGAAGGTACTATAGGGGCGCCTGGGTGGCTCAGTCCGTTAAGCGTGAACTCTTGGTTGTCAGCTCAGTCAGGTCAGGATTTCAGGGTTGTGAGATCAAGCCCTGAGATGGGCTCTATGTTCAGCACAGACTCTGTTTAAGACCCTCTGTCTCTCTCAGGGTTACCTGGGCGGCTCAGTCATTAAGTGTTTGCCTTTGGCTCAGGTCATGATCCCAAGTCCTGGGGATCAAGCCCGGTGTCAGACTCCCTGCTCAGCGGGAAGCCTGCTTCTCCCTCTGCCCGCTCCCCCTGCTTGTGCGTGCTCTCTCTCTGTGTCAAATAAATAAATGAGACTTTTTAAAAAAATACTCTCTCTCCCTCTGCTCCACCCCTTCTTTCTCAAAGTAAATGAATAAATCTTTTTAATTAAAAAAAAAAGAAAGAATGTACCATAAAGATATTTTTTGTAGATATTTCAGGGTAGACAGGTAACATCCCTGAGTAAATGAGAGTGTTAGCTAAACCACTAACCACAGAATTTAATGCTAAATATTTATTTCTAAATATGAAGGAAACAAATTAAGTAATTAATGTTTTAATTAATTTTAATTAAAAAGTTATTATTTTAAAGTAAAATATTGAGTTACTAATAAATTCTTTGAAAAGTTGCTGGTAGTGGAAAATAACTAAAAAGAAATCAAGGCAAAGAGTAGAATATACTTTTTTCAAACACAGTTTTCTTTTCCCCTACCAGGGTAGATGTCTCTAATACACCTCAATGTACATAAATTTTGGAAGTTCACTCATGAATTTTCCTTTTATAACTTTCATAGGTTTGCTTCTTTTAATACAAAAGTCACTGTACTTGTTTCTGGCTCAAACTTGCCATATAAGCCCTGATGCCCTTTTACCAGGACTGTGGGGGAAAGAAGGTGTCCCTCCCTCATCCATTCTTTTCTAACCCCACTATTCCCTCCCCCCCCAAAAAGGTAGGGGTCTGTTGGCTATTATAAAATAATTTATATACTATATGTATAATTTATATTAGAAAACGTTGTAAAGTGATAAAATAAATAATGAGTTCTCTCATTTTTTTTCCTCTTCGTTAATTTTTAAACCACCATTTTTATGGCCCAGAAAATTTTTGCAGTCTATTAGTCTGTGATGTAGACAAGGCTCCTTGGAAAATTTCGGGTAAGAATTTAGCCAAATGGTAGTCATTTTAACTTAGCCAAAAAAACGTATCACTTCATTTCCTTTATACACATGGTAATTTTATTCCTCACAGATGATTCAGAGGATTTTTTTCTTGCGTATATTATATGGGAAACATATTAGTTGTAAATATGAGGTATGATCACACTGTGCACTTATTAGAGTGGGATGTCATCAAACTTTCAAAGTTTCTGGAAGTGTGTGTTAATGAATGAGAATAGATAACGAAAGAGAAAAGGCCACTAGTCTGTGGAAGATGATCATATCACACTTAAAATGGAAAGCTTTCCTGTTCACAGAAGAGAACTGTGTCCAGAAAAGAGATGGTGTTTCCATGTCATGTTGGCTCCTTGCAACTGGATTAAAACTAATGGATTCTAAAATCCATGCTTGCTGAAAGAATAAAATATCTGAAATTACCACAGCAAAGAGATAGGGAGCCAAAAGAATCTAATGTAACTCTTAGAGAACCAGTTCTCCTCACCATCAATTTATATTGTTATGGCATATATCTCATATATGGGATGTCTTAACTCCTTTCCAGGGCATTCGGAAGTTGTCTAAAACCATGTGTGCACTATCTGCCAAATGAATAAAGGTAAACCATCTTTCTTGCTAGAAATGGTGGCCATTGTTTTTACTTTAGGTTAAAAGTGTTTTGGTGTTGATAATGGGATTCTATGGGCTCTCTCCCAGAGTTAGAGGGGTGGAAGGACCATACAAGTAATGAGTCATTAGGAACACCAAGACAAGTGGGGAGAATTGGTAATAGGAAGACATGTTGCTTCTGGGGCACCTGGATGGCTCAGTTGGTTAAGCATCTGACTTTGGTTTCAGCTCAGATCATGATCTCATGGGTCGTGAGATTGGGCCCCGTGTCAGGCTCTGTGTTCAGCTGAGAGTCTGCTTGAAGTTCTCTTCCTCTGCCCTTTCCCCTCTCTCTAAAATAAATAAATAAATCTTAAAAAAAAAAAAAAAAAGAAAAGAAAAGCTTGCTTCTGGCCAGGAAGAAGACCTAATGTAATAGAGTCAAGGTCCAGGAAAAGATGGCATTTCCTTCCAAGGCCATGTGATTACTATGCCACAGCACCCAAAATGTAAATGAGAATAAAAAGTGAAGATGAAGAAGCCCGGCTCCACAGAATAGCGAGACCATTCTTAAATACTAGTTAGTTCAGACCTAATAAAAAAAAAAACTGGTCGTGGGCCAGGGACAAAGCCATAGAGATTGTATATTCTTATGCTAAACTATGCATTCCTTATTTAATCTCACAGCCATCCTTTTAGATGAATATTATTATCCCCATGTTCAAGTGTGGAAACCGAGCTTCAGAGAGGTTATGTGACTTGTCCAGAAGCGCACAGCTAGTACCTGGTAGAATAGGATATGAACCTTGATTCTACCTGACTTCAAACTGTGTTCTTTTCATACATTGTTTTTCAAGTTTGGGAAAGGAGGAGACTAGTAAAAAAGTAAAGACTAAGCTCCTTTCAAACCTTTATGCAGACACTGAATCATGCCTTAGGAGTAAGAAAAGCAAGTAAAGATCTAGAATATTAGTTTGTTGTGTTTTGGGTTTTTTTGTGGGGTTTTTTTTTAATGAGGAGAAAACAGAAGACTCAAGGAGTGTCTTAGAGAAGCAAGGACTAATAGGATGAGTTGAATATTATTGTACTCTTGAATATTGTTATGTTGTCTAAATCATGAAGCATCTTCATGAGAATATTATTAACTGAAGACAGTATACAAGGGAGTGAATTTAAGTGAAAACAAGCAAACTAGCACACAATGAAAAACCAATTTGTTGCATGTGAGAATATCTTGGGTATTGAAAGGCTGACATAGGCTACCTGAGAGATCTACAATAGATGTCTCTGTGGCACATTTTTCCTTAAGCTGTATTGGCTCTATGTGATTCTTCGCTTAGAATGTTTGCCTGACACATACAAAATAATCAATAAATGTTTCAGGAATGAACAAATAACTGAATGAATGAGTACTTTTCTTAACCAGCCTGGGAATTCATGAATGCCACCCTAAAAAAGATGACACCTGAACAGTGGGCCAATTTTTTGGAAAGAAGAATGGATATGGAGAGGTCATGACTTTGTTAAAAGCCATAGAAAAGAAAATGAGTTCCCTGCCTTCCAGCAGCCTGCTCAGGTCAAAAGGCATGTTTCCTCTTGGTCGTTTTAAGTGACACTGAAAAATGTATTATTGGCACGTGCTTCCTCAATTAAAAACAATTATTTGGGGTCAAAATATGTCTCGGTGCCTATTTAAATGGCAACATTTAAATAATAGTTTTCAGGCAATGTCTTTCTTGGGTCTTTAGTTTTATGAGCTATTTGGGGAAATATACCTAATAATTTTGTTTTAGAATGGGTTGATTAAAGTTTTAAAAGGAGGTAGTGATGAAATTCACCCTTGAGATCTCGTATAAACAAGAGTGTGCTTGAGGGAGCAAGACTTGAGATACCTTTTTGATTTTTACAGGACAGGTCACTCAGAATTATAAGTGAAGTGGTGCTAAAGGACAGATAGGCCATAATCTGTCTATTTTAATGTTACATTTGAAGAAGCTTTCATCAGTAGAAGGCATAGAATCATCTGTCTAACAAAGACTTAGAAGAGCCTACAAATTTGCTGTAATATCCGAATTAATTTGGACTTTTAAAAACTGACCCAATGCAATGATAATTATGGATAACACTGAGGGAATTCATAGGATTTACATCCTCACTGAACATAAAAGAAAAATAATTTTTTTTACCTTACCTATTTAACAATGCTTTAGATTATTAAATCATCCAGATATTTAAATTTGATATTTGTACCTTTAATATGTTTAAGATACATTGGCAAACAGTTCTCTGTAACTATAAAAATCTAATACAGAATGATCCAAGTTTCACATGTGGATTATTACCCATGAGCCTGACATGCAATGCTGTGACACGCAATCACACACAACTAACTCTATGCCACAGTCCTAGTTATCACGGCATTCTCTCTCTCCACCTTTTCAAAGTCTTGCCATTTTTAAGTTCCATCTTAAATCCCATCTCTTCCATGAAACTTTCATCCCAGCCATGAGCTACAAGTGACTTCTATCTGCAGTAACATCCAATATCATTTATTGGTAAGACTTTTTGGTTATCGATTACAGAAACCTACTTAAGCAAATGGTGGAAAATTTATGATGATGATGTTGCACTACCTCAGAACCTCAAGGTAGGAATTGTCTAGCCCTTAGAATTTACTAGAACTAGAACCAGGAACTAAAATCAGAACAATAATGACAGCAAAGGTTTATGTTATGCTTATGTTCTCTGCCCAAGCCACCATAACAAAATACTAGGGACTGGGTGGCTTAAACAACATAAATTCATTTCTATCAGTTCTGGAGACTGGGAAGTCAGGATCTTGGTGTCAGCTCTTTCGGTTTCTGGTGAGGTCCCCTTTCCTGCCTTGCAGACAGCTGCCTTCTCCCTGTGTCCTGACATGGCCTTTCCTCAGTGCGTGTACTTGAAAGAGACATCTCTCTCTCTCTTCCTTTCTTTGCAAGGCCATAAATCCTATCAGACAAGGACTCCACACTGATGGTCTCATTTAATCTTACTTACCTGCTAAAAGCCTTAATTCTAAACACAGTCCAATGGGGGTTGAGGCTTCAACATATGAATTTGGGGAGAATACAAGTCAGTATATAGCGTCATACTTCCTAGATACTAGGCCTTAGTACAAGCACCTTTACATATATTAAGTCATTTAATGCGTACAAGGATCCTATGAAGTAAGTGTGACTGTATCACCACTTCATAGATGAGGAAAAGAAAGCAGAAAAAGGTTAAGGGTTAACACGCACAAGGTCACATAGCTTATAAATGATGCCAAGTTTAAACACAGTTTTCTGGCTACAGAATCCATGGCCTTGAACACAGATGGGCCTTGCCCATCTGGAAGCCAGCAGTACTCTCCCTCCGTCATCTCTGCTTGTGTCTCAGTGTTTGCTCTATCTTGCCGCATAGCTTTCTCTGCTTCTTCTGTCCAGATAGAGGAATATGGTCAGCCCCCAGCTCCAGAGTTTCCATGTTACAATTCTTTCAGTCCCGCATCCCATATGCCCAAGCAAGAGAATTCTCCGACCAATGTGGATCAGCTTTGCCCTGCGTAGTACTTAACAGTATTGATTAAAGGAGTGGAAAAATAGTCACTACGTATTACTCTACTCTAATTGCTTATAATCCATGTATTACTATGAACGGCCAAAAAGAATAAATCATACACTCTGCGTTCATGTATCTTTTTTCACTGTTGTTCTCTCCTGAAATGGCACCTTGATCCAGATGCTTTTCCATGAAGCAAGTTTAATTGTTGAGAGTGTTTTTGTCAAATGCTTGTTTTATCTTCTTGCCTAAGGAAATACTTGCAAAGGATATGTTTTCTTTCGGCTTTACTTCAAGTTTTGAAAAGAAAGCTATCCAATTGGAAAAACAAAAACCAGGAAGGATGAATAATGCCTATTTGCTTGTTTGTTTAACTCAATGGACCCCCATTTGAATCCCTCTATTCCTAAAGGAACTGTCGCAGTTTTGGCAGCATGGCAGCTCTGTGGGTAATAGGGTTAGTTTCACAATGTGAAGAAGTTTGGTTGCACTAACCCTTTTGTACAAAAGCCTTATGTTTGGCCAGTGCTTAGGTGGCTTTTAGTTGGTTAAGCATCTGCCTTCGACTCAGGTCATGATCTCAGGGTCCTGGGATCGAGCCCAGAGTTGGGATCCCTGCTCAGCAGAGAGTCTGCTTGTCCTTCTTTCTCCTCCCCTCCCCCCTGCTCATGCTGTCTCTGTCTCAAATAAAATCTTTCAAAAAAAAAAAAGCCTTATGTTTGGCTGCCCATGGTTTCATAGCCATCTTCATACCCTGTCTTAACTTAAACTCCTCTCCATCTGATTAGATCAAAAACTAAAGAACAAGGTATTTATAGGTAGATAATCTTGGCTTCAAATCCCACTTCTGCCATTTTACAAGTAATGTGACCTTTGGCAAGTTACTAACTTCTCTGAGTCTGTTTACTCAGATATAAAATGGAAATGATCTTTTATGTCGTAAAATTGCTATGAAAATTAAGTGCAAACGTATCTAGGTGTCTTGTCTGTGTTAGAAGCTCAACAATATTATCTTTGTTTCCCAGTCTCTTTATTAGAAAATATGACTGTAATAAAAATATGTGGTGGGCTGGATTCTCCTAGGTAGTTGCCATTCCCTGTATTTGCAAGAGCAACTTGAAGGAACATTTCATACTTCAGGATATCAAAGAGTATTGGAAAAATAGCTTAGACTTTTCCTGGATTGGCCTTAAAAAAATAAAATAGACAAAATTTTCACTATTGTAGATCAAATGCATTAATTAAGCCCAAAGCCTTATATAGAAGTAGCTGTTAAACATAGTTAACGGTATTATCAGCATACTGACATACTTTGGGAGGTCTGGAAAAAATTTCTAACGCTCAACCCAGCATACTTCTGTCTGATATTTGGGAACCAAAGCCCTGATGTCTCTGTTCATCTTTGAAATGTTCTTACCTTTAACTTCCTATACAAATAGCAAAATAGCTAACAAGATTAGCAGAACTGGATGCATTCTGTTCACAGTATTGTTCCTCTGAAAATGACTTCCCCGCAACATAGCAAACTGAGGATTATAGCAAGTGCATTTCCATTTTATCTTTTTATTTTGTATCTCTTATTTTCCTTGTTGGTGCCAATGAATATTGTTCTTTTGGTTGCTAACAGACAGCAGGTCTAATACTATGGATTGCATCTTGTCTTTCAACATTCTAAAGAGTTTAGAAGCTTAGCTTTAATAATGTAAAAAGCAAAAATACAGAAAATGAGGTCCTGAAATTTACTGAAATAAGTTTATTCTTACTGACCAAAACTACTAAGAAGTTTAAACATCTCATTGTGTCCAAAGATTTTAGGAATAGGTCATAAGGAATAAAATCATTTTACTTAGAAAACATGGCTTCAAAAACAATTCATTGTCTTCAAACATATGAAAGGAATTTATATGGATGGTCCTGATAAGGTGCTCTCTACTCTTACAGGTAACTAAGAATGAGTCTGAACAGCAGCAAAGAAATTGGGGATTAAAACGGAGGAGTTACTTTAAATTCTCCATCAATATAATTGTTTGCTCAGAGGTTTACATAATCAAAAAGGTAGTTTTTGTGTTGATCACATACATCTTGACATTTTTTTTAAGGACTTTTATTTTTAAGTAATCTCTACACACAGTCTGGGGCTTGAACTCATAACCCTGAGATCAAGAGTCACATGCTCTACTGACCAAACCCACCAGGTGCCCCATCTTCACATTGTTTTACATGTAACCTGTTTAGTTTTCCTTATTTAATCATCTGTATTACCTAGTGGCCTTCCCCAGCTCCCCTCCTACCTTGCCAGCCTCGCTTTTTCTATATTTTCCTCCTTCTGTGCCCTAGCCAAGGTTACTTTCACAAGTCCTGATCCCTGGTCCTTTGTTCTTTTTTAGACTATTTATTCTTTTTTTTATGCCTTCTATTAATTAGGCTATCTGTCCTTGTGGTTCTGTAGCATGACTTCACCTATGACCTCCTGCCTTCTAATCTCATGTTTCAAAAAATATATATGGTATTAGAAGATATCCTATAGTCACCTTACCTTCACTAAGTTTTTTCTACATCCCCCTTTAATAAGAAAATGAAAAAAAAAGAAAAAAGAAAAAAGAGAAAGACTCTCCATCCTGCTCTTTCTCGTTAGTGCTATAAAATCACTAGTCTTCCAGGCTTCCAAAATAGGAGCCCTCAAGTCACCTCTGAATATTTCATCATCGCTTGTGCATTGAATTTGTCACCAAGTACTGTCATTGTTTCCTTCATAATGCCTCTCAGATCTGTCTTTCATCATCTTTCCTATGACTGCCATCCCGCTGCCTTACATCTGGACAACTGCAATTGTTGTCGGTCTAGTCTACCTATCTCCATCCCCCTCCTTCCTAATTCTTCCTGCAGACATGGCCACAGCACTCTTTTTATTATTGTTACTTGACTGTTCAAAATCCTTTGGGTTCCTTTAGTATACTATGTCAGTTCAAATTATTTTCCCTGCTTTCCATTAGACCATACTGCTAGTGTGAGGATCCCATTAGAGCCTTGGGCAAAGGGACCCAGGAGTTCGCATATCCTGTCCTTCCATGAAGCCCTTGTTCTAATGAGGTTCTCAAGGGAAATAAATACACCAAGAGCAATGGCAAATGAGAATATGAATTACACATAATATCAGCAGAGTATATGAAACCTTCAGATTATTCTAGAAAACTGATGAGCAATTGCAGGTTTAGGCCTAAACACAACCCCCTCATTCTGCAAAGGCCAGATCATGCCATAAACAAATCACCACGCCTGAGATAATAAGAACTCCTGGGAAGCTAAGTGCTGGTAGGAGTGGGGAAGACAGAGACAGACAGACAGACTGAGAGGCAGGCAATAAGTAGGTAAGGATAAGTATCTGCCTAGAGAAGGGCTTATCCCTTAGCCTGATGGGTGAGAAGTAGCAGCAGCAGCAGAGCGAAAGCTGGTTGACCCAAGAAGAAGGCCTTAGTCCTTTTACTGATCTAGTTTCCAGAGCAGAAGAAAAGCAAGAAAGAGCATCAACACTTGTGTGTGACATTTTGGCCCCCACAGTAAAAGCGGCCCAGTCCGGGACAAGGCTCCTCTCTGCCCATCCACCACAGCTTACAAGGCTCTTGGGAAGCGAGGAGCAGTCCTGGCAGCCTTATTTTTCAGTTTTGTTTTGTTTTGTTTCATTTTTCACTGCACTTTATACTGTCCATGCACATTTCCACTTCCGCAGTTATAACATTTCCTTCGTCTCATCTTTCATTTATTCAAATCCTCACATTCTTTCAAGACCAGTTTATGACTGATCTCTTCATTGAAATTATCTTTTATTGCTCCTTACAGTGATTATAACTTCCTCTGAATATCTATGGTTTTTATAATGATTTCTACACAGTTTGGCACTTAACTATTCTCTAATCATTGTATCTATCTTAGTAAACTCCTTGAGTGCATGAACAATGTCTTTCCTTTCTTTCAGGCAAACCTCCTACTATAGTAGCTATTCCATTATAGAAATGTAGAGCCAGGAAGGACAATGGAGAACAATTAAAAAGGATTATCAGCTGATTCAATATTATCTTTTTGATTTTCAAGTCATGTGTATATGATACTGTTAAATGCAATTATAATGAAAGTAACTAGCCTGCTTTAGATATTTGACATCAATAAGTAATAATATTCAAACTTTGTAGCAGTCATTATTGAACAGGCACTAACCAATCAGAATGGATTCTGACTGGCACAGTACCAAATTTATATTAAGGGATTGAAAGTGGGAACTCCAACTAGTTCAGAACTAAAATAAACTAAAAGTTGAATTCCTGCTTTGCCAGAGATTAACCGTTGGTGTGTAGCCATATCTTATATATCTTAACTGATTTTTATTAGATCAATCTATAAAACCAATAAAAGCCAATGAAGCTATTTTAATACTTAATCTGATCATGCTTCCTTCTCCCCCTCCTGCTACTATAGCTCTCTTGTGTATAAGAACTAGAGTGTGATTGTCTATTCCATTCACTATTTCAAACTTCTGTGGACCTATAAGCATCATATTGGCAATGTCATGGCCCACAGTATATAATAAGCATCTCCTTTGGCTACACCCATAACTGTGCAGTTGGGGCAAGAGCAAGCCCCACCAAATAGCAGCCCATGCCTCTCATGATATAACGAAGTCCTTTCAAGCTACTGATGGAGAAATTACTTTGGGCCTAGATGTTTTTATATTACACATACTTTTACAAAAATATATTCTTTACGTGTGTCCTGAAGTACTTGTATTCAGAGGCAGCCGTTGAAAACTATAAACAAAATTGTTTGACAGCAGAAGTAGCCATCTATACTCTTCAAGATTAACAAGGCAGTGAGATAGAGTGCTGCATCGAGTCGGTCACACTTCCATGTTGCTTCAAAATACTGATAACGCCACAACTGTCATGTGACAGCAACATGAAAGAGAGACCGTGTTGTTGTTTTTATTTGTCAATTTCCTTTTTTTGTCAGGGGGAGCATTTGTTTTCTGAATTGATTCCATATTTTACCTGTCGAGGGTGAAAATTAGTGTTTCTAAACTGAACTCTAACAGATTATGGGGATAAGTGTGTGTGCATTTAAAGACAATAGATTAGTCTCAACCAAAAGTAAAAGCTATGTAATTAAAAAAAAAAAAACAGAGCAATGTCTTGCTGGGTGCTAACACCTTCAGAAACTATTATCATAGTGTAGCAGAGAAGGACTATCTTGCAGATGGAGAGAGTAATGTTAAGATTCCCACCAGACCTTGTCCTTCTATGCCTTTTCCCCTCGTGCAAAGGAATCTGTCAGATCTTATTCCTTTCTTTGAAGAAATGCCTAAAGAATGTCACTTCAGTCTGGCTACACTTAGGCATCATGTGGAAGACTGTGGATGCCTTCAAGAAAAAGAGACACATTCTGAAAAATGGAATTTAATTTAAGGATTATCAAAAGGAAGTTTTTTGGCTTTCTATGACTAAGTAGAAAGTTTACTCTTTTTTCATTATAATGGCTTCTTACATTTGTATTGTGCTTTTTGCCTTTTCGAAGCATTTTAGAATTAAATATCTCCTTTGATTCTCATTAGATGCTACATTTAATTTATTTTACTATGTTTACAGTCAAAAACAGTACTGTTGTTTTGTGTTTGCTGACCACTAGAACCTGGAACTTATATTTGGTTATTTTTCTAGTAGACATGATGGATTTGTTTTCATTGTGTGGACTACAGACAGCGTGGCCCAGTCTGGAAGGGCATAACTAGTTCTCTCAAGAATAATTATGAACCCTGGAGTATAATATACTTCCATTCAATCATTTTTTTTTAAAGATTTTATTTGTTTATTTGACAGAGATAGAGACAGCCAGGGAGAGAGGGAACACAAGCAGGGGGAGTGGGAGAGGAAGAAGCAGGCTCACAGCAGAGGAGCCTGATGTGGGGCTCGATCCCATGATGCCGGGATCACGCCCTGAGCCGAAGGCAGACGCTTAACCGCTGTGCCACCCAGGCGCCCCATCCATTCAATCATTTCTGAAGGTCCAGGAGGATTCTCCAAATCCTGCTTTTCATGTTATATTCTTAATCAGCCAACAGAGGCCAAATATCTCATCAAGGAGGTCTTCCCTGACCCCCAACAGAGTTAGATATTTTGCCTTTCTACTCCCCGAACACCTTTCATATTGACATTGTATCAGGGATTCCATTACAGTCTTGAGCTCTGCGTGCTCAGTACCTAGCTCGGCAAGTGTTTTGTTGAATGAATGCGTGAATAAATGAATATGCATGTTGTGTTTTGTTTTATTAAACTGATACCTTATTTCAAGGCCATGCCACATGACCACTGCTCAGCTGCCATCCACTGAGTCTGAGGGTAGGTTCAGATTGGGAAATGCAGGAACTACTTCAGGCATTTCTTTATTCACCACAATTAAAATTAAAAACAGTAAGCCCTTTTTGTTTTTCAAACAATACTTATAGACCAGTAGTTCCAGAAGAGAGATCTAAGAATCAAAGAGAGTCCATTACGGTTTATGCATGGCCACAGGATAATATGGAAGAGATATTAAAGTATTAGGTCAGCTGAGAGTAGAAACTTTAAATGTCATTTTGAGCAAAGTTTTGGAAATGTTGAAGGTGAAGAATGGCATTGCCAAAGTAGAAAAAAGAAAAATTCAGGTGAAATGAATGTCAAATAGGATCTAATGTCTATTGAGCAGATAGTCCTGAAGAAAACAAACAAAACTTTATACCTGATTTTCGTAAAGCATTTGAAAAACACACTGCATAAATTCTTGAAATAGATTTTGCCCTTGCTCTCAAAGAGAAAAGAGAACCTGTGACATTTAAGAGATACCTATTTTAATATTTGTATCCTTCTTTTTATCCTGAATTTTAAAATGAGACTTGATTTATAAGTAAAAAGTTGGCATGGGCTAGAAAAAAAGGTCACTAAAAAAACTAGACTGTTATGTTCCATTTAAAATATTTTCTTGGTGATATCCTCTTATGAATTTAGAGCTAATATGGAAGGATGTTTCTGGAGCTAATTTATATCGGTAATATTCCCAAGTACCATAGTCTCACTGGGGGCTTGAGAAGATTAATGGGATGTTTGTCTTAGATCTCTGGGTGAAATGCAGTATATATAATTAAGAGTATTATTATTAGTTGGTGTGATAAACTAGTGAACAAAATATCCTCCTTAGTTATCAAACGTAATGAGTTCAAATTTTTTGAGATGTCTCTCTTCGTTAGAAATTTTCTAGGTCTTTTTCTCTTGTTATGTCAAACAGAGGTCTTCCTTTTGGCACTTAATTTTATCTGTATCGAGCTAAAATCCCCCAAGACTCAAATATTTTATTTTTTTAAAAGATTTTGTTTATTTATTTGACAGAGAGCACACATGGGTGGGGGGAGGGGAAAAGGGAGAGGGAGAAGCGACTCCCTGCTGAGCGGGGCACCCAAATCCAGGCTCCATCCCAGGACCCTGAGATCATGCCCTAAGCTGAAGGCAGACACTTAACGGACTGAGCCACCCAGGTGCCCCTCAAATATTTTGAAGGCATATTCCTTTTTTGAGGGTAAAATTTTAATTTGGTAATGATTTATAAGGGGCAAATTTTGCATGGTTCTCCCATTTTAGTTTCCCACTTTAAGACATGTAAGTGTGAGAATAATCTAGTGGCAGACTCCTGGGAGTATCAAGGTAAAGATCTCTCTACAGAGTCTGGCAAGAAAACAAAGAGATATTTATACAATTAGGAAGTAAAGAAAATCTTCCATAAATGGCTATTCATTCAGATTTCTGAAAAATCACTTAAAAAAAACTTTTTAAAGACTTAGGAAAAATTAGTTAATGTAGATTAAATGCATTCTGACTCATTATTAGAATTAAAATATTTTATAAAATGTGTTTCTCTTATTTTGGAAGCACTTTGGAGATTACATGAAAAAATTTTATATCACTTCAAATAGGAAATTTTAGGGGACTCTGTAACAAATCTAATTTAAATCTTTGATGAAATGGAAAAAAATGATACAAATGTATATGAACTTATTGACTGCTGTAGAATCTTGAGTTATAAGCAGTCTTTCTAGTATATTCATTTGCTGTATTATGCAAAACTGCCAAGATACTGAGCACAGAGAAAAGTGCAAGGGCCATATACAGCAGTTCTCAAGCAGATCCCCCCCCCTTTTTTTGTATATCTCTGCCCTATCACCTTTTAGATATGAATGGTATTCACCTCTCCTTCACCACTATCAATTCAGTTAAAACTGTTTTCATCCATGCTTTGGGTCACCTTAACTTAAAATTCCCATTCCAGTCTGTAATTCCTAGGCGGAGTTTTCTTTTTTCACTAACCTTCCTGATTTATATTCCTACTCCATCCTGAGACATCAGTTTACCTGAGCACTTCTATTATCTATGTAAAGTGCATGTCTAATAATTTGGAGAAATCAAATCTATGTTTGTGACTATATTAATGATCAAGGTGGACTGTTAAATTATCATCATGAAGAGAATTAAATTCAACTTGAACAAAAAGACGGAGCAAAAAAAGATCTTCAAGAGGAGGCGGTGGGGGGGAACCCTTAAAGCCAACGAAGACCTCTAGATAAAACTGGATTTCAGATTAGCTGAATGTTTCCAGTTCTGCATGACAGCAAAGAGAGTGGTGTGATTATGGGTACCGTGCTCGAGGCACACTGTATCGCTGTGCTGGGTCAGGAAGGATAAAATCTCTCTATAAAAGCCAAGTGAAACTGCATAAGAAATGTATTTGGGGCAACCCATTAAAGAAAAAAACTAAGTCCTGCAAGGAGATGAGGCAAAAAGGACTGAGGTTTGCAGAAATGACTTCCAAGAAGAAATTATTTAATAGATTGGGGGTTTGACTTCTGGGAATTTCTTTTCATAAATCAATAGTCAAGACATGAATAACTATAAGTATCGGTAGTTGTTAAAATGTTATGTAGAAAATATATAAGGTGAAAGGAATGACTTAGAGTTCCTCCAGAAAAATTAATGACTATCGCTAAGTAACAACTGTGCTGGAATCCTCTGCAGATCGTATTGCTGTCCTTAGGCCCAGTGCATCTGGAAGTAAAGAAAAAGATACTCTGAAGGAATTGAGAGGCTTTCTTAAATGGATTGCCTGAGGTCAGAGGCAGAAAAATAAGAACCAACAGATAATACAGTTGTCATAAAGGAACTCTGCTCTTGAGATATGGAAGGAGGAAGAAAAGGAATGAGGTAAAATCCATGAAAATTAGTATTTGAATTTTTATCAGGGCTAAAGTGAGTTGAGCAACTGTTGTACAAAACTACTTCATTTATCCTAGATTCATAGAGGAAAAAATATCTGTATATGTGAAATAATCAGATTACTTACGTTATTTCAATATTTTGAATAAGAACCATGATAAAATTTTTTCACTTCACCCTTCACGTTAAAAAGAATATGCTGAAGAAGAATTTTATGTGTTCTTAAAGATTTACAGTCACATTATGAGCAATTATTTTACTCTAAATTAGTAATTCTCCCAAAGTTTATTGAGGTTAATAAGACTGTTTACCCCCATTTGGATGTCTGAGTATTTGGACTTGTTTCATGTAGTCCTTATGTCTCCTCCCTGGCTACTAGTTGACCAGCTGTCATTTCTTGGTATCATCCATACGCTTGAGTCTCATGACCCCTTCCCTGATACCTTCCAATTTGCTGTATCTAACTTGTCATAGGCAGAAAAAACAGACAAGAAGCTTGGTATAACCACAACTAAAGTAAAGTGACTTTTGAGGAGATATCTGAGAAACTGCACAGAAATTGTGTGAGCTGAAGCATGTGGCTCTTTCAGGGCTGAGATTGGCTTAATTCTGCAGAAGAAGGTGGGAAGGAGCTTACTTCAAGGCTCTTGACTGCATTCTGGGTAGTAAACATCATGACATTACTTATTTCTGTGTATCAGTTAACCTTTTTGAAATTGTCAGTGTCTTTACTATGCAAATAGAAAAGGGAGCTGTCGAGCATGTTCCAGAACCCATTCCTGTAAAGCTGTGCTTCATAATTGAAATCTTATTACCTATTTTATGTTACTTTTGAATAAATACTATCATTAATTACAGGAACGGACCCTCTCTTTCTATGATAGGTTATGTGTCAAAAACAACTTCTCCTGGGAAGCAGTGTATACACACACAGCCATAGTTGTATTTGTAGCAAAATCTCTGCTTTGAATAAATCACAAGCAGCCAATAATTCTCTTCTTTCAGTTGCCCCATGAGATTTTGACTGAAGTGGGGCAAAAAGTGTTGGTTTAAGCTTGCCTCTACAAAGATGTGCTAGAAGTTAGAGCACATCTGATAGAAGTCAGGAGGAGACAGGGAGGGAGAGATGATGATATAAGATGAATCTTAAGAGAAGACAAATGTGGAGTATGAAGAGTAGTAAATATATACAGGAAGGAGAAAGGATTTGGAAGCTAAAGAAAATGTAGGTGTATATATCACCAATTAGTGAAAACAAAGGAGTCCTTATGAAACCATGTAAAAGATAGATGTCCAAGTATTGGCCAAAAAAAGAAGAAGAAAGAAAGAAAGAGTGAGCATGTTTCAAAGAAAATTGAAGGGGTGCCTGTGTGGCTCAGTCGGTTAAGTGTCCTCTTCATCTCAGGTCATGATCTCAGGGTCCTGGGGTTGAGCCCTGTATTGGGCTCTCCGCTCAGTGGTGAGTCTGTTTCTTCCTCTCCTTCTGTGATCTCTCACTTTCGCTGTCCCTCAAATAAACAAATAAAAGCTTTAAAAAAAATCAAAGAAAATTGAATTCCTATCCTGATAAAGGCTTATTGCCACATTGACATATATCTAAGCTTCCTGAGACAGATTGGGATAGAAAAAAGGACATTAAGCTCTGGGCCTAGTACTGTTCTAAAGAGCCTTCTGGGGGCGCCTGGGTGGCTCAGTCATTAAGCATCTGCCTTCAGCTCAGGGTGTGATTCCAGGGTCCTGGGATTGAGCCTCGCATTGGGCTCCTCTGCTGGGAGCCTGCTTCTTCCTCTCCCACTCCCCTTGCTTGTGTTCCCTCTCCCTCTGGTTGTCTCTCTCTCTCTGTCAAATAAATAAATAAAATCTTTTAAAAAAATAAAAATAAAGAGCCTTCTGGCCTTTAGCAGACACTTAATCCAGACTTGAGCTTTTGCTCTCAAAATTATGAGATAAAAGGTTTATATAATGAAAAATTACATATTATATAATTATACACTTCATCATATATTAATATAAAAATTATTAAATGAAAATTTTAGACCAGATGATTTCTAATATCCTTTCCAACTCCCAAATTCTATGGTTTTCTGAAGAGCGAATTTTAGAGTATTGGTTTAGATTTTGTACAGCCGACTAATATCACAATTGAAGTGTCTCTTCTCTTGTCTTATACTTGTCTTGGCAATCCTGGAGGCTGCCAGGTCCATTGTTCCCTTCTAAGAGAAACTGTCCTGACAATCTCCTTTATAGAGGAAAACAGTTCCAGGCTTCTCTTTGTGCAGGACTTAATTCCACCACTCCCACCTTTCACACCACCAGTGGTTTTTTGTCCAAGAAAGGCTCAAGGACTAAGCCTTCCATCAGTCATGCAATGGCCTTATCAAATGGCTTGGCATAAACTAAAAAGCAAAAAGAAAAACATCCTACCCCAAAAGATATGGGTTGGGCCAATATCACACTGCTGAGGTAAAAAGAATGCAGAGAAAGATGTCATACAACAGGAGGAACGTGATGTTCCATAGAAGAGCTAAAGTTGTACCCATGAGAAACCAGAACCTAACAGGTAGGGAAGCTGTACGGAGTGGTGGACTAGGTAGCCATTTGTGGAGTTCTCTTCATTGCTTACCTTTGTGATCTAAGGCTAACACATTGAAATTGTTTAGGAGTGCCATAAGTCAATCAGCAGGCGTGTTATTATAGAACAAGTGAGAAAACGCACACACAGGACAAGCTGACACCCGGAAGATAACTATAATTTCATTTGAATGTTAGACTAGAGATTCCTAAGCACCTGCTCCTGTGGTTCTTAAGAACCACTCTCCAACCACAAGACTTTAGTTCCAGTGCTCACGAGGCCTTTTTCTGTGGTTTTGTTTCCTATCATGTCCTTGGATCCCTACATAAATCCCCACTTTTTAAACCTCAGTTGCATATAACCCAAGGAGCCTCCTTAAAGAAACCGTTACACTTTGCAAATCACTCTCACGTCTACAAAGTCTCAGAACAACTTTTTGAAGTAGATTGGATCCCATCCCATGGTTATGGAAACTCAGAGAATGTAAAGGACTGTAAATCGGGCCCATAGGTAAACAACTCTCTAATCTGGCATATCTCTGACTAGATGCTGTATCCTGAGAAAAATCTAGCCCTATGATTTTTCTGAAAGATGTTACACATTCCTAAGAAGAAAGCTTACATAAACATGAAAAGCTAATACCTTTGGCTATTTACGGAGCTTCTCCTGTGTCTCTCTTCCTTTCCTGGTTTGCCATATTGATGTCATCTTTAGGGGGTGATACCTGCCCATGTCATTACTGACACTAAATGAGGGCACTGAAGTTTATTCTAATGTCACCCAATCTTTTCCCAAGTCACCAACACTCCCCCGTATCACTACCAAACCACTGGTACTCTATCAGTGCTGAGGTAGCTGGCACCACTGCCTCTAATGTCTATAAACTGACTCTTTTTAATATTTCTTATGCTCTTGATGTCCATTTCTTGCCCTCAAATTGGAAATGATATAGTCAAGATCACCACTACTCCTGTTCCCCCCTGCCCCACACACAGACAAAGCTTGTCCATTGACCCAAACCAAACTTGTAAAGTTTTCTCTTTTCCTTTGGTCAGAATGTGTCTTCTTCCACTCCTGTCTCTACTCTCCTGACTCCCTCTCTTGTGAATTCACCCTTGATGCACCCGAACTACCAGTACTGACTGCAGACATGCCCAGACATGGCCAAAACCTACAGCGAACCCCTAGCTTGACATCTGCTATGCTACTAATTAGTAGTGGAGCGTCTTCCAGTTATATCCACACAACCTCTTTTGTATATTATTATTGATGATTTAAATAACTTGCCTTTTATTTCTAAATAAACAAAATATTATATTTTAAGTACAGTTAGTATCCTGAGAATGTTCAAAGAGAAAAATATATCACTTATGAGAATGACACTTTACTTCTATGGTCTTCCTCCCCCAAACCCATAACCCCAGTCTAACCATGAGGAAAATATCAGATAAACCCAAATCGAAGAATAATTTATAAAACACCTGACAAGTACTATTCAAAACTGTCAGGTTCATCAAAAACAAGGAAAGTTTGAGAAACTGTCACAAAGGAGCCAAAGGAGACCTGATGACTACATGCAGTATCGTGGATGAGATCCAGCAGCAGAAAAAGAACATCAGCTAAAAAGTAAGGAGATCCAAATAAAATATGGAGTTTACTTAATAAGAATGTGTCAGTATTGGTACACTAGTTGTGACAAATGTACCATGATAATGTAATAAGGGAAACAGGATGCAGTTTAGATACACTGTACTTACGCATCTTTTCTGTAAATCTAAAACTACTGTAAAATAGAAAGTTTATTAAATATATATTGTGTATGTATTACAATAAATACATGTATTTGCATTATATACATATATAGGTATAAATATAAGTAAGCATATATATTGTGTATTACAAAAAATATATAAACATTTATATAAATTTATATACTTTATATGCACGCACACACATATTGTGTGTGTATATCATTTACTTTTATGTAATATATATTATAGCTTACTCACAAAAAAAATTCTAAAAATCTTAACTGATAGGGTGAGGAATCCTCTAAGGAAACATTCACATGATTTAGGAGTACGCCCATTCAACTAATAAACTCATTGGGTTAATTATTTAGCAATAGGCAATGACTGGGAAAGTCAACAAAAAATTTTAATACAATTTTTCCTGAAGCTAATGAGAGTACATTGACCCATCCAAAATTGTGAAGACACATTCAAATTCTTCAGGATTTCTCTACAAACTTTGAGCAACCTCCAGTGGCTGGAGAAGTCATGCACAGATGATGATCAGAGAAAAATATTAGAGACAAAAGTAGTATTTACCTCTGGGGGCAATGGCTTTTCAAAGAAATCAGTATTAATTCTTCAAGAGATCATGGAAGCATTTGAAAGGAATATTTCCATGCTGATAACTATCGAATTTCAGATCATTTCTCATGAAGCCTCTGTTAGCCATAATCTTTAGCACTCATTTATCTTCACTGTACTCTATTGATTCCCAAACTGATGGATGATTGAAGATTTTGAAGTATGGTTTCAGAACAGCAGGTCTATTTAAGTAGATTTGAGGACGCGCCAGTGCAGGACTAATACATAACCTTCTTTTCATTATGTTAATGTTTATTTGCTAAATGTCTTGTCATAATGGATCATTTGGTTGTCACCGAAGGAATTGATACCATCTTGTTGCCGATTTCTGTATTCAGAATCCCCAAGTGAGGCAAGAACACTTGTGCGTCACCTTTTATACCTTGTATTTTCTAGACCGCTGATGCTTCTAGAGCACAACTGTAAAGCACGGTTGCAAATTGGGTTGCAAACAAATGTTGCCTAAGGCACAAACCATAAATTAAAGTAATGATCACTTCAAGATGAAACTTTTTTTTCTGTCTTTTAAAACCAGAATGAAAGTAGGTCAATGAAATTTAGGATATTTTAGAATATGTACAGTATTGTATTGTTTGCCAGTACCTAATTTACAATTACAGAGCTCCATGAATATTGAAATGATTCAGCTTCCCATTATAAATGTATGTGGCAGTTTGGTTGTTGATCAGTTTATGAAGTTAATGCAAATGGAACTGTCTTCCTGTCAGCATTTGAAATCTATAATGCAGTCATGTTGTATATTCAGGGACAGGCCATTGACAGTCAATTAACAAGTTTGATTGGTATGTCAACTCATTCTTTTGAATTGTTAATAGTATGTTAATAGCATTCATTTCTTTGTGCAGTCCCATTTGCAGCTTCACAGTTACAGCTATTTTTTATAATTCTGAGTAACCTAAAATAGTGCCTTAATAATAGATTATTAAACACCTGTCTAGTGTAGCTTAGGGAGGTTTTTCTAGACTGGGAGTTTGCAGTGGATCCCTTTGATATTCAAATCAACAAATGATAGCCTTTTTATTCAATACGTAAATTCTTTTGATGGTTAGCTTGTTAAGAAATATTCAGCTCTAGTCTGACCTGATCTGGTTTCCCATGGAAAAGATCTGATGCCGTTTGAAGGTTCATAAATGGAATGCCAATGACAATTTGTTGTTGACGTTCTGCCGTCTTAGCCCTCAGATGCTGCTGGTTGATGTGCCGCGTTAGCTTCACCAAATAATCCTTGCAGGTAAATGATCTATGGATTGATCAGCTAGTTTCAAAGCAGAGAGGGCTCTTCTGTGGTCTGGATTTTTAGGCTTGGAGGGGTACTTAAAAAGATGCATCAAAGTTGACAGATGAATCTTAAGGCATAGAATGATGGGAGAAAGCAGAAATGTGGGAATATTTTTAAGTGACTAGCATATTACTTCGAGTTTTGAAAACCTTCAAATGTCGATCAAATCTGTTCCCCGTAGCAGATTTATTTCTACCTTGGTTTTTGTTATGGTTGTTTTGTCTGTGTGCACAGGTTTACTCTCACTTTTCTGGGGAAGTTGATGAGACATTAAACATATTATTCCCGAATGGTGCTTTGGAATAAGGTTGCGAGTTCATTTGCACAGCCATGTTTTATTCATATAGTTCCTGTACACCAGAATATAAGAATCTGCCATTTCTCTAGCCTAAAAAACTGTCTCTACCAAGGAAGCAGTAAAAATTTTATTCCTTTTACCTCCTGTTCGTCACTTCTCCTGATGATGCTTTCCATGACCTACTATTTATATTTAATTTCATCGACAGAAGTGTCTTTATAATATGGGGAAAAAAACTCCCACTGATGTAGTTTAGCTATTTAGTTAATATTTTTCTGTTCTATGCTTCAGTGAATTCGGAGGAGCAATTTGCATGTGTTTGACTTTTAGAATTAAATGGTTCTTGAGAGATTGCTACTCAAATATCCTACATATACAGATAAAGAAACTGAGGCGTAGAGTAAGACCTCATAGCTAGTCGGTGCAGAGCCAGGTCTCTTTATTTCTACCCTGTACACATCCTGCTTGCTGCCTTTAGAAACACATAGAAGCTCATCGGAAGGTTGACACAGAAAGTGGCTGAAGTTTTCCAGCTATAGTATAAAAAGCTTTGTATTGTAGTTTAAGAATTATACTTGACACCATTAAAAAAATAGAGAGAGAGTGTGTTTCCTAATATGTAATTACAGTATCTGTAAATCGGAAGGAGAGAAGGCAGAAAGGAAATTAACTACCGTCTGATAGTTTATTTGTTCACCTCTGACCTTAGGCAGGACCACAGAACTTAAGACCTATCTTGGGATCAGGGAAGGAGGGGAAGAAAGACACACAAGTATTAATTGATAACAGATTTTATTGTGTCACCTTCTATCACCCTCCAGCAGTGTTTTTCAAGGTGTATTTCATGGGTCACGAGTTCCACAAGACACTTGGCCACCAGAAGGCTGTGTCTAAAGAATCAGGACAAATATGCCCTTAATCCACTCACGTTGTCACAGTGCTCGTTGGCAGAGTGAAAACTCCAGAGTCCTGCTGTAAAGAAACTTGTTTATCTCTATTTAACTCAGGATTTCCAAAAATACTTTGAACACAAACCCTTTTTTTTATTTGTTTATATGTTTGTTTCTTTTAAAGCCAATGAATGTCTTTCATGGAAATTGGGGGATGCTTAAACACCTTTGGGCAAACTGTTCAATTCCTTTGTGGTTTAATTTCCTCATCTATAAATGGAGATAATAATAGTACCATTGGCATGAAGATGAAGTGAGCTAATATATGCGAAACACTTAGAGTAGTGCCTGGCACATTGTGCTATGTAACTATTTGCTATTGACATTATATATTAAAAGTAATATTGTTAGCATTATTATAGAGACAGTGCCATAGTTTTATTGGCTTTGGTTTCCTGGATGTATACATGTAGTAAACTTTATATAGGGCACGGGGTTGGAACTAGAGATGTTATGAGTCAATAGGATAAGGTAGAAATAAGGAGACAAGTAAGCTGGTAAATTATGGAACAAAATGGGAAGGACAGTTACAAAGATAAGAACTGAAGCTCTACGAGTACTGATGACAGAGAGTCTCTTGCCAGTTCTAGGAAACCCCAAAGGTTTTAGTTGGTAGCTGACAAGCTTCCGGATGTCTTGGAAACTGCCAGAGAAGAAGGGAAATTCCAGAGAGAGAGAGAGAGAGAGACCAGTTTTACCTTCTGTGAAGGAGACTAGTGTATCTGGGGAATGAGGATAAGTATAAGATCTTGGTTGTGGCAAGTGTATGGTGCACGCTGACAGGGTAGATTGGAGCCCAAGTATGAAGGATTTTGTAGCCATGCTCAGAAGTTTGAGTTGTATCCTACCGACAACAAAGCGAATAGAGAATTTTTATATATGAGAATGACATGATCAGCCTTGCTTTTTAGAAAGAAAACTTGACGAAGAGAAGGGAGGCAGGAAGACATTGTGCAAGTCTGGACTGAGGCAGTGACAATGGGGATGGAGAGGACATACGTAGATTGAAGAGGCATTTCTGAGGCAAAGTTGGTGAAAATCTACAACAAATTCATTGGGAGAGGAGAATAGAAAAATAGAGGAAGAAAGGATAAGATTGGTGTATCTAGTTTGGGAGGTTGTGAAAATCATGATTCAATTTTATTGTATAAAGAGAGACTGCTTTTCAAAAAGAAACTTCCATTTGCCACAGACTTCCGTCAGTTTCAGAGCTCTAACCTTCTCAAGGAAGACTAAACACCTATGTAGATTGCTTAATACAACTCATGACAACTACTGGTAGCACAACTCAAAAGTGACTAACTCACTAAGTTACTGAAAGTATTTGGGGATATACATCTAAAAATTCAATGTAAAATGCCGTATACAGAGTTAACAATTGTAGTGAGAAATCGCCTCCTTAACTGCATGCTCACGCAGTTTTACACGTGGCTCTGCCAAAACACCCCTAATATTTTATTGTGTTTATTATTGCAATGCTTTCCTCCTCTGTCCTCTTCTCCTTTCTCATTCTGAGTTTTTTGGATCCTGGAGCTTGCCTCTCTTTGCATTCTCAGACCCTTCCAGACTTACGATACATAGTAAGTGCCTAGTGAATGGTGAAGGTGTATAATACGTGAGACACCGTTACTCTAACTTCATTCTGAAAATAGAAATTCAAACAATATTCAGCAGTATTAGTTATAAAATGCCACATAAGAACTTTTGCATAATACATTCCTTGTACCTTTAAAACACTGAGGTTATATTGGCCTCCCACATAAATTTGAACTGTCACATTATATGAAACTTAGTGGAAAAATAAGCCCAAACTTTTAGTTAGATGATTATCAAATGTCACTTTCTCTGATATTTACAACACGTCACCCTGTGACGAGGACATTTTAGGTCTCGTATTTTAACCCTAAGCCTCTCTTCCCTGTTATGGAACTCCTTGTTGGCCTGGCCTTCTGTTTCAAAACCCAGGAAGTTCTAGCCTTCTAGCAATGTTAAGCCATTAGATCATATCTTATACAGTTTTATCAGACATTGGTTGACTGTTCTTCCTATTACCTCATGCTCTGCTTATAAGTATTTTAATCGAATTTTATGTTGTGCCAGTTTTCCCCATTCCCTAGCATATCGCACAAACTTAAATGATGGCAGAAAGGACATTATCACCTCCAAATTCAGAGCTAATAAGCTATTTTTAAAGTTGTCTTAACTCCCAAATTGGAGGAGCACATTACTTACTACTCTGTACTCTATTTAAGCAATACCACGATTATAAATCTGTCTTGCAAAGAGACAAGAAGTAAAAAATAACCAATATAAAGACTGTGGAAGGTCTTAAAAGTTTTAATAATTATTCATTCCACCATAAAGAATTTTACATAAAATAATTTATCCATGCCTTTGTTACCCCCAGGAATATAGATTTATACTGTGCATTTTTAAAAGTATTTCTAAGATTTCATTTTATTTTTAGGAAAGGAATTTATGCTTTCAGAAGGGAAGGTGACCATGAATACTCTCTCATTCCTAAATTGTTCTAATCTAAATACCCAACTTTTTCAATCTAGGTATTTTTTTTCTGAACGAATTTTTTTTCTCTCATCACCAGTTTCCCCTAATTCCTGTAATATGCCAAGTTTTCTCCAAGTTGCAGATTAATTTCATCCACAGAAATAAATATGGTTCATAAAAGGCTGTTTTCTCGAGGAACAAGTTAAGGGAGTATAGTCCCTGAAATACATAGGCCATCTCATTTTTCAATAAGATCCTAATTTGTTCAGCCATTATATTAGCCTTTGTCTTGACATGAACCACTTCTTCTCAGGTAATTATAAAATATCCCAAAGGTCTGGAATTTTGTAATATAATTCTACAGCTTCCTCTAGTTCTGTAAGCCTGCCATCTTTATTCATTGTTAACTCTGATACTTTAGACATGTTTTCATTTGATATTATTAGAGTATAGAAGAAAAACTATAACGCATAAAGCTTTGAGCATTACTTGTCCTTCAATTATATAACCATTCTTGGGAATTATAACCATAGCTCCTCTTGACTGGGTAAAATTCTAATTTCATTGGTATATATCGTCTGTGTTACGAAACTCTTGCCATTTAAATAAATTAGAGATAGTTTGCCATTTGTATGGTGTATACCTTTAGTTACACATGGATTTCTAATTTTTTTTGTACATAAGGATTGCATCATGGACAAACTGACATGTTATCAGGCCCCTTGAACTCTTTGCCATCGATCTTATACCATCATCCACAACTTGCCCCTTAAAAATCAGTGTAATTTAACTCTCAGACAGGTTTAGCTCTATGAATGTATGACAGCTAAAGCAAAACGGTGTATACAATGATCAAACCCAGCCACTTTGACCTCTAACTGGTCATTTCTTGTTTTGATGCACCGTTTTTTTTTACTTTTACCATTACTATTTTTTAAACTAGCACAGTGAAACCAGTGGAAAGAACTAAACAGTATGTTTAGGAGGCAGAGAGATACAGTCAAGATTTAGAAATTGTATGCATGTTACTTTATCTTTGACATGGGAATAATTGTAAACTAGAGAAATAGTAACATACCACATTCAGGTATTTCCCCTCCTCTCCCAAATGAAGCAGATCTGTAGTCCTCAAATTCCTATTAATTACCTGGGGCTAAAGAGATTCATTTTCAGTAAGTTGAGAAATCCAGATTTATTTTGTGACTTGGTAGAAGTTACTTGGTGGCAAGAAAGTGAATTCCAGTAATGGAAGCTGGCAGGCCAGGATTTGTGCTCCACTCTGTTGGCGTATGAAATTATAGCACATCATTCAAACAAAATCAATAATCCAACTTTTATGTCCTTTGCTAGGTATAGTGAAAATTTTATTATTCTGCGATTATTTTATTCTTCCTGGATTAGGTCATGTGCTGTAGCAGTAAGAAGCAGCTCAAGTGGATGGAATTTGCAAGATCAAAACTTGTGTTTTTACCCACATACTATAGTGATCAGATAATAGTCGAGGTACAAAGCTATAAAAACCAGATTCTTATTTCCTTAAATCACCCCTGTAATATCCTGAATGATATGTGGAGGTTTAGTATACCTAAAGAACAAAATTCTGCCCCTCAGTGTGGAAAGAGTTTTATAAACGATGGTATTCCTTAATCGAGGCAAACAAAACAGCAAGAGATAGTGGTTTCAACATGAACAAGGAGGAGAAATCTGATCGTATTCTTGCTCCTTTGATTTAGCTTCTTCCATGTCACTCTTTTTCTATGGAACAAGAGTATTTTTATAGAAAAGACAGATTGTTCTTAGGGAAGGTCTACACAGCCATAAAAGCCAGGTAATAAATTTACTTTAAGCATCAGCTCCTAAAGTATGTTTGCATAGTAAAGTATGGACCAGGCCAAAATCCAGGCTTAAACATTTTCTCCTTGTTATCACCTCGTTAAGCTCCCCACGTCTAAGCCATGCCTCCTACAGTCACAGGTATGGTGCCACTAATTAAGAAGAAGAGGCTCATTACAAATTCTCATTAACATCAATTGGAGTTTTAAAGCCAAATCCCTGGACTGAAAATTTACCCCCTTAATGTTCAACACAGGTGAACGAATAAAATCATTTAAATGCCTGTATCATGGGGTAGTGCAAATGTGCTCCCCAAGGATGAACAAATTGCTTACTTCGGTCTGGCACTAATCCCATTGCTCAGTAAAAGGCAGGCAGAGCTTTGAAGAAAAATACTATTCAAAAGGGAGACACTGACAGGGAAATGGGTGGGGTATGGTAGCTGATATCACAAAATACAAATTATCATCTATGTGTCATCTTTGGTAAGGATATATAGATGAACAAAATAAACAAAAGATTGCACCTGACAACTGCTCAACCAGAATGATCTGAATTCATGAATGAATAAAAGTTCACCAGTGTGTTTTGACCTGCTAAGGAAACTTCTCTCTCAGACTCTTTAGCATTTGCTGAATGTCCTGCATTATATTCCTTAAATCTTCTGTGATTATAATTTCTTACAGATAACACTGTAAATTATGTTATTGTGAGAGACTCCTGGGTTAAGACATTTCAAAATGCTTCATTTCATGAAAGTTAAAATGTATCGATTTGGTTGATTTGAAAGGGCTGTTTTGCAGTTCACTGAAGTGATAAGCCATATGGAAGTAAGTCTTCTTGGAAAATAAAAGCAACCTTCTCTGGTATCAGATAAGGCTTTCTCTCTTTTGTAAACCCAAAGGCTAACCAATTTTTAAATGCAGTTTCTACTTTCCCTCATAATGCTTCTTCTTTACCCCAGTGTAAAAACAGTTACCCAGAAATGTTTACAAGATTAATGTTCACTACTAGACTATATGTGGATTGGAGAATTTTTTCTGGTTTTATAGAATCTGGTTTTAAGAATCATGACAGATTCTTTTATAAATTTTTCATATTTCTCCAGAGTGGACATGTTGTTCCTATTTAAATCATATTAACAGTACGTACCATGATTAGCCTCCCCTGAAAAGCGTAATGACTTTGGTCTAAATTTCTCCTGAGTGTCAGATTTCTTCATGATGTCACTACCTATCAGTAGCAGTTACAGAATCATTGCACATTGTAACTAGAAGGAGCCTTCAAAGCTAAAGAGCTTTGGTTCCTTCTTCACATTGTACAGATAAGGAAGGTGAACTCCAAGAAGTGTAATTGAGTTTACCAAGTTCACAAGCAATGACAGGCCCCCAACTGGAATTTTGCTCTTCTGATCCCTCTTTTAGCCCTGGTGTTAGTAGCAGACTCAACCCAAGTACCAAGTACGTAGTAGAAGTTGATAGCTTTACCCCCTTCCCAAAGTTGTTCTAAATTTTTAACTAACCAAAGAAACCCTTCAGAAAATATTCTTCTGGATGTGTGGAAAGATCAGGTATTTTACTTAAGACAAGCCTGCTTTATAAGCCTTATAACCTTATAAGTGTTAACTTCTCATCTCTTCACCTGCTTAAAAATGGAAAGACAGTGATAATGGATGCATAAATGCATCATGGGATGAATAAATTGTGTGAGTTAGAGAAGAGAAAATGAATGTGCTCGTGAAAGAGCGAGCACATCAATCAGTGGTTGCATGGTGTTTGCACCAGTGTGTCCAGGGGACACCTCACCAATCAATCATTCAGGAAGCTCCCTCCAGCTTTTAGAAGGAGAAAAAGATTTCACACTGAAGTGCAATAGAGAAAGCTTAGCATTTAAAGAGGTCATTCCAGGGGTTCTTCTAGTTCCCAGAGGGAAGGGAAAAGTGGAAAGGGGGCAAAATGCCATAGAAAGCAGATAGTTTGGAATTCCTAAAAAATGCTGATTGCAGTATGAATCATTCTCATTTTATATTGATTCAAAATCATTAATTAAACATCATTTGTTATATCCCACTCTTACCTGAACATAAAAATATTTGACATTTTTTTATAGTTTCTGCCCTCAAGGAGCTTAAAAGCTAAAAACTGTTTACTCTTTAAAGCTTTCATCACTGTGCTGAATTATAATCCAATACTGCTGGGGCTTTTTGCGCATTAAACATACAAACATTCACTGGAAATGTTTCAGTTTTATGAATCATTCATCCAATAATTATTGGTCATGTCCAAGATACTGCTCTAGCTGCTGCCTTGTAAATTGGTAAGGCAAATAAAATTATTATGTAAATAATCATGGTGCAAATTAGAAAGGAATTAAATGACAGAACTGTATAGGCAACATTGTCTATTCCCGAATATCCAAGGAGATAAAGAGAACCACAGAAATAGGAGTAAGTTTGCCCAAAATAATCTCATTACTGAGTTGCAGATCTGGGAATTTGTTCTCTCAGTAATATCTACTCCTGAAGGTGGTGTCTCATTTGCATAGCTAATTATTGAAATGTCTTAATAAAGTCTTGCCCAGTAGTGAGGAAAGGCAGCTTCTGGCAATGAAATGATTTTGTAAGCGGGAAGTCATTCTTGCACACACTCCTGACAGCAGGACTTCATTTACTGCTTATGGTCACTCTTTCTATGCTGGCTTTTCAAGTCAAGAAATGGAGAAATTCTAGATTAGGATTACCATCAAAGTGGAATTATATAGGAAAACCCCAGCAGCCAAACAACAACTGAGTGTATCCATTCCACCCTAAGAAACCGGTATCAATCATGATGTACAATATGAAAACTGCAGCCTCCAAGACAGGGTATGGTGGTTAGCAAGAATTTGAAAGCATCAGTGTGGGGATTGGACAGATAGGATTTGAATTCCGCCTTTGCCATTTGTTAGCTACATGACCAAAAATCTCCCTTTCTCATATGTATTAACGTTATAATAAAAGATGGTAGTGGTTGCAACTTTCCTACATTTTCCTCCTCTGTCATTCTTAAAATAGGTAACAATCCTTTCTGTAAAAACCTGAGCTCTTATCATACTTTGTCTTACAATGTGCCATAGGCTATCATTTATTGAAAGCTAATTATAAATCTGGTATTTTCCGTGCAGTAACTCACACAGTCCTCACAATCAGCCTCCACAAGAGGTATTTTAATTCCCATTTAAAAAATAACATCAAAATAGGGGCACCTGGGGGGCTCAGTCGGTTAAGCCTCTGACTCTTGATTTCGGCTCAGGTCATGATCTTGGGGTCCTGAGATTGAGCCCCACATTGGGCTCTGGGCTCAGTGGCAAGTTCACCTGAAGATTCTCTCTCCCTCACCCTCTGCTCCTCCCCGTGCTTGAGTTTTCTCTCTCTCTCTATCAAATAAATATATCTTTCTAAAAAATAAAAGAACATCAAAATAAGACTTAGAAGGATGTTATCTAGGTAGACCCAGATCACACAGCTTAAAGGTAGAAAAAAACCTGGATTTTTAACTCAGGACTAACCCTAAAGGCCCATGTTGTTGCTGTGTTTTTTTCTTATTATTCATTATGGGCCCTAAATGCAAAACTTGCCTAATTGTATTTTTCTAATTGGAAGTATGATATCTAGTAGTGAAATTCAGAGGTGAGTAAAATACTTATACCACTTACAAATAGCATTTCATTTAAATCTCCATAAGACTTTCTTAGCCACTTAACTATTAATTTCAGAATTCTCTGGCCCAGTGCCCTCAACAACTCACCAGATGATATAATTTGTGTAAGCCACTTATTACCTACCCATCAATTTTGTCCACTATGAACTACAGATGGCATTTATCAGAATACATTAAGTGTGTCACAGAAAGCAGTACGTAAAAATCCAGGTCTGGAAGCTATTGAGTAACTAAATGACTTCCAGATTATATTTTTTAATTAAAGCAACAATTCTTACTACTGGCTATTTTTATCTGAACTCATCAAATTACACAAACTTCTAAGTAGTGATGGCCCACAGAAAGGACATCAAAATCCTGGGTAGATAACCCTTATAATACATAAGAATTATAGATACCTGAGTATCAACAGCACTCAAGGTTTCCTAACATAAAATTATAATAAGGCAAATTCCTTTAAGAGGTTACATGGCCTATAATTACTGGTTTTTAACTATCCAAAATTATTCCTATTTGAAAAATGTCACCAAAATCCAATGTGAAACCTCTTACTTCTTGTCCACTTATATTGACCTATAAGTCCGCTTTATAAAATGAAATGATTATTTTTCCATGAATAGTAAAGTGTTGATTTAATATGTCAGATGAGGCATATATATATATATATATATATATATATATATATATGATGAGACTAAGAACATAAAACTTAAAGCCAGAAATCTGTGTGGTTCTATATAAATAGTAGATTAGAAAGCACTTAGTTCTTTGATTCCCTCTAATCACACATTAAAATAAGCGTATGTGGTGGTGTTATTTCAGTATACTATTAGTCACAGTGTTTTTCTGGTTGTTTCTTTTTTAACTAAGAAAATATTCATACCACAAATTAGACTTTGAAGGCACCATCGGTAGTTTCTAAGCTGAACATCCTGCGACAGCAGTATATTTTCCTACAGCCCAGACAGCGAATCCCCCACTGCGGATATAGCACACTATAGGAAAGAATAATGTTGTGAGCAGATACCTTGGTACAAGGAGTTCAAGTATTTGAGAAATAATTCTCCATTCCAAAAAGCTAAAACCTGGAAGACCAGGTTTTTATGAATTTGAAGTTTTAAAACATTGTATATCCTGGGGAACACACACACTTGAAACTGCATCTTTGATTCAAGTGTCTGTAAATTGCACTGCAGATGGGCTTTCTCTGTTCTCTCTGGAGCCAGTACAAACTGGGCAAAAGAGAAACTTCTCTTCTCCTAGTTCTCATATTTGGACCTTTTCTGCCAACGATCGACCCTTGCATATACATTGAGGGGGCACTGTCTTAGAATCAGACCCTGAATGAAGATCTGTGGGCACGTGATTTGTGAGAGCTGTGAAGGACAGGAAATGAAGGAAGCCTGGCTTGGAACAGCCTCGGGCAGATATCCAGCATGGGGACACTGGAGTACACATTATGCCATATGGTTGTCCTAACCCAATCAAGGGAACTGGACTTCCCAACCCCTGGACTAGACAGTCAGTGGAAACTCCCAGGCACTCTGCTACTTGTGGGCTAACTGTTCCAGTGGCCCAGGAAGATGTGGCTGTCACACCAGAGGGAGGTGAGTGCATAGAAACAGAAAGAGTAAAAGGGCTTCTGGGCAGAGCACTGACATTGTTTGCAACCGATTGTACCCCAGATACCAGAGTTGGAAAGAGAGCCTGACTTCAGACTGCATTTTCCTTGGTATCTATTAAGAATATTTTGATTTTAGGATGCGGAAATTGAGTAGATATCACTTCCGATGTAGTCTGCTCTGGTATTCACATGATATCATCAGGTTCCATCTCTCAGCTCTACTTCCTCTGTGTTTACTCCATTCTGATATGGCCTCCTACCAGCTCCAATCTCTTTCCTCATTCCTATTGCTGTTCCAAGCTTTCTATATCCATACACCAAGCACAAATAGAAATGAGGGAATCCATATCTCAATCCTCACAGCAAAATTACTGGATTATTTGCATTGATCCAGTTTAGATCACATGCTCAATCCTATTTCAGTTGGTAAGGCCATAGAAATGCAATGGGTTCATTGGCTTAAGACTGTGTTGCATGCCCATTACTAAGTTTGGCTTAAATCCATGAGTGGAGTCAATATTATTCATTTGTCACAGTTTGGACATTAGAATAATTTTAGGAAGAAAAAGAAAGTACATGCTAGGAAAGAAATTAATATTTAGCTACTAATCTCCTGTTCTTACTATAAATTTGGATTGGCTATGTTCTGAACCTAACTAATTTCAAACTATAGACTTGGCAATGTTTCAGCCAGGTTATGTACCAAATTAGAATGAGTAGAATTGGTTTGAGTGGAAGGAGAGACAAGGAATTCTCAGAATTTAAGATATAGTGTGAAGCAAACCACCTCTGCCATCACTACCACCACTAACATCATCTCTTCACCCCACCCTACAAAGAAAAAGACAAAAAAGCCTTACTACCATTACTTACTCAGTTGGAACAGAGGTTTGCCATTAATGTAGTTTTGTGATTGGATGTCCCAGAAATTTCCTATAGATCCAATCTGGAGCAAGTCAGAAGAGTGAAGCTTAATCACATAGACATATGACTGTCTCCTAACCGTTCCCTCACAAATGCACTCAATAAATATTAAGCACCTACTATATACTTGATACTCTTCTGAATACTAGAAGTACAGTGAGGAAGAAAACATAGTGAGTGCTTTCTGTTAGGAGGAGGTTGTAGACATTATCAAATAGGCAAACAAACAAAGTATCTTTAGAGAATGAGAAATACAATGAAGAAAATAAAAGGGAATGAACTTGAGTCAAATAAGTGGAGCATTTATCTGAAGAGGTGATGCTTGAACTGAGACTTGATTGAGAAGAAGAAGTCTACCAGGCCGAGATCTCTAAGAATCTTAAAGGCAGTGGAACTAGGAAGCACAAAGGCAAAAGGTAGGAGTAAATTTAGCATACTAGAAAATAGAGGAGAAAAAAAAAAAACAGTGGCTAGAGAATGGTGAGGGTTGAGGGGAGAGATGGGTGTAGCCAGAATGGACCTAGGGCCAGACCCATACATGAGTCCTCTGTGCCTGTCTTTAAGGGCACCTGGTGTTCAGCTGGAGATGAACTTCAAATTCCTACCATCTTCATTCTCCAACTCAAGTTCTTAAGTCATTGGACTATTCCACAGAACCCTGATGAAGTCTAATGTCTTTACCTTTTATTGATTTTGTATTAGAATAACTCTACTTTTTTATTTTAGAACCCATACAAGCTTATAAAATCCAAGAATTTTTAAATTGCTTTTATCAACAAAAAAGACTTATTTTGTGCATACTATTTTATACCTTCCCCTCCCCACCCTGCCACTTAATGAGGCACCATGGACACAGTTTCATGTCTGTACATGTACCACCTTCTTCATTCTTTTTCATGGTTGTATGATTTTTCATTGATGAGTGTATGATAATTTATTTCACCAATTATTTATAGACACTTAGATTATTTACAGTTATTTACTATTGTAAAAATTTCTTCAGTTGAACATTCTTGTACAAATGTCTTTGCATTCTTGTGCAACCATTTATGTAGGAGAGATTCCCTATAATGAAATCGCTAAGCAAAAGTATGAGAATACAGATAAATATTGGCAGACTGAGTAGGAAAATGTGCCGTGCTCTTCCCACACTGGGTCAACACTGTAACCTGTCAATATTTTTCATCTTTGCAAACACATAGAAGAAAAATATTGCAGAAATTCTTAGTTATCTACAGACTCTCTGATTATTTCCCCTCATTCCTTACATGTTTTAACTTTAGCTTCTTTGTCAGCTCTTGGTGATTACATTATCCTTTCAAGATAGACAAGGTAGTCCTTCCAATACCTACCTTCTCTTCATTCACAGACACCAAGCCTCATAGTCATACATGAGCCTTGTTATTTTACCAGTAACAGCAAGCCCTCCATATTCTCATTTCCAGCAATTTACTCTATTTGCCACCTCCTATCATTCCAGTTTATTCCCTGTAGTGCTCTGATTCCACTAGGACCTATAATCATTAATCTACCATCTCTTAATGCTTCTTAGTCCTTTCTTATCCCCCCTTCTTAGCTCCCTGTTGTCCTTCCTGTCTTTATTTCCCTGGGTAGATGTAATGGCCCATCATTATGATCACTCCGTGCCTTCACTCTCATCTTCCTTGCCCCTTTCTCTCCCCCTCCCTCCATTATTCTCACCTGACAAAACCCCAACCCCTGTGCAGTCAGGTTCACTGCACACTCTTTACTTGCACCTGGGCACCTAAACATGTCTAAAGAAAAAACACTGTTATGCTGACAGTCTGCTTTAAATCTGTGTGCATGTACCCTAACTGAGCCCTTTGTGCTAATGCAGCAATCTTACTATATTCCCTAATCCACTCACTCCCTGACAGTCCTTGATAACTAGTTCACAATGTCTCCTCTCATCCCAGACCTCCCAACAATTCCTCCTACCTCTCGACTCCCTGATGATGACCTTAATTCCCCGAGATAATGGAAGCAATCAGAGCAAAATTTCTACAACCTCCCCCTCCACACTCAATATTCTGCCTTTCTCCTGTTACTGCAAATGAACTGTCTGTGTACGTATCTAAGGCCAATTTCAAGGCAAAGAAACTTGAAGTCATAAATAGGATACTGCCTGTGGAGTAAATTAATCTTTGCATATGGACTAGGCAAGGTAAGAGTGTGCCAATTTGTTATTCAGCTCTTTTTTTTTCTTGTGTTGACATCATAGTGAACATACTCTATTTATGTCATCATGGAAATGAACAGGACCCCGTTAGTCATTTAGATATCCCCTCATTTAACAAGTTGAGACCTAAAGAGGTAAAATGACTTTCCCAAGATATGTGCATGCGTGCATGTGTGTGTGTGTGTGTGTGTGTGTGTGTGTGTGTATTTTAAATGGGCAGTTAGAGGAAAAAATGGTGGGCAACATAAGGGAAGTTGCACAAAATTTTTTTCTGTAGAACTAACCAAAAATTAACAAATGAAGCAAAAACAAAAATAAAGAAATGAATGAATGAATGCTATATGCTATAACTAGGGAAGGATCAAATGCATTATCTAAATACAAAGTAATTTAAATCAAATTAGGATAAGATGGTAGGAATCTACACAGAACTCCTTTTCTAGAGAATAATTTAATGAGGGGAAACATATCTGTGAATAAAATTATTTAAAAAAAAAACCTCACTGATATTCTCCCAATTTTATCCTAAATTTGGAGGGATAGAAATTAGGGATAAAAATAAAGCGCATAAAAATATGTTGACTGTTTACTTTAGGAGTACCTGTCCCTTATTGTTTCAATACAATAACCTGGAGTCCTAGCTTGAAGAACCACTGAGCTTGGTCATTTCTGTTCTGGGTCCAGGAGAAAAGAAGAGAGAAAAGGGAAATAATCACTATGGATAAATGCTCTTTTTTTTTTTAAAGATTTTGTTTATTTATTTGACAGAGATAGAGACAGCCAGCGAGAGAAAGGGAACACAAGCAGGGGGAGTGGGAGAGGAAGAAGCAGGCTCATAGCGGAGGAGCCTGATGTGGGGCTCGATCCCACAATGCCAGGATCACGCCCTGAGCCAAAGGCAGACGCTTTAACCGCTGTGCCACCCAGGCGCTCCTGGATAAATGCTCTTGATCAAGACTGGCAAGCGGCAGTCAACAGAGCCAGGGAGGCAAGGGGAAAAAAAAATCTGTGGTCAAACCATATGAACCACACAGGAAACTATCTGGGTTATGCTAACATAGGAACACAAGGTGAAGCACGGAGTACTTACCCACCTCTGAATTCTACTGATATATGAAGAGAATGAATGAATTGCTGTCAAAAACAGAATTTCTTCACTTTTCCTCCCATCCCCTCTGATATCTGAGACACAAAACAAATAATACTGAACATTGACATATGTCCACCACATATGTTTGAATAGAAAACTTAACGAGTGCTCGGGCATTCAAGAAAGGAAAAGCAATGGGACTACACCCACACCATTTTGGGATAAAGTAGGCTTGAATTGAAGGACCCCCTTTAGAAATGAGAGCTATCAAATAAATTCTGTTCCCACTAAAATGAGGGGGAAAAGAAGCAACGAAATAGAACATATAAAATTCAGATAGAGGGAACACTTTGGAAGAAAATGCACTTCAAAAATAGTATCAAAATTTTGCAACTACTTTGCACACTCAAGAAAATTGAATTTTATGAAATAATAGAGCAAATATGGGATAATACAAGGATAATATGAGAAATGCGGTGAAAGAAAAGCTAGTGGAACAAAATAATGAAATTGAGAGGAAAATAACACTACAAGAAAAAAAAAGTAACGTATTAAAAACAGCAAAGAAGAGATTCAGCAACGTAGAAAACCCAGACAGGATTGAGGACAGGGTTGTGAAAAGTCACACAAAAATAAGAAGTCATGAAGAGTTAAGCACTTAAAAATACCAAAGTAGATGTGAAGAAAAATGGAAAGCTAACATATGGTTATTATATGCTGGCAGGGGTAAGGGGGTAGGGTACAGAATAAATAAAACCCACAAAAATTCAAAAAAAAAAAAACCAGTCTCCAAAAGAAGAAAAATCCTAACTCTATAGATCAAAAAGATTCAATTTGCTTTAGAAAATGCTTTTGAGAATGGGCAATATCAAGATATATATTTTAAATTATTAAACCTCAGGGATGAAAAAAACATTTAGAAAGAAGATCACTTAAAAAGTGCAGGGGAGTGGGGATACTTAGGGATTCAGGGTTTTTCAAATTACAAGTGTAAAGACAATGAAATATTGTTTTTATAATTTTCAGGATAAAACTGTATGTATCAGCCAAATTGATACATTTGAGAAAATTATATTCTCAAATGTATATATGTCTCCCACATTTAATTCCTCAAAACTACTTAAAACATAAACTTCCATTTCCAGCAATATCATGGGTTAGATTCTAGAGTTGTCAGATATAGCAAATAAAAATACAGAATGACCAGTCAAATTTAAATTTCAGATTAACAATGAATAATCTTTAGTATAAGTGTGGTCCATCCAATGTTTGGGATAAATGTAGACTAACAGAGTATTCCTTTTTTATCTGAAATCCACACTTAACTATGCATCCTAAATTTCTTGCAACCTTAGGTAGTCTGAAAAAAAATCCCAAAACATACAACTAGATATGCCATATTAAAAGAAAGAAAGAAAGAAAGAAAGAAAGAAAGAAAGAAAGAAAGAAAGAAAGAAAAAGAAAGAAAAAATATCCTTTTCATTGTGTGACTTAGCTCATAAGAAAGTAAAAGAAATCTCTAGGATAACAAGTAGAAAGGAAATTGATAAGCTGAAGCCAAAACAATGGGAATAATTCTCTAATTATGGTGACCAAAACACTTTTGTTTGGCCATTTAGGGACAAAAAACAGTGCTTCAGAGCTACTTAAAGTAGAGAATAAGGACTGAGGCCTAACTAGGGGCACCTGGCTGTTCAGTTGGTTAATCGTCTGGCTCTTGGTTTCGGCTCAGCTCGTGATCTCTGAGTCCTGAGATCGAGCCTTGCATCGGGCTCCATGCTCAGTGTGCAATCTGCTTGAGACTCTCTCTCCCTCTGCCCCTCCCCTCTGCAGGCCCGCTTTCCATCTCCTCTCTCTCGCTCTCTCTCTCAAATAAATAAATCTTTAAAGAAAAAGAAAGAACTGAGGCTATCTGTAAATCAACACTCTCAAAAGGCCATAATCTCCATGAAAAGGATAAACTAAAAAAATATGCTCACCAGCAAAAGGAGACAGCAAGGAACTTGTCTGTCTTGCCTTAGCCTCTGAGGAGAAAACAAAACACATTCACCTGGAAATGCAAACACGTAGATTTTTCCTCAAACAAATTTAGTGTTGAAACTGTAAAATCAGTATGGTCCTAGAAACCCTCAGCAGATAAATGAACTTTAGGTAGTCCTAGATTAGTAAATTGGTCATGTGGATGAACTGGCAGAACTAAACACAAATTCCTCTGAAGAAATGCACATTGACCCCAGGCTTTATAGGACCTCTACAAATAAAGTCATGCCAGACATTAGTCCACCACCCAAAATAACAGATTACATCAAGAAATAAACCACTACAGAGAAGAGTCATCAGATTCATTAGGACAATAAATGAACAAACAAAAAATAAATACAGAAGAAAATAGCAACTAATCTTCGACAAAGCAACAAAGAATAGCCAATGGAAAAAAGACGATCTCTTCAACAAATGGTGTTGGGAAAATTGGACAACGAATGCAGAAGAATGAAACTGGACCATTTCCTTACACCATACATAAAAATAGACTCAAAATAGGTAGGAATCCATCAAAATCCTAGAGGAGAACACAGGCAGCAACCTCTTCAACGCTGCACCAACTTTTTGTTAGACAGGTCTCCAAAGGCAAGGGAAACAAAGACAAAAATGAACTATTGGGACTTCATTGAGATAAAAAGCTTTTGCACAGCCAAAGAAACAGTCGACAAAACCAAAAGACAGGCAACAGAATGAGAGAAGATATTTGCAAATGACATCAGATAAAGGGCTAGTATCCAAAAATCTATAAAGAATTTATAAAACTCAACACCCAAAGAACAAATAATCCAATCAAGAAATGGGCAGAAGACATGAACAGACATTTCTCCAAAGAAGACATCCAAATGGCCAATAGACACATGAAAAAGTGCTCAACATCACTCGGCATCAGGGAAATACAAATCAAAACCACAATGAGGGGCGCCTGGGTGGCACAGCGGTTAAGCGTCTGCCTTCGGCTCAGGGCGTGATCCCGGCGCCTTCGGCTCAGGGCGTGATCCCGGCGTTATGGGATCGAGCCCCACGTCAGGCTCCTCTGCTATGAGCCTGCTTCTTCCTCTCCCTCTCCCCCTGCTTGTGTTCCCTCTCTCGCTGGCTGTCTCTATCTCTGTCGAATAAATAATAAAATCTTAAAAAAAAAAAAAAACCCACAATGAGGTACCACCTCACACTAGTCAGAATGACTGAAATTAACAAGTCGGGAAACAACAGAGGATGTGGAGAAAGGGGAAACCTCCTACACTGTTGGTGGGAATGCAAGCTGGGACAGCCACTCTGGAAAACCTCAAAAAATTGAAAATAGAGCTACCCTATGACTCAGCAATTGTGCTACTGGGTATATACCCCAAAGATACATATGTAGTGATCCGAAGGGACACCTGCACCCCAATGTTTATAGCAGCAATGTCCATAATAGCCAAACTATGGAAATAACCCAGATGTCCATCAACAGGTGAATGGATAAAGAAAATGTGATATATATATATATATATATATATATATACACACACACACACATACATATATACATACATACACATACATGCACACACACAATGGAATATTACACAGCCATCAAAAATGAAATCTTGCCATTTGCAAGGATGTGAATGGAACTAGAGGGTTTTTTGCTAAGCTAAATAAGTCAGTCAGAGGGACAATTTTCATATGATCTCACTGATATGTGGAATTTAAAAAACAAGGCAGAGGATCATAGGGGAAGACAGGAAAAGTGAAACAAGATGAACCCAGAGAGGGAGACAAACCATAAGACACTCTTAATTATAGGAAACAAACTGAGAGTTGCTTGAGGGGATGGGGGTGAAGGGATAGGGTAACTGGGTGATGGACATTGCAGACAGTATGTGTTATAATAAGCACTGGGTATTATATAAGACAGATAAATCACAGACCTGTACCCCTGAAACAATACATTGTATGTTAATTAATTGAATTTAATTGTTTTTAAAAAGATAAATAAATAAATAAAAATAAATTTTAAAAAAGAGAAAGAAAAAAGAAAATAGCGTTAGAACCCTAGGAACTTTCTGTGTTCAAATTATGTATACACAATATGAGGTATCTGAAAAAACAGGGGACTACTAAAAGTAAGCAGATTGTTAAAAGAAAAAAATTGAACATTTAAGACATAAAAAATTGTGATTATTAAAATTAAAAATTCTGGGAATGGGTTAAGAAGATTAGACACAACTCAGAGAATGAGTAAATTAGAATATAGAACTAAAGTGATTTTCCAGAATGCAGCCCAGCAAGACAAAGATAAAATTAATCTGCTTAGGGTTTCCAGGACCACACCAGTCATGCAGTTTCAACTCCAGATTTGTTTGAGGGAAAACCTGTGTGTTTGAATTCCCAGGGGAATGTGTTTTGTTTTCCACTCAGTTAATGGATAATATGAAACAGGTTAAAAAACATGAACGATAGAAAGATGTGTCCAGTTGTGCTCTGGAAGAAGAGAATAGAGGGAACGGGGTAAGACCGATACTCAAAGAGATCACGAGTGAGGAGATTCCAGAACTGAGGAAAGCCTTCTCATGCAGGACAAATAAGAAATCCTCACTTAAACATAGGGTGTTTTAACTCAGAAACAGAGATAACAAGAAGGTCTTAAGAGAATAGTCTGCTGATGAGACTGTGCGTTGATCAACCTTCCCGAAGGACAGTTTAGCAATATTTATCCATGATTAAAATGTCCATATTCTTGGGGCGCCTGGGTGCACAGCGGTTAAGCGTCTGCCTTCAGCTCAGGGCGTGATCCCAGCGTTACAGGATCGAGCCCCACATCAGGCTCTTCCTCTATGAGCCTGCTTCTTCCTCTCCCACTCCCCCTGCTTGTGTTCCCTCTCTCCCTGGCTGTCTCTATCTCTGTCGAATAAATAAAAATCTTTAAAAAAAAATGTCCATATTCTTTTACTCTCTGATCCTACTCCTAGGAGTTTATTCTAAGGTGATGATCTGACAACAACGATGTTGGTCTCTATATAATGTTTAACAACAATACCTTTGGATGCAATTTAAATATCCAGCAGCAGGGAAGTGAAGAAATAAGGCACTGAGGGCCGCCTGTGTGGCTCAGTAAGTTAAGCATCCGACTTCAGCTCAGGTCATGATCTCAGGATCCTGAGCCCGCATTAGGCTCCCCACTCAGTGGGGGTCTGCATCTCTCTTTCTCTCCCTCTGCTCCTCCCCCTGCTCATGCTTGCTCGCTATCTCTCTCTCCTCTCTCTCAAATAAATAAATAAAATCTTTTTAAAAAAAATAAAAAGAGGGGCGTTTGGGTGGCACAGCGGTTAAGCGTCTGCCTTCGGCTCAGGGCGCGATCCCGGCATTATGGGATCGAGCCCCACGTCAGGCTCCTCTGCTATGAGCCTGCTTCTTCCTCTCCCACTCCCCCTGCTTGTGTTCCCTGTCTCGCTGGCTGTCTCTATCTCTGTCAAATAAATAAATAAAATCTTAAAAAAAAAAAAAAAGAAAAAGAAAAAGAAAGAAATCAGCATAATAGTACCTTGGCATATTATACAGAATTAAAATGGCTGATATATGTATATATCCCCATTTATTGATAAGGACAGACCTCCATTCTTACCAATAATAAAGCTTATAGTAGAAGAACATATATCATATGGTCCCATTTATGTAAAGTTGCATATACATTTGTTTATATTTAAGATGTCTTATTGTATTGCCCAATGTGGGTGTATATAAATAAAAAGAGGGCAATGGAATGGTCTGAAAGATTGAAAGTGGTTGTCTCTGAATATTGGGATTCCAGGGATTTTCCTTGCTATATATTTCTACAATGTTTGATTTTATTTTCTTCTTAACGGAGCATGTTAAATACATCCACACATATACATAAGGAATATCTTACATTTTTTGATTCCTAGGACAGTTTCTTTTCACTAAACATAAGACCATTTTGCTGGTCTATCATTTTGACTGGCGCTGATAGGGCTATCCAAACTATAACTGTACTACACTTTTCTTTACCTTTTTCAGTGTATATAGGAACCTTCATTACCACTCCCAAATGTCAGGTGTGACTAGTGAATGAATTCATTTTGGTTACCTTATGCATGTAAAGACTGAGGAAAGGTATTCAGAAGTATAGGGAAGAGAAGTACAGAGAAATACCAAGAGACCATGTTTTAGCTAAAAGCCAAAGCAACTACCACCACACTCCACAAAGACATCTCGTATGTCTTGCCCAGACAGCATAAAACTGAATAGATACATTAGTATTTATAACTATTCTTGATGTTTCTATCATTTTTTAAAATAAATCAGTTTTCATAAAAGTCCAAATAGGACTGAGAAAAATCATAAATAAAAATATTATTGAGGGTAGTTTGGTTTTTTCTAAGACATTAGATAAAATAGAACAACTAAATGGTATATTTCTTCCTTAACTTTTCTCAGGTATTGCAATTTAAGGAGAGTTGAATTTTCAAATTGTGCATCCTTGTGTTATATTCTTAGTTTAAAAAAAAAAATCATTGTGCTAACACCCCAGTGGCAATGATGACACTGGTACCTAGATCTTAGTTTCTAAATGCCATTCTCCAATAAAAAGAGCCAGGATTCCATGAAGAAATAGCTGACTCTCTGGCTGAGGCAGGAGGATCCTAGGTGAGCCTGGAGAGTCTCATACTGTCAGAAAGTAAGGAGGTGTTCAAAAAAACAAAAGGATGAGACCTATCAAGCAGGCAGAGCAACCAGCCTGAACAAGACCCCAGTGGCCAAAACTGGACAAGTTTACAGCAACAAAACCCCAAGTATAAAATAAATATACATGAGTCCATACTGCTATAAATAATTCCCTATCCTCAAGTATACACTGGTCTTAATGACACCCTTCCAAAAAATAGAGTGGGACAGGGAGGAAGAGTAACCTTACAATGAATAAATCTGGCAACCACTACCTCACTCAAATGATCAAGAAACATCACCACTGCTAAGCTGTGTTCATTGCATGTACTCTGTCATGTGATACAATGAGAAGGACACTTCGCCACTGGGACATTCTTCGAAAAAGACATTAACCCTCATCCCTCAGGGAAGGACAAATATGAGGTGGAGGTGAAGCACAGGGCATTTCCAGGTCAGTGAAACTATTCTGTAAGGTACCGTAACAGTGGGTGTCACTATACACTTGTCAAACCCCATAGAATGCATAGCAAGAGTGAACTCGAATGTTAACTATAGACTTTAGTTAATAATCATATGTCATTATTGGTTCATCAATTGTAACAAGCGTACCACACTAATCCACAATGTTAATAGCAAAAACGAGGAAGAAGGGCTTGAGGGGTATGTGGAAACTCTCAGCACTTATACAATTTTTAAACTGCCTCCCCAAAATGAGGTGTATTTTAAAAAAAAACAAAAGCAATCAAAGTCTAAAAGAAAAAAAATTGGTGGTAGATGGAAAGATATATGATACAGCAAGTGTAGTAAAAAGTTAATAGTGATAAGCATAGATATTCACTAGAACACCACTTTTCTCTGTTGGATATTTTTCATAATAAATGTGGGGGGAAAGTCATTGTGGGTAATATTGGGAGAAAGCTTAGTATAGTAAGGTCAAAATGAGCCTGTGGGACTTAATTCTAACTCCAGTATGAATTTCTCAAATGATTCTGTACAAAATACATAATTCGATTTAACGACCTGAATTACTCATCTAAATTTTGAAACCCAATAGGACTTGTCTTCAAAACCCGGACTCTGGATTAAATTGCCTTGTTATTTGGGAAATACAACTAGATTTAACCAGTTAGTATTATTTGAGAAGTACAACTAGTTAATATGATTTAAGAAATATAACTAGCTAATCTGTGTGTTATCTCATCGGTGGAGGAGTGTGAGTGTGCCTTGTAGTTTTTCCAACAATACTGATGAGTGGTAGTGGAATCTACACGACTACGGCCCTGGACTTTGTCAGTGCTCTTGTAATGACTTAGCACTGTTTTATTTACCATCCAAAACCATATTTTTTTATTACTCGCTGCAGCATGACAATAACTCCAGTTTTGAATGGTGCATATTTCTCATTATGAATCTAAATACACAGAATGTTTGCTGTTTTCAGTCACTACACTGTGTAAAAATGGTGCATTAAAAATAGTGTGACATATTTGCATATTTATCTGTATTAAAAGCCTCAAGTTATTGCAGATACACAGCTGTTGCTTTTTCACCATTTTTTAAGGGAACTGTATCTCCTCTCCTGTATAAATTACATGCATTTTCAAATGCATCATCTGAGCCAAAAGAGCTGCAAAGCTCTAAACAGGAAAACTGATTCTCAGAGAAGAATGATGTTAAAGGAGAGGAATTGTAAATTTTTAGTCATTGTGCCCAAATGATAAATTTTTAACCTAAAATGATAAATGTGTTCCTTTGCCAACTCAGATATTATACATTGTACACAGAAAGTAATTCTGGATGCTCTTACAAATTATGGCCTCATTTCAGCAGAAAGACTGTTTACCTAGTGTACAGAGCATTTAAGGAAATGCTGCTTTAGAGCAATCAGGTTACAGAACACTCCACTTTGTGACTTCAGAGTGACAATTTCTTTTGTAATGTAAAGAAATTTTTCTTATAGTAGCATTTCCATATCTTCATGAAAGCCAATAGTAGCATTTTTCTTTTTAATTGAAAAGGAAATTCTATGCCCCTGAAATGCTAGCTACTATTATCTTACAAGTTCCCAGAAAAGTCCCAAATTGAGTAACAGTTCTAGCAAGATTCATTATTTTCTCTAGAATTTTAATACAGACTCTTTTAGTTTTAAGAAAACGTGTTTTTTCGGGGCGCCTGGGTGGCACAGCGCTTAAGCGTCTGCCTTCGGCTCAGGGCGTGGTCCCATTGTTACGGGATCGAGCCCCACATCAGGCTCTTCCGCTATGAGCCTGCTTCTTCCTCTCCCACTCCCCCTGCTTGTGTTCCCTCTCTCACTGGCTGTCTCTATCTCTGTCAAATAAATAAATAAAATCTTTAAGAAAAGAAAAAGAAAACGTGTTTTTTCAACTCTATGACCATGATAAGTTGATTAATACATAATTTAGATGCATACCAGAAGTTGTCACTTTAATATCTGAATTACATTTTGTTCATTTTTCAAGAAGGCTATTACACATAAATCGTTGAATCAAAGATTTCACGTTTCAGAGTTCAGTCTCACCGTGTTAGCTAAATGAGAAGGGTCCTGAGAAGAGAAGTTTATCATATATTAAATTAAAAGTTTGCCATTTTGCAGCTCTAATCCTGTTGAAAAAAAGATGATTTCTGTCTTACTTAATCAGCAAGAGGTCTTTATTGCCTTAAGTATTAATTGATTAGGTTCTCATTAAGGTCAAAAGTACACTTGGCTGACTAGAGGCAGCCAATTAGCACATTGTCAGCCATGCTTATTTACATTGACTGAACATAATGGTAGTTATTTGACTGTCAAGTCACAAGGTCACCGAATCTTTTGTGCACTTTGCCCTCTGAAAGGGCAATAATCATTCAGACACCAGAAAGCATTCATAACAAAGATTGGGTTTATTACTTATTGACTTTAATCACTCTTAGAAACAGGTGTTTCATTCTCTTTGGACAAATGATATATCATTTCTTTGTGAAATACTTGAGGTCTGGGTGAAATTCTGTGGCTGATGTGTCTGAGGATTTTTGTTCAGCAAGCAGCTTGCACTTCAGACTCTAAATAGCTTTTTAAAGAGCAGACCAATCCAATGACTATACCCTTTTGTAATAGAGACTTTTCTCTTGCTCAGTGATTACAGCTAGTTGGAGCTAGCTGGGCTCACTTGTGCTGAATTGCCGCTGGGGCGCCAGTCTCCAAGCGGAGGGTTAGAACCACATTTGAGTCTCACCTTAGTGAGGAGATTAGTATGCTTCTTAAATATACTGCTGCTGACATGGGATATTGGATATTTGCTGTAGAACAAAATAGAAACAAAACTTCAAGGTTATTCATGAAACCAGTAATCTAAAATTTCTGCCTGGAGTCCCAGTGTTTTTTATCATGATATATCATTACGCCTAATTTATATGGTGGTCATGTAACTAGTTGCATTTGTTAACATTTTAATTTTTTTCTATGTATCCCCTTCGACTTAAATTTAGCAGCATTATTGCTTCAATTTTCTATTACTGATTCAAATATTACTGATGATTCCATGAGTTACATTTTAAGGAGAAAATTTTGTTTAATGCATCACTTTTACAACTTGTGCCTCAAAATCTCACTGGATCCCATAAGTCAGCCTAGGTTTTTTTCCTTTACATCCTGCCCTCCCTAAATATGCATCCCACTAAGCATCACATTCCATCCATTCTAGTTCCTGAATATCATCAATAAATATAAGTACTCTCCATTTCAACTCATTGCCACTGTCTCAGTTCGGCAATTTGTCTCTTGATTAAATTGTTGTAATGCCTTTTTACTGGTCTTCTAAATGATTCAGTGGCCCTCTGTTGGCATAACTATCTTCCTACTCGAGTGTGATTCTTTCAGAGTAGAGTGATATATTTTTATATTGCATCCCCAGCAAAGTTAGTGTTTGGTATATATAGGCATTCAGTAAAAATTTACCGAGTAAATAAATAAATGGTCATAATTAACTTTATGCTACATATAAATGTAAACCTTGATAAAATAGTAATTTCTTATGATTTAAGAACTCATTAAATCAAATTTTTCACTACTATTAAATTATTAATTAATACTCTCTCAGAGTGTTATAAGAAGCAATAAGTTGTAATTCATCCATGTGACTAAACCGACAGCATTGAATATGAAGACAGAGAGTCCAAATCAAGGGAAAAAATTACTGCCATAATTCTTGAGTAATTAACTACCAAGTACATATAGAAAACAAATCCATATACAATCAAAACATTTGTTTTGTGGGATCATACGATTTTCTGATAATTCAACATTAAATTAATAGTTGTTGTTTACATATTGTCTATCAAGTACTGAGAATTCCACATAGATCCTCTACCATCCTCTCAAGAACCATGTCATACAAATGTCATAAGTGTCATTTTATGGATAGGGAAACCGGTTTCACAGGGTAACTTATCCAAAGACACATAACCCAGGTCTCCAAAGCCTAAGCTCTATCTACCACATGAATCTGACTCAAGTTTGCCTCCTTCTTTCAAACTTTGGGCAATCTATTTAACATTATTCTGAAACTTCATTAAGTGCTGTATAGAGGTGCTTCATATCCAATATTTGGCTGGGGGTGGCTAATCAGCAAAGCCAAAGGCAAGGAAAATGGCAGTAGCAATTAAAGGTAATGCGACTCAGTAGTTAAGACTGCAATGGCTTCCACATCATACAGCCCCACTCTTGAGTCCCAGTCTGTTGTGCACTACCTGTGTAACCTTGAGCAAGTTACTTGATCTCCAAGTTTCAGTGCAGTTATCTTTAAAATAGTAACAGTAGCTACCAATGGGTTTGTGAAGATCAAATGAGATTATGCAGATAAAAATGCTTAGCACAGTAACTGGCACATCATAATAGCTCAGTAAATGTTAGTTATTATTGCTGTTCATAAAGATTTTCTACCAAAATGAATGGTTTGGGTTGTATACATCTGCTTATCCTCGGTTGGATCTGTGTGCTCTGGTATTGCAGAATATCCACCAAAGTCATATATTAGGCTGACACCTAGATAATCATCTGGATATAGGTTGAGTTAAGGATATGATATTCAAATATTTAAGTTTGTTAGGGACTCTCTTGGTTTTCATGATCTCTACCAAGTGGACAAGTGGTACAGAGAACATCCTGTGCGGAGCTATTCCTCGTCCCTCATGCTACATCTCAAACATGCATAAAAGACATTCACCTCTTTGGTGACTCACCACACAAACTGGTGTTATAATAAGTCACACATTAAATTCTCAGGACTTGGCTGTTTGAGCACCAAGCTCCATGAGTCACTCTTAGTTACATCGTATTAGAATTATGAAGAGTTTCGCTCAGAACCAAAGCGATACCTTGAAACAAAATTCTCTGGCGTGGATCAGCCATTTGTCTCTGTGCTTCATTAGTACCTCCATGATTAGAAAGCCTGTGGTTTTGGTGGGGGGGGGGTTGCCCCATCTCCCACTTGATCTTGGGCCCATTACCCTACTGGCTGAAGGAAAATATATTTATATCATTTAATAATAAGTTTTTAGAAGAGCAAGCTGGCCAATTCTCACTGTTTTATTGCCTTTACTTATATATGAGACAGACATATATAACAGATATTTTATTGGCTTTCCCTCTTTACTGAGATGCCATTGGAAGCTCTACAGTCAACACAGAGAAAGAAGGAACAAGACGAATTTACCACACTGAAGAAGTATGTTGACTTGTACAATCTCTATTAGTTAATAAGCATTTACTGAGTACCTATTATGTGTTTATAACACAGATCCTGTGCTAGGTGTTGGGGATAATGTGTGGTATGTAATCTTGAATTAAATTTTCATATTTTACTGTTTTTAGCATGTGTAGGTCAGTCCTTTATTGTATCATACTATTAGTTATTCTAATGTTTTTTTTTCAATCAAACACTTCTTATTCTATAACAACTATAGTGCCTTGCCTAGTTGTTACCTATTTTCTTTGTGCTCTGTGCTCATCTAAAATAAGGCATGAAAGTATGGTTTGCCTTTTTCCTTAATTTTTGGTTTATTTTAAGTGAAGGATTTGTATAAATCGACTGGAAGTAGAGGGATATTCCTATTCTTTGTTCAATTTTTGCAGTATTTTTGTTTTTACAGTATTTCATGATTTTCAATATTTGTTCTTGGCAAAAACCATCCCTTATCATTCATTGTGTTGATTCTATTTTTTTTTTTTTGAGATTTTATTTATTTGACAGAGAGAGACAGTGAGAGAGGGGACACAAGCAAGGGGAATGGGAGAGGGAGAAGCAGGCTTCCTGCCAAGCAGGGGGCCCGCTGTGGGGCTCGATCCCAGGACCCTGGGATCATGACCTGAGCCGAAGGCAGATGCCTAACGGCAGAGCCACCCAGGTGCCCCTCATTGTGTTGCTTCTGAAATGGATTCTTTTAGCAAATATTTATTGAACACTCCTCATTATGTGCTGGGTTCTCTGTTGCTGCCCTCATGGAACTTACATGCTAATAGGGGGAGACAAAGAAATAGACCGGATAAGGGAGATGGAGAATGAAGGTAAGGACATAGTGGGGAAGGGAATGTTACATTAAATAGGGTGCTCACAGATGGGGCCCATTGAGAAGGCATCAGTTGAGCAAAGACCTGAAGGAAATAAAGGATTTAGCAAAGCAGGTCACCAGCATAGGGCAATCTAGGCCAAGGAGACAGCCAGTAGGAACGTGATAAAGTGGAAGTGTTCAAGGTTTCAGGCTTGTTTGAGAAGTAGCAAGGAGATTAATGTCACCAAAGCAAAGTCAATTTATAAGAGAATGCTAGAAGGCAAGGCCATAAAGGTAAAAAGGAGAGGGCCAAGGATTATACCAGGCCTTACAGACCTGGGGAAGGAATTTGGCTTCTACTCTAAGTGAAATAGGGAGCCAAGAGGGTTTCAGCAGAGGACTGACCGGAGGTAACTTGTGTGTTAAGAGTATCACTTGGACACTGGCTTGAGCATGGACTTTCCCCAGGGTAGAAACAGATGGACCAATTAAGAAATTATCTCAATAATCCATATGAAAAATGATAGTGACTTGGATCAGGACAGTAACCGGGAACTTGGTAAGAAGTGGTTGGATTCTGGATATATTTTGAAGGTGTAACTGACAGGATTTCCTGAGATAGAAAGTGAGCAGTAAAAGGAAAAAGAATTCAAGGAAGATTGCAAGTTTTAGGGCCTAAGCAACAGAACACGAGAAGGTAAAAGTCCTTTCCTACACACTTCTTGCTCCCAATGATTCTATATGTCAACTCTATTTATAAAACTGATTTAACTTCTATTTTACTCTCATATACTTAGAAGGTAGAAACCCAACTAACTCGAAAGTTCTAATAGCACTCTTGGTAAATTCAGAGTATCTCTATGTAAATTGGTATGCTAGCTGTCACTTCTGAGGATAACACCCTTTCTAGTATTTACTGGATAACATAACATCACCATGAGGATACTTGGAATGCACAAGAGAATTAGATGACACAGTCTTTGTCTTTTCTAAGCTTATTGTTTGTCTTTCCATCTAGGTAAGCAGAGATCCAAGTCAGCCTGGTTTTTGATCTCAGGCACAGGGCCTAGATATAGGGGCGGGTGTTTCAGTTAGCCTTGGACCTCTGTGTGACATAAAGGGAGGTCCAGGTGAAAAGTTCTAGGTGAGATGGCTTTGGGAAACTGAGACCCGGTATGAAATGTTAAGTCTCAAGTCAAGGGGTCAGGCCAACCTTAACAATCAATCATGAGGAAAAGACCTGCCCCAGAACACTGTGTATATTTTTCCAATTAACTCAGAAGGCATTTTCATCTCTTTTTTTCCTAAGTATTTAAGAAAGTTCTTGATGTACCTTTCACACACTAACAACAGGTCTACTGTGGAGGTTGGGGGAAAGATGAATACATATGAAGAGAAACATAAATAAATGTAAACAAGCATAAAAATGTGTGGTATCATAAAAATTCATGTCCACAATGAATTGTCTTTATTATGCATCTTTATTTTTTTTTATTATGGACTTACTTTACTGTCATTTTAAGCAACTACTATTAACAGCATCTCATTTGATAATGACAAATTTGTTGACATCTCTCTTCTTTCTAGATTTAGTTGAACTCCAAGAAAACCTTTGAAATGCAAATAATTGATCATTTCTCATGTCTCCAAGAAGGTTTGGAACATGGCAAACCTTGAACATGTCTTGGAAAGTATCATCTACTTCCAGAAAAGTGTAGGAATCCATATCTAATTCTCAGACAGATACGGACTGAGTGAACATGAAATACAGACTGTGGTCAACTTTAATTCTTTCCCACATCAGATTTTCATGAAACATTGTCATTTCTTTGAGTGAGACAAATGAATTTCTCTAATACTTTATACATCCATTGGTAAAATTCAATTCAAAAACAACTCTAAGGTCAAATATAAATTATTTTGTTGTTATATTTAATTTTGGATTATCCTCTTGCCTTTTCTTTGGCATTAGAACAAATTACAATTGGTGAAGTCCCAAGATTATAAAGCACTATTTAAGCATTCATGTTAGTTGTCAAGATTAGGGGAGAATACAAAGGCTAGTGTGTTAAAGGATAAAGTTTCTGAGACCAGATGGGGCAACTTACACAGGTTTGAAGGAGAAAGTACAATACTTGGTTTTAGAAGGAAAGGAGGGGAGATAATATGTTTTGGCAGTAGCTTAGGTTCTTAATACAGAAGATATTATTTTAATCATCTTCATAATTGAATCTAATAATGTGCTTTCTCTGTAACAGAAAATTATATTTCCTATATCTCTGTGGGTATACTTCTCTGAGACTAAGAAAACTATTTGTAAAACGAGAATTGAAGAGGGATCATATTCTTTTAAATGACTTTCCTCAGCCCTTGCATCAGAGAGCCTGAGGCAGCCTCTGGCACTGAGCACTGGGTCAGACCCAAGCTGCTTGTACTTCTTTTGCTGCGGAGCCCAGACCCACAATCCTGGGTCAGACATGTTGGAGTCTTGTTCTTCTATCTACTCCAGTTGACCTTTAACAAAATTCTGACTGCTTTTCTCTCCATTTGTCTGTGAAGGGAGTTTTCATTTTATACTCTTCCAATTTAACAGAGGGAAAAAGTTAAAAAGAAAATGAAACACCCCTTCAAAAAACAAAACGAAAAAGTAGTCCACAGTCTCTCACTGTATTGGAGCCAAGAACTCTGCCAATTTTGCTCTCATATCTCTGAGTTGTACCCTGACCCTTTATATGACCAGTGGGGCTTGTTGCATAAGATCTATCTGGGCGCCTGTCTCAAAGTGCTATCTTTGTCCATATTTCAAAACACTCACAGATATTTTATCATTAATTAGTATTCATATTATGTCTCAAACAATCTGTTCAAGAATAGGGGAAGTGAACTAGTTGGACAGCTCTTCTGTTTGCCTAGTGATTAACATGGATGATGCATGGAGAGCCTAAGACTTATAAAGGGAGAAGGCGGTCAAATGTTGGGTAGTTATCTCCTGGAACATCTAGAAGCTCACCTACTTTGGAGGTTGGACTTCTCCAGAAAAACTACACTTGGCACACAGGGTGGGGAGACACAGACCTCTTTAAAAATAGACCCATGCCTTTTTGATTCACAGCATCCTGGATTGCTTTTCATCATGTTATCATGCCACTTGGGAGCTGGCTGGACTCCCTTGTTCAGTGACATATACTTCATAGTGTGTGTGTGTGTGCGTGCGTGCATGTGTGTGTGTGTGTTTTAAAAAACCATTTGTTCTTTCAACCACAACATGCTTTGCATTTTTCCTTCGAATTTGTGGGTGTATATATAGATTGATCAAAATAATATTTTTAACATTCTGAACAATTTAGAAAGATAGTGGATGGGTGTCAGTTAATCTATTATGTTCCTCTCTTCCTCCTCCCCCTCTTCAGCTGCTAATCTTAGAACTTGTGTGCCAAATTGTGTAAGATATTCTTCCAATAGCTACATGTGTGACTCTTTTGTGAGCTCTACAGACAGTTATGAGGACAGATTTGCAGTTGCATATGGGACTGTCACATGATTTGATTGCCTTGTCTTCCAGGCACTGAGATTTCTTTTCACTGAGCTTTAATACTGAGGAATTTTTAGTTGTGATGGAAGTTCAGCAAAGTCTCTATTAAAGAAATTACACACCCCAGGAATGGGGAAGGAAAAAAAAAGTTTTTACTCAACACCACTCTGTATTTGGCATCTCCATATACTGAACAGTATATATGTTCATATGTTTACTTTTTCCAGTAGTGAAAAAAATTCACAGAATTTTTATGAAAATCAAAGAGTTAAGAGCCTTTATTATCCTCCTTGCTCTTTCAGAGCAAGATCTAGTAGATGTCTCGACAGAAAAAGGAAGCAGATGCTTTGTAAAAAGGTCTCATATAATTCATGTCCAATTATAGAGAATGATCTACAGAAAAAATGTTATCTATCAACTGTTAGGAACCAAAAATACTGTGCCTTTAGTCTCTGAAACAGAAAGGTGCAAATCCATTTTCAACTTTACAGAGACATATTGAAAACCCTCTTTCAGGACCCAGACATTACAGCCCCTCATCCCACTGAACCACAGTGCCACCCTTGAGGGACACACAGCATCAAAACAAGGTCTTTCTCCTAATCTAATTTCAGATGTTTCTCAAGAATGAATAATACCCTAGTGATATCTGTGTCCAGGACATTAAAACATATAATATTTTAAAAGTGTTAATCACATATACCCAAAGAGCTTTTTTTTTCTTTTAACGCTCAGTGTATAAGATTACTCATCCTCATATTATTGTCACTCTGTAAAACAAATACAGTGGTTAATTTCTGAGAGCTACACCTATTAGTTTTGAAATCTTAATTTAGAAATAATAATGATGGCTAGCATATATCGATTGCCACCCTGAGCCTAAGCTCTATAAAAGAAATACTTTATATACATTACTTCTAATTCTCAAATTCTAACTCACCATTATTATTATTATCTTCTTTTTCCCCATTGAGTAAAAACTTGGAAATAGCTTGAATAAGGAGAGAAGTATATTTTGTTGTTTCGGACCTTTATTTCCTTCTCAAGTTTTAGGTTGGAGAAGTCTCGTACCTTGCAAGGGAAATTGCACCAACACTTTGCACAATGAAACTTGTGAGTGGTAGAACACAAGCAGAAGCTTCCATATCCTTAAACCACACCCTGAAAATTCTGAAGGCCACACATAGAGGCACTGGACCTCACCACATTCTCATGGCTCACTGTTACGTAACGGGCAGCAAGTTCATTGCAACTGCTCTGGATTTCTGGCCGAAGATCTTAACGACACATAAAACGGTACCTACACTATCTATTTTATTTCTAGTCTACAAAAGAGCAATTTATGAAAAGGTTTTCTTCAGACAATATCAAGTCTTTCTCTGTGCATTTCTTAACGCTTTGAGCTAAATCTGGCATAATAAGATTTGATTGAGCTGTTATGTTCTGCTGCGTAAGTGGCTGTGCACAATTGAGAAAGAAAATTGCTTAATAGAAAGTTATAGTCATCACTAACTTTATCTTAATTCTCCAAAGCAATAGGTTAAGACTCACTTAAGAGCAGCTCAGAGCTCTTAGAAAATGTTGAAAAATACTCTGTTTAGAAACATTTCTGTCCATTTGGTATACTGTACTTTCTGGAAATGGGAGTTTATCTTTCTGATATTTTGTTCACTTGGGGTACATTTTATCTTATTTCTCCAAAGACATTTGAAAAAGGCCTTTTCTATCCACTCTTCTAAAATATTTAACAGAGATGATGTTTTTCAGCATGACATCTGTACCCTGCTTTGAGGTTGTAACTCCTACTTATCCCATAGACATCAAAAGCCATTTCTGAAATAAACTGAATTTAGAATGTACCATTATTTATACCATTATGTTATCAGAAAGTAATGGATATTTAAAATAAATAATAGATTAAGCTGATGATTGGAATTTACAAGAATCTGGTCTCTGTTAATATTAAAAGTTACACTGGCAATACCATCATTACTTGCAGTGGTACTATTATCTACCTAGGAAATCTATGAGACATGAACAACCAGTAAAACTAGCAAGAGTCTTAGAAAGTTTAGAGCTTCATAATGCTGCTAGTTGAAAAGGAAATATGAAAAAATCTTTTACTTTCAAAGTATCAGCAGTAACCAATTTAAAAAGATAATGGAGGAAAAAAGACAATACGCACAGTAGCATCAAAAAACTGTAAGAAATTTCAGGACCTCTATAAAGAAAACCATAAATCTTTATGGCAGGATGAAGCTTTGAAAAATTGAAAAGATGCAGCTTGTTTCTGAATGGAAATTATTTAAAGATACATGATTTTAAATAGTTTTTATTTTTTAAATAAACTTAATTTCATTAAAATCAAGTCTCAAAGACTTGAGACACAATGATTAACACAACGATTCAGAAGTAGATATGGAAGAATAAAGCAGGCAAAAATAGCCTGAAAATTTTTACCAAAAGAAGAAACTAGAGAAGAAGGAGGAATATAGGGAAGGAGAGGAGGATGAATAAGAAAGCCTCATACTGCCAGATACTAAACTATAATGCAAAGATACAATTAAAGTCATGTGGCACTGGTACAGTAACAGATAATAATCCCAAACTTGAAATTTCTCTTAAAATTATGTGCTTTCATATTTGTAGAAGTGGATGTGTTTCCTTAGATGCTCCTGTTACTGATTTGGCAAACTTTGCTTTGAAGATGCCTTGTCTTCATGAAGGTGTCTGCTCACTGCTGCACCTGATAAAAAGGTGGGGTTTGCCGGCAGTCTTTGCTAGCTCCCTCGTACTTGATTATTACACTTGCAGTTTCTCTGAATCTAACAGGCTCTACAGCTCTAATATCTGAGCTTCCAATTGATAAGGAAAATATTTCCTGGATTTGTGCTTTATTTTGTTTTGGCTGTGGCTGACACATTTAAATTTGAGCTATTTCACAGATTTCCCCCTCCCCCACGCCCCTAGTGGCTTCATTTGGTATTCAGTGCGAACTAAAAATAAGATGATATAAAAATTTTAATTATATAAGCTAAGCTTCAGTTTTAATATAGAATAAAAATATTTATTCATCATGTATTTCTTTTCACTTATCCGCAGATGCTAAGTCCCAATTTTCAAAAAAATTCACCAAGGGAAGATTGTACAATATTTTCAGTGAGGCTAAGGGGCAAAATAAATACTGGTCATCTTTATAGATCTTGAAAAATAAAGGTGATCTCAAAGCATGCCAACCATACCCACTTTACAACTAAATGTAATGCAAATTACCATATCAAGCTGAAAATTTGAGTATCAGTGGTATTTAGGTTCCTGCTTAGTTAATGTCAGTTTAGGTACTGCGTACAGTAATTTGCTACAGAATCATTGTATGTAATTATTTTGCTGTTATAAGAGAATGCATTTATAGCTAAGAAGAAAATGAGGTTGGGAAAAATCATTTTGCAGAGCTGAAATTTATGGCCAGCATTCTAAGATATAAGGAATGTATCTAGTTTTTGTTTTAAAAATGACTTGCTATCAGAAGCTAAATGATCATTTTATAATTTTCTACAAAGTGAAAGAAAAGTGTTTTTAATTTAATTACTTATGCCTGAAAGGATATTTGAGTATATTCTTCCTGGAGTAATTACTAATACGAACATATCATAATAAGCTATTATACTCCTTCCAGAAATTTTTTGGTTCTTTGGTTTTCTTTGAAGGTGCTAGGAGAGTACAGACTGACATAATACTATTCAACATGCTGATACTTTTTAGGATCATAATGTTGGTTGTTAAAACTTTACTAAATTGACTTGACAGTTTCAAATTAAGTATCATCTTGTGTTCTTCCTTTCTCCATATCTTTTTAATGACAGTGTCATATAATATGATGGTTTTATGAGTGGTTTTGCTATCTCATTCATCAGAATAATCAATGGGGAAAGGGTCCATATGGGTTGTAGTCCATTTGTATTGGATAGGACAGATGGCATTATTGATAGATGGAAATATTCCAAATATTTATTGTATAATGATATCACAGGGACTCTGACTTCTGAATTTTAATACTTTAATTTCTACAGTAACTGGCAAATTAAGTAATTTATTCAGTTACCAAGTATCCATTTAATTATATCAATGTGTGAATTATAGCATTAATTACCTTTCAGTTAATACTTTATTTTACATGATGGGCATTTTTCTTTCTAAGTCTTTGTGTTTACTTATCTGATTTCAGACCAAGCCATCAGTTCAATCTTGAGGATTTTAAAGCTGAGAACAGTTTTTGGAGCAGTTAGTAAGTTAAAGATAGGATTCCAGAAGTGAATGAAGTAAAGATTCCATAATGGTTCTTCACCAGTATCACCTCCTGTGGGAGGCAGAGAGGGAAGGGGTAGTCTTAGAGACTCTATACATTTGCCTCTTGCATAAATGTCTACCCCCAATAGATTTGCTAAAATTATGTTCTAATATAAGTGTGAACATAAGGACAGAATGATATGATTCAAGTTCTAGTTATATTTCATTTTCTCAATTTGAAATTGAGTCGTTTGAAGAAGGGTTACTGCCGGTATAGTAAAGTTAATGCACTGGCCTCACAAATGTTTGCCGCCATCCCAAAATCACATTTGCACTAGTAGAAGAAATAAATGAAATCCAGTGGGAAAGAGGTCTTCACTTTTTACTGTGTATACTTTTGCATTGTTTAAATGCTTACTGAATGCATATAGCCATGCTTTATTTTTGCAATTGCAAAGTAAAAATGATAGTTTGAATCATTCCCAAACTTCTCTTGCCATTGTTTTATTTTTAAAATGATATCAATCCCTACTATTGAAAACATACTATGTATTTAAATACTAAGTATAAAACTGTCTGACAGTACCTCCAGGTAACTTTCTATTTTATTTAGAAAGTACTGTAAATTCTTTAAAAGTAGTGACCATTTTTTCCTAACTAAAATTTAGGATACATTATCTAACAGTGTTGTTTGTTGGTTTGGGGGGTTTGTTTGAATTTGTGAATTTGTTACTGTGAAAAAATTACAAAAGCATAAAAACTTAAAGGCTATTACATTTAGTTATAAATTTGTCAATTTATAACTGACTGACACCACTAAATTCCCAGTGTCTAGCTAACTGCCTTACACATATTGAGAGCTCAATGTTTGTTTGTTGATGAACAAGAGAAGACGCTGTACACCACAAACGTCTGGAAACCTAGAGTTTAGTTCAAAGTTAGAGTGTGACCCCATGAACCAAATAGAAGCTTTAAGCTAAAGTTTTGATAAGATCACTCTTTTTTAAAAAGTTCTTATAGATCCAGACTATGTAATCATATTGAAAGAAGGAACCGACCAAGCTTTATTTAATCACAACTGTCCAATACCGTTCAGTGAGCCAAGAAGAGGACGTGGTAACTTAGACCTGTCCCGTTCAAGATAGATTGTCGGCCCTATGACTGAGAGCAAAACAACACTATTTGTTTTCCTAATGCCCTGGCAAATACAAATGAACCAAATACACCCTGACGATTCCAGATTTCTCCAACACAGGAGACAGTTTCAGAAACACTGATTAAAATGGTGGAGATAATATTCTGATAGAAATCTTAGGACCAATCATAAGCCAAGAAAAAGACCAGCACTAATTGAAGTGAAATGAGTCTGAAACATTCTACACATATTTACTGTTTCTTTAAAAAAATCAGTCTCAGTAGTATAAAAGGCACAGGGTTTTGTTTAGTTTCTGGTCACTAAAGCCTTTTATTTCCTTCATTTATGAAATCACATACATGAGTGCTTTTGAATAAAATTTGGGAATAATTTTTACTCTGAACTTTGTATCTACATTTGCAGCCTTTACCCTTCCCCGATAAGTTCTAATGTTCGCGTTACTGGTATTTGTCTCTCCTGCTCTCTCCTTCCTCCTTTGGTACTCTTTCACACATTGAGAGACAGAAACAAAAGCAGAAAGACATATCAGCTATTTCTTTTGGATCACCAAACAGGAAACTTCTTCTCAGGCAACACTGCAATGTAGTTACGTTGTTATGTGGTTGTTGTTTTAAGATTTTAATTTTCCTTTTTTTTTTCAATTTTGTATATTTGGAAAAGGTTTGTTATATCTTCCCACTGATGGAAAGAAGAAAAAAATGTATAGAACTGAGCAAATATCTAAAAATATTCGATCACATATATAGCAAATGAATGACTCTTTTCACTGTATTTTGGTAAGGTTTTTCTCTTAAAAGTTCTTATCTATAGTTTTGGGCATGACCCATCCTCTCCCCTCCACAAAAGACCATACCCTCCTAAAAATAAAACATGAAGTCTAAACCTCAGAATTTAATTTGTGTCCTAAGAATTTCATATGGCCCCAAATTATTTAAAGACAAACAGTATTAAAATTGTGTTTTAAACAAGTAAGGCCTATTTGGAAGCAAATTTTCCTTATAATATTTTAAGAACACTGGAATATTTATCCAACGAATCTTCTTTTTAAGATGTAATACTCTTACAGAAGAAACACTATAAATGTGCTTAATAATAAATTTCTGAATTTCTTCCCTAGTCAGTTGGACTTTGATCTAAACAAATTTGTCAGGAAATTAAATTTGTTTTCAGGCTACCTACTTAATTTCTGAAGATGGGATGATAGTAACTGATCATGCCGTGAATAAAGAAATAAATTTTGGCATACTAAGGCAGTGTATAAGCTGAAGTTTTTGAACAAAGCAGCCTGTCAACTATGGTGCATTTAAGTACAAGAAAGATTGATGTTTGCCAAATGTCAAATCAGAGAGAACAAAAATGTTTTCAAGCTTAGGGGACTGCCAACAATCAAAGGGAAAATAAATAAAATTTTAGATGTACAATATTGTTATACCTTGTCAAGGAAATGTTAATTGAAATCAGGTCTCCTTTTTGAAAACATAATGTAAAATTTCCACCAAAAGACTACACAAGAGTCTGACAATTAACGCAAAAGTAGGATTTTTAAAAGATAACAAAGAGATGGCTGACATTAACAAAAATTGTGCTGTTAGATAATCAAAAAGCTATGCCCTAGATTTCATTGTCAATGAACTCCTACCGATTAATTAATATAATTGGTTATGTTACTAAGAGAAAGCTAAGAGTTTTGAAAATTATCGACATGAACCATGTGGGACTCCATCCTGAATTCAACAGTTAAAATATGCAGGTTTCTGTTTATTTATTCTGCATTATCAGGTTTATGACATTTATTTGGTAGCTAGATATTGTTGTGAATGTGCAATGATTTGAGTTATTAAAATACAGTTTGCTTATGATCCATGTTAAGAACATGCAGTGCATTCAAATAACTAACATATTAGGCCTTTCATCTCAGAGCGGTATGTTTCATTTCCCTGGGGTTGGGATTAAATTGAGATTTTGTATTCATTTGAAGTAACTGTAATGAGAATATTTAACGTGGGTCAAATGGAGAATAGTGGCACCCTGGAAGTGCGAAATAATTTGCCTTTTTTATACATTTTTCCACAGTGGGATTGAAAAAGATTACCACGCCTTGTTTAATGATGTTATATTGTTCTATTTGTGAATCTAATGAAATCTTTGGCAGAAAAGAGCACAAATTGCTTAAATGAATTTTAGAAAATAAGAAGGCATCTGAATCAAATAATTATACATTTGAAACACATGAGATACTACTAACAATCTTTACCTACAGAAATTTGGAGATATGTATATTTAAAAAAAAAACCTCTTAATATTTCCTTTTTATTCCCATAATGTAAAGTGGAAGAAAATTGTATTTTATTTGCCCACAGACTTGGAAAAGAATTGCTCAGCAGAGCTATGTACCCACGACAGATTTTTCCAGACTCTTTTTTCCCCTAAAGCAGTCTTTTTATTTGAGCCCATAAGTGATTTTCCATCTTTCTCACTGAAGTGCTCAGGTATATTAGCACCACGCTCTCTCTCAGGACATTGACTTTGTTAAAGCCAAGAAGAAATAAATTATTTCTTTGTGCTGGTTATTTGTGAGTGCTAAACTGGATCAGCCTGTGAGTAAAAATTGGCCTGTCACTGAATGACCAGTTATTGAAAATCATGTAAAAATTATATTAGATTGAATTGTATCATGTGATCTTAGAGAAAGTTTCTTTACCAAAGAATGCAAATACTGATAAAATTCATTGAGCTCTAAATGATATTCAGAAGCTGTTTTAGTGCTGAAACATACCCAATGATTGCTTAAGGCAAGATTACACTGTCTCAAAAGAATATAAGTTGGGTCAATGTAACAGGCTAAAATAATACAACATTTCCTAAAAGAGTTACAGGCTTTGCCTTAAGTGAAAATGTATTTGTGTTGAGCACGTTCTAGCATGGAAGCTTGTTTGAACATTCTGATAAATCCAGACATTTGTTCGGGAGACAAAGAAGTGTCTTCCCAGTACCATTAGGCGTTAATATATTACTACAGCTACTATTCATTGTTTATGCTTGATGAAGACCTTTCAAATGTGCCTAGGAAACAGCCTCTGTATTGTACATAGCAGACACAGTCCACGTCAACATCTACAACAAGTCAAAGACGCCTAGCAATACCGCTATAATTTAAGATTATTCTGGAAGTTCTAGACAATTAAGTAAGGCACTGAACTGCAAAGATTTATTAGAAAAAGAAGAGCCAATTATCACTTACATGAAATGTGTAATCACATACAATATAATTTAGGTCAAATATACCTAAAATTACCCAGGGCTTACTCTTCCTGTTTCAGAAGTATATAATTAATTGGGATAATAGGAATGGCCTTATATAATATGACTTTTTCTAATACATTTGCAGACTCTTGCCTTAAGTCAGTGTACATTTGTGTTGAGTATATTCTCACATGGAGAATCCAAGGGAATCAACTGGCAAACTACTTGAACTAAAAAGAGAATTAACTAAAATTGCAGGATACAATATAAATAACATATTTTTAAATTTTTCATCCACCAATAATATCTTGATTTGGGGGTGGGAAAGAGGGAGTTCATATGATAATCACAATTATAAGATAATTGGTTATATTCTTAAAAATTGCACAAGACTCCTGTCTGGAAGGAATTACAAAACTTTCCTGTGTAACATACAAGACTAAAGCTTCTGAATGGGAATATTGTAAAGATGGCATTTAACGTTCAGGTGTAACTTTACCACATCAGTCAAAATTCTAGTGGGGTTATCTTAGAAACGTGAGGAAATTATTCTAAAATGTTTAGGATTCGAAATAGCAAAGGACAGTTTTCAAAATATTGATAAGTGATATGACCTGTTAAATATGAAAATATTTTTCCAGCAATACAATGTATAAGATGACATGGTACAGCTGCAGCCAGATTAGTAAAATGAAAGAGATAAACACAAAATTAACCCTACGTTTCTATGAACCAGATATGACAGAAGCTGCTAATAATGTAGATAGGATGGATTATTCAGTGAATGGTAGTAAGAGATTTGGCTAGAATTTGGAAAGAAAAAAAGAATGACACAATAGAATTCAGACATTAAATATAATTTTTAAGAAATTTTAATTACATAGATGCTTATAGAATAGAAAAAATTAGGGGCATCTGGGCAGGTAAGCATCCAACTCTTGATCTTGGCTCAGGTCTTGAGATCAGGGTTGTGAGTTCAAGCCCCAGAGTGGAGCCCACTTAAAAAAAACAAAGAAAAAATAGAAAATATTTATACGGTATGAGTTTAGTCTGGTAAAATACATATGCACGTGTGTATTTGTAAAACAAACTGGTAGGAATTATACCAGAATGATATAAATAATTTTAAAAGGGGGGGGGTGTTGGTATGATTGCAGACGATTTCAATTTTCTTTATACTTTTTGTAATTTCCACCTTCTTTCTTCAATTATAATATATAATCAGAAAAAAGAGTTTTTGTCTTTGGATTTTGAAGTAGCCGTCATAGGGTCCTTGCGTTGTTCAGTGGTTGGGCACCTGACTCTTCGTTTCAGCTGAAGTTGTGATCTTGGCAGGGTGGTGAGATCCAGGCCAGAGCTGGGCTCCAAGTGGCTGGAGTCTGCTTCTCCTCACCCTCCCGTCTCGCCCTCCACCCCACTCATTTGCATGTGTGCTCTCTCTCTCTCTCTCAATTAAATGGATGAATAAAGCAGCCATCATGTTATTCTAGTATGTAACAAATATTATACATTTCCCAGCATAAAATAAGTACAGACTTGCTTTATCTTCTTAAAGGGTTGCTGTTTTTCTTTTCCTTTTACAATGTACAATTAGAATACTATTTATAAGCAGGGAGCATAGAGCAGTGCTCACCATTATATTTCCAACATTTAGATAATGCCTTTTTTTTTTTAAGTAATCTCTACACCCAACGTGGGACTCGAATTCAGGACCCTGAGATTAAGTGTCACATGCTCTTGTGACTGAGCCAGCCAAGTGACCCAGCAAAATACTTGATACAAAGTAGGCATGCAATAAATATTTGACTAAAGAAATTACTAATTATTCGATACATAACTCATCTATTTGCAAAAATCTTAATGGATTGATACTTTTGAATAATCTTTTTCCACATTAGTCATTTTTTAAGGGTAAGATCTAATCAAGGAATGCCAAATCTTTGATTATCTAATGTCTAATTTGAACTAATTAAATTTTTTCCTCTTTTAATTTAACCTAGGTAGATGTTGGCTAGTACCCAAGGCAAGAACACCAAAGAAACATCTTAGTGCCTTCCATTTTGCCATGCTAGCCCTAGACTTCTGTCATCTTCCTGGTTTTGGAAACCTAACCGCCCTTCAGACTGTACCACCATGACACCTATCATTCAAAACCTCTCTCCTCTATCCTTTCTTTCTTTGTTTTCTAGAGAACCTCTGGGCATTTGGCTTAAATTCCCCATTGCTTGAAATCTAACTTATTTCCTTTGAGGAGGCCAATACTTCTCCAGTGGGGGAAAGAGAAACGACTCTACTGCATCTCCCCTTTGAAGAGCTCAACCTTTAATTCTTAGAGAATCATTTTGCATTAAACCAACTGCCTGGAGTCTATATTGTAATAGCATCGCATCGTCAGACCCTTACCCTTCTTCAAGCCCTGGTGCCCTCATTTTATGAGATGTGGGGTTTTTTCCCTCTTTCTTCTATCATATACCCATTCTCCTCCTGCATCCCACTCAGCATTTTCCTGTTCTATTCAAAGAGGATCTTCTACCCCAAGGTCATTTATATTCAGCAATTTGCTGAATTATATTCAGCCAATATGTTGTAGTTGCTCCATTCTTTTTTATGGCTTAGGACTATCCAGATAAAAGCTTGGTAATCTGTCATCCTTGAATTACATTAGAAAAATGAAATAAAATAATGACATGGAAAATAATTGATCGAGAAGTCAAGAAATTTGGGTTCTAGTCCTTACTGTTTTTCTCCTCAGCCACAAGTTAAAATAAATGGCAGTTAATTCAACTATGACCTCAGTTTTCTGAAAAAATAATATTCCCTTCTATCTCTAACGTTGCCTTTGACCATTTCATTCATTTATTTATTCAACCAATGCTGTTTATCGAATTCTTACTGATTTTTCCAGCACTGTGTCAGGTATTCAGTTAGGATACAGAAATGATTAAGAGATATTTCTCACCTCCGTGATACAAGTTGCCTTGCTTTCTTCATGAAACTGTGAGGGAGATGATTTTTCTATAACAGAGACGTTGAATCTTGACTTCTGACTGAGCTTCCTAGGCAGGGTCTTTTAAAAGTAGAGCATTAAATTTTGTAATATCACTGTATCAAAAGGACAATAAATTATTTTAAAAATAGTTTCTATATTTAGACATATTTGGAGTCTTATTTTAAAAGAATGCATTTATATTTTTTTATAATGACTTCCCAGTTGTACTTATGGTAGTATGTTACCTATATTCAACTTTTAAGAATTTTGAGCAGGCAACTTGCTTCCATGATGACTTTTCAGATAAAGATTTCTGATCCTGTTATGCTTGCCATTAATTTCAAAATATAGGAAGGTGCGTCTTTGGTATCCTTCAAGAAAAACTTGACACATTTCATATTTGCTTACCTGAGGAAACTGCTTTTAAAAGAAAGAACAGATAGTTTTCCAAGATGAATAGTTCTTCCTGACTTACACTTGACTCAAAGGATAGAATAAATGAATAATTTTGTATGCAAGTTTCTTGGTTTGCTTACAACTTTCTGCTAAGACTCCAGAGACCTTTAAGCAAAGGATTCCACCCAGTACATTTGTTGTATGTGTATGTGTGTGTACATTTTTTTCCAGAAAGCATATGTTAGAAGGGCTATTAAGCAATTAGCTTCATGCATATAGATAGTTCATTTTGCACCAAACCATATGATGTGATTGGAATTTATAGAAAACCATCTTTCTTGCCAGGAATTGAGGCAAGTTAATTCTCTAGTTTGGAGAAGTGTGGTCTTATGGCTGCAATCTGTACCCTTAAAAATTAGGAGCCTAGTATACTATATTCGATTGCTTAGAAAAGTATATAAAATATGAAAAATTGTCTTTATTAAATACAGAAATTGGAAAAAGAAAAAGAAAACCCAAGTAGAGTACCTGGTTCATTTTTCATGCTCACTAAATGTTTGTTAACTTACAATAAAATGAAACCAGCCGGGGTTGAGATTAGTTTTGTTTTGTTTTGTTTTTTATGAAAATATGTGCCATAAAGTTTTGTGTCCTTGTCAGATTTGGCCTGAGCTTTCTAGCAGTCTATACAGAAAAGGGGGATGCCATCAGTGAAAGAACCTGTAATGTCAATGAGATGAAAACAGACTGGCTGCTCAGGTGAAGCCCAGCTACTTCTAGGGATTTAATAACACTTTCCAGAATGAATGAATGATACTGAAAGCTGCAAAAGATTTCTTCCATTTGCATTTTTAGGAGGTCCCTTGGCGCTTCACTGTCTTGACAGTAACCAGCAAAGAACTTCATGTAGCTATTTCTGAGGTCAGTGGTCAAGGACAACTGCTTTTAGGCAGACAACACCACCACTGCTTGATAGGATAATGTGTCTTAATTCAAAAAATACTCCAGAATACCTAGAAATCCTGAAGCAGAGGTAGATTGATCGCACGTACTTCAGGCACATATACATTTTCCATGTGTAGAATAGGATTCGTTGCCACCTTTTAAAGCTCTAGTTGTGCTTCACAAAGGGAGTGTGTGACCATCTTGTCTCATTTTTATGGTATTCATATCCCTGGCCACAGCCATTAGTCAGTAATTTTTTCCCTCTTTTTTGAGGGGTGGAGATTATACTAAAAATCCGTGGAATGTCTCCTACAGGATGTAAAATTCAACGTGATTGGCCTTTTGTAAATATTAAGCAAAACCAGTAAATCAAAATGATAAGATTAACATATTTTAGCAGAAGCATCCATGTGAAGGGAAATGTTGACATTCTTTATGAAAGCTGCTTTTTCCCTTTACTGCTGCCATTTTTATTGTGGATTTCCCTGCTCAGCACTTAGTTCCAATTTTTTAAATGATCCATTTCAACACTAGACAGCAATATTCTTCCAGTCATATGAGTTTTTGGTTGCATTTTATTACATTAAAGATTGCAGAGCTCTACTGTGAATTATAGTATTAACATTTCTTGTATTTTAGAGGACTGTGTTCAGAAGAATTCATGTGACTGAGTCCAGGAATTCTTTGTTTGGGCCTTTGAAGAGGGAAGTCCGATGTAATTTAATCTTTAGTGGTAACTGGGTCAAGAGCTCATTATATAATTTCAAAAAATTCAGAAGTACAAAAGCAGTAGATAATCCATTCAAGAATCCCAAGAGGTATTTGATTTAACGTTGACTTACTCAGAAAAAAAAATAAAAAATAAAGTTGACTTACTCAGTTGAAGATGATAATACTTTCAAGTAGTAACCAATTTACCTGAATATAGTTTTTGCCCAGAACTTTGCTTATAACTTAGTTGCCTGAGCTCAAAATGCAGTTTTTTTAGAAACGGTGCTATAAATTCAAGTCCATCCAATGGATACTTAAGTGCCAATGCTATCTCAACCCTTAAGAACTTACTTGCTGGTGGTGTGGAAAAAAAGGCAAGGACACAAATAACTCAGCAAACCTCTTTTCAACACATTGTCAAGTGCCTGATAAAGCAAGCTCAAACATGGCAGAGAGCCACCACTGAGTTTCAGAGTCAAAAAATGCATAAATTGTTACAAGCTTATTCTATAGATCAGCTACCCAGAATTTGGGAGGTTTGTGCTAATATCTTACTCTCAACTGATTGTCATTTCTTCTTTTTCAGCGTAAGTACCCTGCTACACAGCTACTCCCCCCAAAACGGATGGGGTGATAGAAAGCTGTTCTGGCTGATGAATAATCAGAACTTTACTGGATTTAAGAACTTTACCCTTTTTTTATTAAGCTTAAAATCTCTACCAAGGACTCTCCTATCACTTAGGTATATGATTAATATTGACCTCCCTCCCCAAAAAAATAACAAATTGCCAAAGCATTTTATCTCTTTTATGTCTTCACCCAAAGCGGCAGAGTTTCTGACACCACAGTCTGTTTTCACTTGTGGTGAATTTATTTTGTGATCTCTTCAGCATAGCACAATATTCTTGTTAATATTTTTTGAGTATTGTTTAGACTGTTTTACCTTAGATTTCATGTTTGCATTTGGAAGCAAGTTTTTCTTTTTCCTGTGGATCCCATTATAAGTGGGATTGAGAACCCTGTTCTATTAAATAAGGAATACCTCATCTTCTCAATACTTGTATTTCCATCCTAGACTCCCAATCAGAGAGGATATTTAAAATATTTAACATCTACTGTAACCCGCTCTTGACCCACAAGCCAGCCCACCCTTCCCGGTTCTTTTGTCTCTCCTTGGCTCCCTCGGAGCCGAATTCCCATGGAGGCTGAAGTTCCCACAGCTTCAGAAGAGACAAGGACCAGCCAATCTGTGGGAATCCCTGTAGGAGCCACTGGCCATGCCCAAGAGGGAAGGCTTTGAGAGATTGGCTGGTACAGGCATCAACTAGTCAGAGTGAGAGCAGGTTTCTGCAAAGCAGAGCATGAACTCTTTACTCACTATTCCAAGGGCATCCTGAGTGAGAAGCCAGCATGGCCAGGGCACTTTTACCAACCTGTGGGGGAGTTTTCAAATATTTTAATAATCTGTGGAGCCTTACCTATAAATACTGAGTGTTATTTTTAATAACCCATTATAAGAAACTGGATCTACAGACTTAAGGCAATTGTGTGTGGATAAAAGGGCATTTTAGCCTGCTGTCTAAGTGCTCCTTTGTCTCCCATACTTGAATAGAACTTTCTTCTACTTTGAATGTGGGTTCAGTGCCTGCAAGACTTTTGGTATCTGCTTACCCAAACTTTTGCCTCCTTCCTTCCTAAGCCTTAGTTTCCTCTTCTGTTAAATGGTTTACATTATTAGTGTTCCAACATATGGCTACTGTGAAGTTTAAATGAAATACTACAGGTGAAACCCTTAGTACAACGCCTGGAATAGCACTAGCCATCATCACCTTTTCACAGGATCTGCAGTTAATAGAGTTTATAGTCCTATATGCAGGTGTATAGCTGATTGGTACATTTTACTACATGAACACATACTGTGCATTGTGTTAGAATAAAAAGATGACCAGAAAAGTAGGTTATTATTGGGTGTGAGAAGTTTTCATGCTTTCAGACACTATAGGGCTATTGTGTACTTTGACAACTTGAAGAAGGCTGGGGTTGCAGGGGCTGATGTCAGCTCGTGGCTTCTGGGCTTTTACTCCTAATGAGGAAGAGGTATTCTTGCTCTCCAGACAGAGGGAGATCCTTTGTCAAGCTTCAGGTCTCCCTGTACTCATATATTATCTTTTCCTTTGACTTCTGCTCAAAACCTGGGAATAGAGCATATCTTAAAAGCACTAATGTCAGGAAACCCCAGGCTCTTTCATTTCTGGGCAACATGAATGAGAAGACTGTCATAAAAGATATGGAATCTTAGGAGGAAATAAATAAAATTGAATCCTAGAGGGCAGCATTAAAAAAGTGTATAGAAAAACTCTGTTAACAAGTAAATGAGTATTTTTAACAAGGGTTTCTTGTCATCCTCTTTGACTGGCATCAGAGTCTTCATTTGAACCATGTCATCTTAGGTGCTCTGAGCAAATGTCAGTTATAATCAGCTCTCCTGATGAAGACTAAACATCAAAATAGGAGTGTGAAGGAAGCGGCGTGCCACACCATTTGCTGAGAACTTCTTTGAGCCATGTCTATTTGTTTCCTCTTCCCTCTTGGTGTTTTATCATATTCACGATATGCTTTTTTGTGTGTTCTGACTTTCCTTCTTGAAAGTCTTTATTCACAAGTGAGTGTTGTTGTCCCAGTCACATATTGGTTTGGCATTGACTAATAACCTTTCTTGATGTTTTCTTCATCATGCATGAGGTGGGAAAAATTCCTCAAGTGCTTTTCGAAACCTCCCACCGAATTCTCTAGTTGTGATTTCTAAACCAAAACTGCTTGTATTATTGTAACTCTAAAATTTCTTGGTTTGATAAATACATTTTCTTTATATTCTTTGAAAGGGTCTTATTTAAAACACTTTCCTCCTGTTCTTTCCATGCAACTACCTTCAGTACTTCACATGAACCTTCTATGACCATCTAGATTAATAAGTGAAAGCCAAAAATAAAAGGGAGAGAAAAATGTGCAGCTGATTTTATGTATGAGAAGGTATTAAACAATAATTGCAAAAGTTAAACTGTACCCAAATATTGGTAATTTATCTTTGGTTTGCATGTCTGTTGATATGATTTTCTTTGTTAAAGAAAAAAATCCTTTTTAATATTAAATGAAAAAAGTCTTTTTTCATGAAGTTGGGATCATTTAACAAAGCCAGATTTAGTGACTGTCCCAATGTCTCTGTCCTTTCATTTTTCTTACAAAGGGGAAAGCTCAGAAAAACTTTTTATTTCAATGATACTATTTCATGAAAATATTTTACTATTCAGATATTAATCATAGGTATTATAAATTTAGTTTCTTAACACATACATTATATTTAAGCTTGTTATTGATATTACTTTTGAGATGGAAGATAAGAATTTAGTGTTATAAATGTGCAAAATCTTCTCTTTGATGTATTAGATCTTTTAATATTATTCAGTATAGCACATATCATTTTGAGTTACAAGCACTAACTTACACCTCTGTCTCTTTCCCCCTCTCAAGATTGTCAGTTTCTAGAAAGCAACAACCTTGCCTGCCTTATGTTCATTTCTTATCAACACATAGGTTCTTGGCATGGTGCCTGGCAAATAGTGGGTGTTTTAAAATGCTCTGTAGATAAATAAATGAATGATACTGATGTTGCAGATGCACACAGATTGCTCAGGTTACTATGCTATAAGTGTACAAATTCAGTAGTCTTATAATGTCAGTTATCTGTATCTTAACATACATCAAGAAGCAGCAAAGAACCCTGTAAAGATCAATACTCAAGCTTCATCCCAACAAGGTTATATAACTCCATCTTCTGTAGCAAAATGGATGTGGTCACTGAAGACCTTTTCTAAAGCTTGGGGTGGCACCTATAGTTGTTCACACATGGGGGCAATAATGGTTAAACCTGACAGTAATGGTCAGTGGGGGAAAATAGACCTATTTTGCTTTCAAATGGGACTACCACCTGAAGAGAGGCAAGTCATGGTCAGAAGATAGGATAGAAGGGGGGCGCCTGGGTGGCACAGTGGTTAAGCATCTGCCTTCGGCTCAGGGTGTGATCCCGGCATTATGGGATCGAGCCCCACATCAGGCTCCTCTGCTATGAGCCTGCTTCTTCCTCTCCCACTCCCCCTGCTTGTGTTCCCTCTCTCGCTGGCTGTCTCTATCTCTGTTGAATAAATAAATAAAATATTAAAAAAAATAGGATAGAAGGAAGAGGGAACTGAGATTTATGATCTCTACTCATACCAGCCACTATGCCAGGAGCTTTACTGTTGCTTCCCACAGTTCTTAAAACGGCACAGGAGTAGGCAGTATTATTCCCTTTTACTAACGAGGAAACAAGTTTCTCACAGCTATCAAGTAGGGGTCCCAGGATTTAAAACTGGGGCTGTGCAATACAAACCCCGTTCTTTTGTGCAGAGAACATGATTGTATTTCACCCCTGTCTTAAGTCCTTTCTAAAATAAGGCAGGGCATAAATCAATGCACAAATTATTCTCACCAGCCTTATCAGAAGTCAGATCCATGTCAGCAGCGGGGAGGGTATCAGGGAGGGTCTTCATGGTGGAAGCGCACAGACTTGGACTTCAGATGGACCATATCCCTGTTCTGCCTCTTGGTGATCTCGTACAAGTTACTTACTCATGCTAATCCTAATCATTTATAAAATGAAGATGGCCATAGAATTTCGAAATGACAAGTACAGTCAAGGCCTGAAACAGAGAAGGCCTTCGAAAGGGGTTGTTGCTTGAATCACCATTTATGCAGAATAATGCTTCGTTCTTCTTTCTGGGTATGCTACTTAAAGAGAGACTTGGCTGTCGGAACACAACAGAAAAAGAAAAACGTTGTCTCTAGGGAGAGCTTAGTTGATGTTATGACAAGCTAAGGTCAGTTTGATGTAAAATGCCTTTGATGTGCAATGAAATATGGCCCATTATACTGAATTTATATTTTTGCTTGTTATTTGCTTCATTATAAAGTGATTGATGATACATCTTGAAATTCACCAAAATTTCAAACAAACTGTTTTTTGCGAAAAAAATTACAAAAGTGACTTCAGGGGATTTGCAGATGTACTATAAATTACAATCAATGCCATAACAAGTACAATGGAGAAGTGAAACAGGGAAAGATAATTCCAAGTTCAGCAGATAATTCCAGTGTTAGGGTTTGCCTGGCTCTTAAATTATGGAACACACTCTCTGAAGTAAGAGGAATATGAAAAAAATGGAGAAAGGGACACCAAGACCAGTACCTTTGTGGTACCAATATGAGAAAAGTGATAGAAAAACTGAAGTGTGGCATGAAGTAAAGCTGGTGACAATGCTAGAACACCTAATCATGACAAGTCATTTAAATGCTACTTTCAGAGTAAGAATTAGAGCAAAGAAGTGATCTTCTCGTTGCTTGGAAAGCCTACTGTAAAGTTACAAGTTTAAAGAAAAAGGCACCAATGTTGTCTTTCTATTCCGTTTCTGTCCAGTCCAGCCATGATGATCCCCCTCCAACGAGAAAGGCAAAACACTGACAACACTAACAATAGTACTTTGTTAATGATACCAGGCCTTTAATGCTTCTTCACATCCCAGGGCAATAGCCCTGCCGAAATCAGAGTGCACAGAAATCATGAACTGTAACTGGTGAAAAGTAGGACTGTGCCCTTGCCATTCCCTTCTTTTAAACTTCTAATTAAATTACTTTGTAAGACTACTTCTTAAATTATAAAATATAATAAATCAAAAATATAATAAAAGAAGCAGACCCAAGAAGCATCCAGACAACCTGAGTAATTATTGCCCCCCACCCTCCAACAACAACAACAACAAGCAGCTAGGCATAAACACTAATGAAATTTAAACCACTGCATCAGGCAGCTATTCCCCAATTTATGAATGGGTACCACTAAGCAATTCTGTCTACATCATTTTCAGCATTTACGTCAATTCATTCAGCTCTTGACGGTGCATTTGCAACTCAACCTGGCTAAATCGTCCAGAATGGAACCTTACTCAAAATTAGACGATAATGAAACAGCGTCCTGCGGTGGAAAGAGCACAGGCTGTAGACAGATGGGTTTTTCGGCAGGCTCACCAAATGATTAGCTGTGTAATTATAAAATGGGGATAACAGTACTACTTGTCAGTTGTCATTGCGACTCAATGCAATGATATATTTAGGGAAACTGATATTTATTGAGCACCTACTATGCATCAGGTTGCCAAGCATTTAATCTTCGAGGCAACTTAAGGAAGTAGATATTACAGAACCAGGCTTTGAACCTGAGTTTTAGTCCAGATTTCATGCACCTTTCATACCACATAGTAAGATGCCAGACATGGTACTTAGCACAAAGCAGGCCCTCAAGAGATAGTTACTGAATGGAATAAATAGCATGATTATAGTGGAAGTGACCAAATCATCAAACCTATTCTTTAAAGTTTAGGCCAAAATCATCTTTTATGCATTATAAGGGAAAATTGGGGGGGTATCTCAACTAATAACTTAGGCACGGCACCTATACTTAAGCTATTTGATTGAATAAGTTGTTTAAATCGGGGAATCATTAAGAGATGAACTACACGTGCCCTAAAACATTTATATTTTAATTTAAATAAATTAAAATAAATAAACGTACATTAATTCACTAGTCTTTTGGTGTAGGACCTAAATCTTGTCTTGGCATGTCCTGTTTGTGTTGGCTATTTGTAGCATAAATCCTACTCAATAATACAGCACCTACAGTTTCTATTTTCTTTTTCTATAAAATGGAGCAACACATTAAAAATACTTATGAAGTAATCTGAGTGAAAAACAATTCTAGAATTTAACAATTTTTCTAATCTTTTGCACCTGAATTAATAGCTTTTTTTATTGTGGTTTTAAAAAAACACACACACTTACCAGGAGACCTACTCTCTTCACAAATGTTTAAGGATACATTGCAGTATTGTTAACTATAAACACAATGTTATACATCAGGTCTCTAAGACTTTTTCATCTTGTATGACTGAAACTTTATACCCATTGAACAGCAACTTCCCACTTCCTGCCTCTCCCCAGCCCTTGGCAGCCACCATTCTACTTTCTGCCTCTAGGACTACTTCAGACACCTCATACAAGTGAAATCATGCCACATTTGCTTTCCTGTGACTGGCTTATTTCACTTTGCATGCTGTCTTCAAGGGGTTTTTTGGTGGTGGTGGTGGTGGTGGTTTTTTAATCTTTTGTTTTCTTTATTTTTGAATTTAAATTCAATTAACATATAGTGTATTATTAGTTTCAGAGGTAGAGGTCAGTGATTCATCAGTCTCATATAATACCCAGTGCTCATCACATCATGTGCCCTTGTCAATGTCCATCACCCAGTTACCCCAAACCCCCGCTCCCCTCCCTTCCAGCAATCCTCAGTTTGTTTCCTATGATTAAGAGTCTCTTATGCATGATTGGATTTTCTTCTTTTCTGTGGCTGAATAATATTCCATTGTAGGTGTACACCGCATTTTATTTATCCGTCAGTCTCTCAATGGACACTTAGGTTGTTTCCACCTGTTGTTGGAGACTGTGAACAATGCAGCAGTGAACATGAAAATGCACGTATCTCTTTGAGATCCTGATTTCAGTTCTTTTGGATAAATACCCAAAAGTGGGATTTCTGAATCATATGGTACTTCTGTGTTTAATTTTTTCAGGAACCTTCATACAGTTCTCCATAGCAGCTACACCATTTTACATTCCCACCAACAGTGAAAAAGAGTTCCAATTTCTCTATATTCTCACCAACACTGACAACATGTTTTTAGTAACAGCTCACTTTTGTAAAGCCTACCCACAATATTCAACTTAAGTTTTATAGAAACAACTCTACTTTGTTTCACATCCATATTCCATAGGATAATATAATACTTAATTGAAAGTACATAATAGCATATTCAAGTTTGGAATAAAAACAACTGATAATTTGTAACTGCACAGTTCAACTGGTAGCAGCAAAATGGTAGGAATTCTGGAGAATAGTTGGTAGCCTACATTATTCATCCTGCCCTGAGTATCAGTGAATGCATTTATAGAAAGAGTAGAAAGGGCTACTTAGGTGGAAATGAGTGAAGAGAACTCCTACTTCTTGAAATGAAAGGGTTGGGCAAGGTGACCTGTGAGGTCCCTTCAAGATCAAAATAGGCCTTTGTGGTGGACTAAAAATCACCAAACTGGATTAGAAATTCAAAGACATCATCAGGGTCTTATATTTAAAGATCCCTTGAAAGTTTTAATTGAGTGTACACATTTCACACCTTGCATATGGCTCCCTCCCCAGATTTTCTTTGAAGATATAAAGGAATTGGTACAGGCTTTCTTCTCATTTAAGAGGTTCACCTCTATTTGAAAGCTGGTGCTTCTAAAATGCACTGTGAGTAGGGTGGGCGGCTAGACCAGGCATCCAGAGGCGTGGATTCAGGTGCTAACTCTCTAACTGGTGAGCAAGGAGGGCCGTAGAGCATTGAACAGCTGTGGACTATGGCTCTGTCCAATCTCACAGTTTTATAATTCCGTAGAGAATTTATAATTCTTTACTCTTTTCTCCACTCAGACATTTTCTTGTGAAAATTGTCACGTTATATGGCAGTAGCTACTACCTGAAAGGTTTGTCACTATTTGCAACTCTACCCTTCTAGGCAGTAATCAGCCTGACATTTTTGTGTGTGGTTTTTTGTGTATTTTTTTTTAAACCAAAAACAACTCTATCCCTTGTAGCTGCATGCCAGGCTGCTCTGTCACCTAATGTCGTAGTCATCCACAGTTAATTCCTATCGCTCTAGGCTCTGCTTCGGCAGTAATTTAAAGCATTTCTGTGCCCTCGCTGCTTGGAAATATCACACTTCATAACACTCCACTCCAGTTTGTTGAGTATCCTGCTGCTGTCTCTTCCTCATACACGACCAGTAGGCAGAATTGTGTTTTGATGAGCATCCCTTCAGTCCTGTGGGTCTGGTTGTTTTCGAGGACTTTATAGTCACTACTCTTTTCTTGTCACTTGATTTTCAGGTCGGATGACAGGTAACCCAGATGAAATTATTCCAAAAGGTAGATATAATGTCAGCAATTGTGCATGGTTTCTATGCCTGTAAAATATTAGAGAGCATTATTTTTAAAATTATTTTGTGTGTGTGTGTATGGGTTTTACTGCCACATTAAAGATGTGTTTTCTGCCAATTTTTCTACATATGTGTCTTCTCTTTCAGTTCGGTTCTATTATTCTTAATCAATTTCTAATAAAACCTAAAAGCAGAATTCCCTGGAAGTTTTCAGTTTCCATATGTAAACTGTCCATAGGTTCTATGCTGGAGATTGCTAAGGGAGCTCAGTTGTTTTTAGTTATTGAAACTGTACGGTAAAATGCTGATACCACAAAGTGACCCACTGTCTTGTGTATGTGCCTTCAAGGATACACAAGTCCTAGGTCACTATTGCCATGACTTCCAACGTTACCCAAAATCTATTGAGTTTGAAGAATTAACCCAAGTTTTGAAATGCATGATCCAATTGATATAAAATTTTGGGACCTGGTTGAATGTGAAGATACTCAAAAATGTTTGCACTAAAGGAGGCATGTCAGGAAACCCACTTATCCTCCTATTACAATAGAATACGGGTCAAGCAATTCGAAGAAATCAGTCAGCCTTAGGATATACGTGGCTTTTTTTTTTTTTTAAGATTTTATTTATTTATTCGACAGAGATAGACACAGCCAGCGAGAGAGGGAACACAAGCAGGGGGAGTGGTAGAGGAAGAAGCAGGCTCACAGCGGAGGAGCCTGATGTGGGGCTCGATCCCGTAACACCGGGATCACACCCTGAGCCGAAGGCAGACGCTCAACCGCTGTGCCACCCAGGCACCCCAGGATATACGTGGCTTTTTGAAGGTCAACTTTGGAATCAATCAACCTTAGTATATAGGTGACTTTTTTAAGGTCAACTTCTTCTTACTTAATGATCCTCTTGACCTTGTCATGTGAATTTTTATGAAATGGGTAAGTTTAACTCTTTCTTGTAGGTTTAGATCTGCTCCAGGTTTTGAAGCCAATACTATTACTTTTTAGAGGAAAGATTACAAGTTTATTTTAGTAGCCTAGAAGACTCAGAATATGTATCTCTCTCTCCTAGTAATTACATTTCTAAGTTTCTTTTTTCTTTCTTTGAAAGATTTAGAGTAGCTTTCCTGGAACACTGTTAATGTCATTCTCTTTAAAGCATCTTGTCTATCAGACTTGGCTGAATGAATCCGTTGCACTAAACCCACACAGACACAGCAAACAAACACACAGCATCAGCTTTTCGAGTAATTTATGGAGTTGTAAGACTACGCAGATAAAGTTATTGATTATTACATTTAGATCTGTTGCAGTTTGATTTATTGGAAATTCCATGAATTGGATTCTACATTGTACATCACTTATCTGAAAAAAAAATATAAGGCTTTATTAAAAAAAAAAATCTCTCCTAAAAAGAAGAATACATTCCTGGGACTATAAGTAATACTTAGATGTGCAAAACACTGTTGAAGAGACAAATCGTTAACATGAAATCACCTTCTGAATGTCCAGGATAGATTGTTAGGATATATACATTTATATCCTAACAATATGCATATATATACATGTATGTCCTAACTGTGTGTGTGTGTGTGTGTGTGTGTGTGTGTATAGTTTTGCACATCTAAGTATTACTTATAGTCCCAGGAATGTATTCTCATTTCTAGGAGAGATTTTTTTTTTTAATAAAGCCTTGCTAATATTCACATCTATAGCCACCTCATTTTGGTTGATAATGCTGTTTCCCAAAAGACGGTTCTATTTTAACAGTGCTTTTTAAGGAAGAAACCCTAGCTTAATAATCTGAGATTGTATTTTGTCTCACAGAACTCATGTGTGTTTAGCTTGTATCATGATCAGTGTATTCCTTCGGTCCATCCGCAGCTTTCTTCTATCGGTTGTGCAACAGTCATTGTAACGAATGTCAGATATAGCGTGATATTTCAAGGAAGTTTAACTTGAACAATTACTGATTTCATCCAGACTCCGGAGCCTCTGTTTTGTCAAGAAGGTACTATTTTTAAAAGGATAAAATGCCTTTGTAATCTATAATTATTTTCTGATCCATGGCATTCTTATAGTCTCCTGATTAGCCAGCATTTGGTGCTTAACTACACGTTTTCGCTCTGCAGGGTCCTTTTAGACATTATTATTGCAAAGAAAAATCAGAAATCAAAGTGAATTCTTAGGATTATACTTGAAGCCATAGAGGTACGATTGCTGCCGCAGCCAAGCATTGTGCTGTGGAACTAACTCCCAGCTTGGTGCCCAGTCCCTGCTGAGAAGGCAATGTAGGGGAACTGGCAGAGTTTTACTACATCTGCTCCCTGCTGCTAATGAGCTTGAACCTGTTTCATTCTTATTATGCTTACTGTTTAGATATTTTGCTTGCAAAATTAATTCTTTCGCGGGGAGAACACATGAAAGAAGAGATGATTTGTAAAGTCGGGCTGTTTAAAAATTAAAAGGTATCAGCAAGGGAGATTAAAGGCTATAATGAGCGATATGGTTACTTAATATCAATTCAAGGGCAGAAGCTCAGGTGGTACAGCTGGAGTTGTTTCTCAGCTCCAGTTCCTTCTGTAATGTGGGCTACAGCTACCAGGAGGCACAGTCTCTGTTTTGCGTTGGGCATCTTCCCCAGTATACTCTATATTTGTCAAAGAGATGTAACAGTATTTTTGCCTTTGAAAGCTTCCCTGGTTCTCTGAAAGGTGCCAAAGTTTTTGTGACGTGTAGCCTCTGAAAACAATCAGCGTTCAGCAGCCGCATTTTATGATAGCCAGGAACTAATGTACTGCCTGTTCCCAACTGCTTATAACCTGTTCCTGATCGCAGGAAGAACGAGAAGAACTCAGAGAGTAAAAAGGCCCTGAGATTATTCTTAATGAAATAATAATGATGCCATTTGGGTAGCCACGGAATCTTGCTGTTTAAATTACTTTCACGCGTTCCTTTGTTCCTCACCTTAACTTTCGAAGATAATCATACAGATATTGTCCATTTCATAGATATAAGAATGGAAATTTGCAAATGCATGTCATTTATCATAACCGGCTGAAAATTGTCCATGGGTCAGTATAAATCAGTGCACATCTATGCTGATGGGGAGTGGGACCCTCATCTATAGATTTGCAGAATCATCCTCACCACTCTCATTGTCGTCTTTGTCAGGATGATAAGCCCACAAAACTATCGACTTCTTGAATAGGAGCCAAATGTATTAGATTTTCAGCCCAAATTGCACGTTACTTTTGGTAATGATATGGTTTGAAACATTCTGCAAAGAAAAGCAAGTTACTCTACTACAGAATTTCTCAAACTTCTTACTCTTGAAAATGAGAAAAAAATGTTTGCAGATGTCCAGTTTGGGTCTGCATTATTTTTAGTATAATATTACTTGTACGTATAAAACTACACATGAACTCCTTTACCTATAGCTTTTATCAGTTATACAACCAAAACAAATGTAAAGGTTAAATAAAAATAAACCTACAAAGCCAATACAACTATAATTGAAAGCACCACTTTATTGTGGCACATAACTGTAATTTCAGTCACAAGTATATACATCTTTATGGGGCGCCTGGGTGGCTCAGTTGGTTAAGCGTCTGCCTTCGGCTCAGGTCATGATCCCAGGGTCCTGGGATCGAGCCCCTCATTGGGCTCCCTGCTCACCAGGGAGCCTGCTTCTCCCTCTCCCTCTGCCTGCTGCTCTCCCTGCTTGTGTGCATGCTCTCTCTCTCTCTCTCTGTCAATAAATAAATAAAATCTTTAAAGAAAACACAAGTATATACATCTTCATTTAGAAGGATAATCATTGTAATAATTCCAACACTGATTAATAAAGAAATATTATGGGACAAAGATATCCTATATCTTGTTAGATATTACTTGTTCGCACTGCCAATGAGCTACTACAAAATAATACTTGAGAACTTGGACTCGGGTAATGTATCTCCTAAAATAAATGCTGGCTCCTAGGGTATGACTCCTTTTCTGGCTGGCGTGGCTACACTGCAATATGACATGGAGTGACTCCTTTCTCCCACCATTTCTCTCTATACGAACCATTGTAAAACCTTCTTTGAGCAGAATGTCGTATCATTCGGCCTCTACTTGGCACAAGGGCATCATTTATATATTAAGCATCTGAGTTCTTTCCCTGTTAGTGTAAGACAGTTAACGTAGTACATTTCTCCACTGCAATATAATTTCCTGATGTCAAATCATAATCTCAATTTATTACATAAGTTAAGAAACTCAAGTCTTACTCTATTAAAATATCTTTAGTGGTGAATTTTTACTACAAGGCCAAGTTTTGTCTTTAGAGCTGACGAAGGACTCCGAGGGCAGTAATAGTGAATGCAGGAACAACTGAAGTATTTAGCGTCCACGTTTGCATACGTTGGTGCCATACACTCTAACCAGTGGGTGTGCTGCAGGATCAATCCCTGGCACCAGTACAATGTCAGCAGCTCAGAAATACAGGTGGCAGGACCCAAATCAGAGGGGATCATCTACACAAATCTAAAAATGTTCTGTATTATTCTCGTGACAACCTTGAGGTAGGAATTAGTGTTATCCCATTTTACAGAATAGGAAACTGGGAATTAAACGCCTGCCCTCAGATCACACAGCCAATAAGTGGTAGATCCGGGAATGAAGCCCTCGTCATCTGGCTAGTATCGGCGATATTCTTTTTGAATATATTTTAAAGTCTTTCTCAAAACTACCACTTCTGAAATCCATTCATTCACTGACTCATTCATTCATGCATGTGACATCAATTTATTTTTTATTTTATTTACTTTTTTTTTAAGATTTTATTTATTTATGTAACAGAGAGACAGCCAGCGAGAGAGGGAACACAGCAGGGGAGTGGGAGAGGAAGAAGCAGGCTCCCAGCGGAGGGGCCCGATATGGGACTCGATCCTGGCACGCCGGGATCATGCCCTGAGCCGAAGGCAGAGGCTTAACGACTGTGCCACCCAGGCGCCCCCAATTTATTTTTTAAATAGCTTTTTTTTCTGATTATAATAGTAACATGCATTACAATAATAATATAATAGTTACAATAGCAATATACATTACATTCACTACAGAAATTTGGAAAATTTATTACAATATGAAGAAGGGAATGAAAATCCCCTTCTTCCCTCTCTACCCAAAGCCAAGGACTGGCTAATATTTTGGTGCATTTCTTTTTAACGATATCCCCGATGTGGTCGGGCCCCCTAGGCAGCCTTGCTTTTTGCCCCCGAGCAGGAGTCAACACTTGGTCACCTCCCCTCAAAGCATACCTACCTACCTTTACAGGTGAGAGAAAAAACAAGGTTTCTCTGAAGTTTTTAGGAAGAGGCAAAAGGCAAAGGATACAATACATACTGCACAGAAAAACTGAATAAAAAATCTCCGCTAAACATCTGGGTTCTTTGCTGAGCCTCTAATTCCTATTACTGCCAACTGCCTCAACTCCTTGTCCATCACCAGCCCTGCCACCCAGGGCTGGCCCTGTTCTCAGCTCTGGCCTCTCTTCTCTCTGGGTCCCCACCTGGAGCTCTTTGCTCAGTAAATAAAGGGCCCATCCTGGCATACTCTATCTTTATAAGCCACCAGGGCTTTACAAGAAACGTGGGTTTTTTCCCTTGGGTACTCTTTTCCTGTCTCACTCAGATATGTATGCATGTATATGTGGGTATTTATATGACACACATATTATATATGCTCCTTATCAATATCATACCTACTAGACTTCAGGCCCTTTTTCTTCCACAAAATATATTTTATTTTCCCTTAAATGTTTAAAACATAGTTTTTCACAGTTGTGTAATACTTCATTATGTGATATGCTATAATATGACTACTAATCTATTATTGGATATTTTGATTGCTAGCAGTTTTTGCTTTTATGTATAACACTATGATAAACATCCTGTGTAATTCCAGTTATTTTCTTTGTGAACATCTCTAATTATTTTCTTAGAATAAATTTCTAAACTTAGAATTGCAGGGTCAAATTGAATGAACATTTCAGAATTTGATATAAATCGCCCTTCAGAAAAGTGTTAGCATGAAAACTCTATTGACCCCTTATAGGGTACCACGCTCTCTGCTAGCTGGGGAGGATTCAAAAATCTGTAAGATACTAAAGGGCTTATAGTTAGGTATTTGCTTTAATTAGATGGGAGGCCCCCGCTACTTTCCCTATAAAGTATATTTAAATTCGCTCTCAGTAGTATGGTTGAGAAGTTGCTAACGCTGACCTGAATTTATTTTTTAAATATGCATTACCAAAGAAAAGGCCTTTCTAAGTTTTGAAGCCAACTAAAAACTTCCATCTAAAATATTTTCGGCATATTAAACTGTGGGCACATTTCATTAGTTCTCATTTTACACCCAAAATGTGGTTTTTAAGAAAAAGATACTTGCTTCATATTTATGAATTGAAAGTTGTTTTAATTTGGTCTTGAAGAGGAAACTGCTGTTTGGTTCCTATAAATGTTACATATCAAAACTACCATTCCAAAACTTGATTACAAATGAACGGCTGCTATACGCCTGACTTTGAAGTCTCAGCAGAAAGCAACTTAACACTACTTTTCTCCCTCTGTCTGGCCACAGTCAACATTTACAGGCCATTTTCAGGATTACCAGAATGTGAAAGGATATGAGGTGGGGTGGACGGAAATGCATCAACCTTCTGGGAAAGGCTGAATGAGAGGAATGTCCCAGATGAATAGAATAGCAACCTTAGTTGGCAGATACAAATACATTCAACCCTATGAACAGAACATTAAGCCAATTACCCCTCATCACCACCATCGTTAGGCATGATCACGTACTATATGTTGTTGTCTGTAATTGTGTGTCTTACAAATGCAGAGGGACCAGTAGCCACTTTTCCATTTCACATGTCACCTGAAGAACATTATGGCTTGAACTTGGTAGTTGAAACAGTCTTCTGTTTGCAATTAAGGCTTCTAAACAATCCAAATGACAACAGACTCCTCAAAAGACCTTATAACTGTTGAATGATGTAAGATAAAGAACTCTGAAAGGCTGGGGCAGCTGGACCATGGCAACGATAAGCCTAGCAATGGCCATTTCCCATTTTAGATGACTAAGTAGTCCTCATTTCTCCAAGGGTGACAACACTTCTCTTAGGCCTACATAGGGGACAGTTATTTTTAATATACCTAAGACACGTAGTAGTGAGAGTATGGGTAAACACAGATTAAATATCAACAGCTCTATCACGATGCTTATACACAATACCTGACATTTTGAAAGGGCTTACCAAACTAAAAAAAAAAAAAACAAAAACGTGTGGGTGCTGTGTGTACAGTGGTTTACACGTAAGGGTTATCATTTGGTTTCTGGAGATGAACTCCATCTTGGCCTTAAATCCTTATATTTCTACACAGAGTTGAAATGCCAGATGAAAGCTTTCAGAAATTTAAAGTAACTGACTTAACAACCTCAGACAAAGAGAGCATGTCTGAAAGTTTGTCTCAATGTTTGACTTGACCTAAGAGAGTTTCTCTGGGACTTATTTTCTGAACAGTACCCTGGCACCTTGGGCCAGCAAAATGGCCTTTAAGCTTGAATGAACAGGGTATTTTGTTTTCCTCTAGTGCAAAGCTTCACTATTTCATCTTTTCAAACTCTTTTGCTGCACTCAGTAAGGAATTATATTGACAAGGGTAGAATTTATCTCCTAGAGGAGAATGCTATGCTTCTGTTAAGTGCTAATATAACATTTATGTGTTGGTGCCTTAATAACAGCCCCAGCTTACCTAATGAAAGTTGAAAGCAAACAGTACTCTCTGAGATTTTATTATGACTGAAGTGACTGCAATTTCAGGCAAATTATCCCTATTTTTGTTCCCATATCAAAAACAGAGATGCTAAAGCAATTGCTACATGTTTGGTGTGGAATTAGGTTCCACTCTCATTAATCTACAAGGAAGAGCATTTTTCATGTAAACAGCTCACGAGGGTCAGAGAGAAGAGTTGTTTCTGTGAAAAATGCTTGTCAATAACTTTGTGAGTGAATTTTGAAATAAAGTGCCTGTAACCTGTCATTATTCCTTCCTCTCAAAGTCGAGAGTGAGTGGATGAAAATTGAGTATGTGAATTGAAAGTAGGTTGAGTGTTATGGCCTTATCGACTTCAGGTAAAATGACTGTTTTAACTTGTTATTATTTTTCCATTCAGAGGTCAGGCAATGTACAGTATTACCAGCATAGACTGCAGTGTAAGCAAATTGGTATACAAAAAGGCTATTACCCACACTCACAAAGCAGAGGAAAGTATAAGTCACTAATATCAAGTGGACTCATGATCTTCACAAAAACGGAACAAGCAACAGCGTTTGGAAGAATAGCATAGGCATATAAATAAAAAGCACCTAAGAGGCAGAAAATATAATCTGTTTAGATAAAGGTGCATATGTTTAGAAGATGCATATGCAGATAAGAAATATGCATGTTAGTGATCATTTTTAAAAATCACACATTAATCATATTTGTTTTGCAAAGGAATTATGGGACCTGAATACTAAATGTTAGATACACCAACTCTACGTGTCACCTTAAATTTTTTTCCTGCCTAAGATCATCTTAAAAGTAATTAGCTTCTGATTTTTCAAGTCCATCCAATGTATTCTTATCAAAACCAAAACACTGCTGTGGTCTTCCTTTTCACTTTAGAAAAAAAAAATCAATAAGGCTTCAAAATATCAAAAACCCTTTTCTTGTCTTCTAGATTTTTATTTCTAATTCTAAAGGACAGCTTAAGAGTTTAGTATGGCTGCTTTTGGTTTGCAAGAAAAATATCTTTTCTCCAAGTAATCTCAGGCCCATTGAAAGCATATATTAATACTATTGTTCAAACAGTTGATTCTTCTCTTTCAGAAGTCTAGTGTTTTTGTCTTTGATACTGATTCTTATAGACTCCGTCATAGATTCTGTTGGTCAGAAAATGAGCAGATTGGCCTAGATATTAAAAGAGGTTATAGGACTCGATGATTAAAAGCAAGTTAGGGGAAGAAAGGATTATATATAATTTTGAAGACACGTTCCTGTGTCTATTCATCAAATCCCTATGTCATGTAAAAAGGTTTGGGTTCTTTTACTTCCAAACAATTATTTTGGCTTCAAAATAACTCTAATGACCCAAGATAAAAGAAATATATTGGCATTTCTTTGCTTCTCATTTGCTAGTCTATCCATGTCTTTAAACATTTACTGATTGGACACTGCCTATCATAATATTACAAAAACTTCAGGGGAACCCTCCTTCATCTAGTAAGGAAGAGAATCAGAAAGACGGTGAGCTAAGTCACCATGCTAATACTGGGAGAATGAAAGCTCCTTGGGGGCAAAGATCTTTATCTGTTTCTGATCAGCAACATCGCCTACCTCTGAAACTACTACCGGGCATATAGCGGACACCTGACAGATACTTGTTGGACGTTGAATGGATGTAATTGGGGCACACACAGTGCATTTAAGAGACTGTGGGAAATTCAGGGAAGACTTTCCTAGCAAAAGATAGGTCTAAACTCAGGAACAATGAAGCCACACAGAGTTGGAGCAAGTCCTGTAACAAAGGAATAGACAGTTCCAAAAATGAAGTTGGAATCAAGAGTTGGATGAACAGCTGTTAATTGTACGTGGCTCCAGCGATGAGTGACGGGTGGGCGTGTACAGTTGAGTGAGATAAATAGAGACCAGATCCTGAGGGCCTTGTAAGCCATGCTAAGGAAATTGAATGTTAGATCAAAAACCACTGAGTGATATTAAGCATGCAGGGGCTTTAAAAAAAAAAAAAGAAAGGCAGATATATCTTAGAAAAAATTACATTGGCTGAAGTGTGGCAAATGGATTGCAGAAGACTGGGAACAGGTAGGAAGACCCATTAGGAGGCTTCACAGAAATCTAAGCAACATAAATGACAGTGGCCTAAATTAAGGTGAACGTAAAGAGACAGAATGAATGGGCATATTTAAGTGCTTTTAAGGGGCTGGAGATGACAAGACTCAGTGGCTGCTTGGAACGAGATTGGGAGAAGTTGCTAAGGAAGACAGAGATACAAGGATGAGGTGCAGTTCTCCAGCCCTGGGAACTGAGCGGATAGATACCATTTCCCAAAATGCAGAAGAGATGTTGGATAGGGAAAGGGGCCAGTTTATTTTTGGCTATGCTGAGCTGTTTAAAGCATCATGTTGTCAGAGCCCAGGATGTTTTCCTGTCCCTTCCTTCTTGTAATCTCAGCCTCGATTTACACAAATCCATTACAAATGCATGAAACTCATCCAAGTACCTTTCATAGTAGTTATGAGCACACTTTTCTTACATACACAACAAATTGCATTTTTCAATATAAAAATACGCATCTTTCCTCATAAAAGTCTTTATGAAATGTAAAGGTATCAAAAAGCAAACTGTTTCTAAGAGTTAAGTTATTGTCATGACCCTCAATTGTGACTAGCCAATGAAAAGCATGACCCCACACACTAAGTCACCACAGATGATGTGCTGTGCCCTTATGAGTTAAGTATGAGTATGTCTGCATAGATAAATACACTTCAATATTTTTGCATTTACAGTTGGATGACATACTAAAGTAATACATTGAATTGAATTCATGTGCCCACACATGTTTCTAAATGTAAGATAATTTTTTTCTCTTTTCTCTCCTGGTTCTACCAAACACATTAAAGATACAAAAACTATTCAGAATGCAACCATACATAATAAGACTCCTAATTTATATTGGTAATTATGGGCATCGCTTATTAATTATTTAATTAAGAGTAGTAAACTGAAACACCTTATATAGCCCCCGTTTTTCAATCTAGTCACATTTATTACATAACTATTTATTTTGCTAAAAATTTACTTAAGAGTATGTACAGAAACCTAATAAGGTTTCTGAAATACTAGCAGATCCATTCGGACATTAACATCCTGCTTGTTTTCTTCAATTCCAGGAAGAACACGAGTGTCACAGCAATGCCAGTAATGACTCAGGCCATATCCTGCTGGTCGTAGTAGTTCTCCGTCTCCCCAGAGAGGCTGCTATTAAATGACATATCATTGCAGTGGCCAACGAACCATTTAGAAGGAAGCACTTTACTTTGAAGAAGATATCTGAGGGTTTTCAAGTTGAATGTGAAACTGTGGCCCCCAGTTCTGTACCCAAGACACCGTGTCCCTTTCCTTAAAATGGACATCACCTTCTATTTCCTCACCTGATTCAAACAGGATTCTAGAAGACCTGATGACTGTGTTTCCACAGGCAAGAAGACTCTGAAAACAGCCAAGCCGCACCACTGTGTTTTAGAAGATACTACAAAAAAACCAACCTTCATGACAACGTCCTAGAGGCAGGTAAGGGAGCTATTAGAAGCTGAAACGAAGTACAGACTGTGGAATCCCATCATTGAGGACTATCAGAGAGAGAGGGAGAAAACCTGAGCAGTGTGGGAGGCTTGGCCCCCAGTCCAGTCAGTGAGGGGGGCGGGAGATGGGAGTGCATTATTTCCTTTGCTCATCTCACTTCTCTTACACCTTTTGTGTGAACCCTTCACTACCCCATGAGTGATTTAAAGTGTTTAAAGAAATTTACTTCTTTCAACTATATAACCCTCTATTATATTCCAAACCATGTTGTACACATTATATACGTAGATATTAGTGCAGAGGTGTGTGTGCACAGTACCACGAGCACTACACTGGAGAGATGATCAACCCCACGTAAATCTGACTCCACGGTACCCGCACGTAACGGAGGGCCAAAATCTCACCCCCCAAACCAGCTCTGACTCAAACGGGAGCTCTACTACTGTGTCCCCAAGGCATTTTACTAAAAGGGCTTCGATCGTCCTCCCGAGAGAAATGCAGCAGTGCACACTTGGTGTCTTTCTCTTTGTGCCTGGCTACCAAAGCAAGGGGGTTGAACCAAAAGGCACGCTTCATTCTCCTGAAGCAAGTCATGCTCAAGAGTCAAAACTCAAGGCCTAGCAACTGGCTGGTTTCCACTTGGAACGGCAACGGCAAGTTCTCAGTCTTTCCAGGCGGATGGAAGTTTTGGTTTTCACTGGACCAGCCTCATGTAAATAGGACTGACTGAATCTGATTCAGAACAATCAATCCCAATTTGATGTACTATTCCTTTATCGTATTAACCTAAATTGTGTACAAAGCCCCTCAGTGGGTTTTAAAATGCAGCAGTACCTCAGGCCTTGCTATAGGTGTATTTTAATTCAATATTTGCAAATTGAATTGTGCTTTGAACGTTTTATGGAGGTGAGCTTTTAAAATGCATCACTTCCTATATCAGATACTTCTAAAGTAAAGTGAATAGCAACCTCCTCATTTATCTTTTGTTTAAATACAAATTTTAATATACTGAATCTGTCTAAAGCCAGAACCTTTCCGTAGCTCACTTCTTCTCTTTGGGTCTGTTGGTGATTTGGGGTTTGTTTTGTTTTGTTTTGTTTTTGTTTTGCAGACTAAACAGAATTATGCCAACCCTGTGGTACTATTTTCTTTATGCTATGGGGAAGCGAGTCACAGGTGGCACTGGTCACCATCCCATGCTGGGTCACCTGGTCCCTGAGTGGATAGTTAGGTATAGAATCCTTGTTACCCGAGTTATGGTTCAATGTCCTTTTCACTGTTACAGTGTCTGCTGCAAGAAGAAAAGGAAAATAAGGAAGTGGCTACTTACACGTGTCATTAGGAGGCCTATCGATGGCTTTGAAATTGGCTCGTAAAGGGAAAAACAGAGACTGAACTAATAAACTCAGTGCCTAATGAGCATAACTAAATCTTTTTGCAGCCTCGAGATTTTGTATAGTTTAATCCTTGTGAAATAAAATACACCATAATGGCCATAACATACCACGTTGTGACAACTTTACTTTTGAGAAAATACTACATATGTCTTTATAAAAATAATTCTGGAATATCTCTTTGTACCTGCATACTAGTATTAAAGGTCAGGGTCTATACATTCACATTTTTGTGAATGTGAACATGAAATATTAATTGATCTGTATTCATTTAATAATGTAAAAGATGGTGCTCTAAGATCCCCACTTTTTTCCCCACTTAACCTGAAGCAATACAAGAAGGAAATTCAACATGACATTTCTTAATATATTTAAAACATAAGATAAAGAAGGCAGTGAAAATGTAGCAAAGAATAAACTCCTTTCATTTAGGAGAGAAGGTAAACATAGAACCTGACGGAATCTGGTGGTTGTTCTATGAGCACTCGTTTTAGAGAAAAAAAAATCAACCTGGTAAAATGTATTTGCTTTTTGCAGCATGCCTACTTGATTGCTAGCATTCCATAATCTCACGATATTCTTTGAATAAATTATACCCATTCTGTTTGAAAAAGACATGTAACATGTATTTAATAGTGCAGTTTTGTGAGGGAAAGGAAACGTGCCCATGTGTGTTGAGCTAATGGCACTGGGTGCAGAATGAGTCATCATGGTTTTTATTTATTCATTCATCCTTAGATCCTTTTAAAAGTCTCCAAGGCCCTAATGACCATCATCATTATCATCAGTAAAAACTGCTTTCTGGTGAAAAGGCAATAGGCGTTAAATTTAGAGGCAGCATTAAATTATCAGTAAAGAGGTCCTGAAATAGGTGCTACACGCACATTCCTGGACATAAGATGCCGAAAGTTCATATAGTGCCCGTCAGGCGATCTTTGTCATGAAGTTTGTGACTGAGGTGTACTCTTCTCCTTTACAAGGCAACATCATTTAGCTCAGGAGAAAATAAAGTATAGGCCAGTGTCCATGCTATGGTGTTAAACGTTAGAAGTCAAAGATACCAGTCATATGAAGGTTCTTAATTAGAAATAAAATTTTAAGAATTATTAGTATCAAAATTTTATTACAAGCATTTCTCCTACTTTACAGTTCCTTGCAGGTAGTAAATAAAGACTGTTAAGTGAATGGGTGAAAAAGTATCAGTGAGAAATGTTTTGAAGTAAACCCTATGAAATCCTGTCTCAGAGCTATCTTATAAATATCCCATTGTCACGCAGCAAACACAGCAGAGGCTTTAACCTCCAGGAAAAGAATTAGAACTAGCTTCGTTCGCAAGGCCAAGTTCCACTCCTCTGGGAATAAACGTAGGGTGGCAGCTGAACATACAAAAGAGGTGGTACCTTGTGACCCATCCGAAGGGTCCTTACCCCCAGCGGTTCCCGTCTCCTCCGCTCACACACAGTTCCCTTACAGTCAGTCGGACAGTTGGTGCAGTTGGGGGGTTATTAGGAAGAGAGCAGAACAGGCAAGATGACTTTGTTTCTCTGGGGAAACACTGTAGCTTAGTGCGAAGTGTTCAGAATCCTTGTCTGCTACAAACGATCCATTCCCTTAAACTCTTGGAGCTTAGGAGCTGCTAGATTTCAGAATTCGAGGCAGTTGGTCAGGTATTTGAACTTACTGCTTTGTAAAAGCAGGAGCAACAACCGTCATAAAATCCTAGTATAGAACAAAAGGTGTACCATACTATAAAATATAGCTTTTACTACAGGCTGCTGTTGATAAACTTTCCAGTTCTGTGACTGTTCTTTTTTAATGTGGTCAGACTTCTCTTTATCAAGAAGGACCTATGTTTTTTAAAACAACTTGTGATTTCTTCAAAGCTTCAGTGTCCTTTTCCGTAAAACAGAAAAGCTAACTAGCCTCGTCCACACGTGGGGTCCTGCTTCTGCTCGGTGGAGACAGTGTATGTGAAAGTGTTTTGTTCATTGTGAAGTATTGTACCGACGCCAGGTGTTGCTCCCGTGTTTGCTCGTACTCTGCTGAGGTCCCTAGCGGCTTGAACAAGGGTGGCATTGAGGCCTTATCTCTCTCACACCCTATAATAAATCGGCTTTTGTTTGCCCCACAATCTAAAAGCCAAGTTTAAAGATATGTCTAGTTTTAGTGTTGATCTTTATAAATAGATTTCCCTAAGGCAGGCATACACCAAAATAGGAAGAGAACTCACTTCTATGGTCACTCTGCCCTCTTATGCCTCCTTAGTACTTCTGAAACAACAGAAAACATTTCCTTCCCTGATCAGAATCTCCCTTCTATTGCCTTTTACAAAAATGCTTGTTTCCCTTGAGTTCCTCTTCCCTGGTGCTTGAGTGAGAGGATTTTCAATCTCCAGGATGCTCCCTCCCTTCACAGAGCTCGTTGACCAGATCCTCCTCCCAGCAGGCAGACTTGTGACGGGGTCCCCTTGGGGAAAACGGTTCTACATCTTGACACTTTACAATATTCTTTTTGTTGATTCTTAGCATCAGAATCTAAGCAGTACTTTTTTTTTTTTTAACAACTGTGAACAAAGCGTAAGTGGGGTTTCGTTCTGCATTCTTCTCTTGCACTGTGGCATCGTTACCATCTTTTGTGTGTGTGTTGTGTTCTGGTTGGTTGGGGTTCTTTCAGTACCAACCCCCAGTAATGAACTATTGTCCTGTTTCTAACTCTATAGAATGGTAATGGAGGCCAAGGTGAGATCTTGTATCTCTGAGATTAATGGTTTTGAATGGAAAGATCATTCTTAATTACAAGTTTCCAAAGTGAAATAATGCTCTGCATTGTGGTCAACATTAGCATATATATGAGGAAGCCCAGTACACAGAAGTTCTTGTAATGATGTTTCGTTAATGATTTGTTTTTCTTACTACAAGACTGCAAATTATTTAAGATGAGGTGTATAGTATTTGAACTTCGTAGACACAGAATTGTACTGAGCTGTGGGGAGTTTCCGGACTGCTCAAAGCTTTCTAAATCTCATCTACTCACAGAGTCCCGAGGTGAGGTTGCAGTCCTGAGATGTGCGTTGTTCAGAGTTAGAGACTAAGGTCAGCCGGCTAAGTAGACTCAGGTGTTCCAATTACTGATCACAATGACTTAACTAAACATGTTTAAGCTGATTAAAGGTTTAAGCACTGCTCGTAGTTAAAATAACTTCTGGGCTCTGCATTTGCTCTTTCACTGTTCTAGCAGCAAAAGTTTCTACTCCTCAACACAGACTAATTCAAGTGCTGGCAAATTCAATTTCATAGCATCTACCAGTATATTGAACGGGAATTAATTATGTAGAAGAATTTGAGCTTCAATATCTGTAGCCATGAAACTTGGGATGATAAAAATCAGGAAGTCTTCATTGTTACTGATATACTTGAAGGCAAGTATCCTCCCCTCCTTGGCAAACTTTTATGTTTTTTTTTTAATCCTTCTTCGTAAAATTAGTATTAGTTTCCTACAAGTAAATCAAAGGGTGTTTTCTGCCAGAGCGGCCATATAATAGAAGGTATTGTTTCAGCTGCACAAAACTGAGAATTCAATTTTATAAATATTTATTGAGGTACAAAGATTCATAAGACAAAATCCCTGCCCACTAACAGTATGCCTTAGAATAACAAGGGGATATGTAATGAAGAGGTTGGACTGAGGGCTCAAGTCAGTTTATGTGGCTTTATTTGAGTGATCCTAATAATCCGAAATATAAATCAGGAAGAAGGCCTGTAGAGCATTTCTGTATCACCCATTTTTTTTACCCACAGTTGGGATAGACCCCACTTAGGAGAAAATCTTATGTATGTAAACTTATCGAACAGATAAATTTGGGGGAATGGGATAGACTTATTCCACCATAAAATGGGGAGGGGGGATGAGCTCTTTTCTAAAAGATTCATTGTTAAGGTCATTTAAATAGCAAATGCCTATAGTAACACTACCATAGAATTAGTTTTACAGCAATTCAATTTAATTCAGTTTTCCAGAAGCGATAGCCCATAGACCAAGGCCTAGGATGGTGATGGCTACAGAGTGAGCATTTTGTAATAATAGGATATCTTTCAAAGGTTGACATATTTGGTTGGCATTATTAGCTGTTAAAGTGACAATATACTTGATCGCCTCAGCCAAGGCCGAAGGATGGACATGAGGCACAGGGTGAAAATATGGCATATGACCCTTCTAAAATTTGGCTCTTCTCCCTGCCCACAAAAATACTACATTATGATTGAAAACAGAATACAGGCAATGAACCATTTTTATACCAAACTGTTAATTTAAGATGAATACGTTAAAAAAAAAAAAACTGGGAAACAGTTGCTGACTGCAGAGAGGAGGAAATTTCACTGCTGATTCTTACAGTTTTTTGTTAAGAAAGCAATGATTTTGCCAAGTTTCATAGTTCGGGCATCAGAACTCTGCTGCTGTTCCAAAAAATAAAAATAAATAATAACTAGTTAAATTAGTGTTTGGGGAAATGAATTAGGTTGTAATGTATGCAAGCAATTAAGCAGCACTGAACTTGATTCACTGTGATGTCGAAAATGGCATTTTAAAAAATGAAAGTAGCTAAATTTGGCCCTGATAAAATATATAGCAGCAATGGGTTAGGAATTTTGCAGTTTTGCCCAAAGAGTCCAATCAAACAACCCATATATTAGGTGGCTGTTAACATGCTGGCAGCTGAATTTTTTACATCAGTTTCCAAGGTTGCACAGTAATTACATCTACTGTGAGTCATTTTTGCAGCATATTTTATAAAGCTTTTACAGGTTTGCTGGGAAGGGATTATTCAAAGTCACCTTTTATAGATTCCTCCATGAATATTAGACAGTTCTCTGAAAATGTTAGTGTTTACCACTTACATTGCTTCTGGTTTAGGCGTAGTTGGCATTTGAGGGTTTAGTATAGTATACGAGTAGAGCTTCCTTTTCTGTGTAGACCTTCTGTTCCCTAGCATTGCTAGTTTATGTTCCCACTGAGCTGCTGCCAGAACAAAATAAATCCAGTTGCCTTTTGCTGCTCAAGGCCAACCTAGCAACCATGGAAGAAAATTAGGCGTTCTGAGCATTTGTCCTAGGATGTCATTGGCGGGTGGTGACGTGCAGTTTCATGATCAATACGGTCCACAAAGGGTTTGCTCATTTGAACGGCTGACTAATTTAGATTTAATATTTTGGTGCTTGCTCCTTATTCTTATCCCCAATTATATCCAGCCAGTGCCCAGAGATGTATTGAAGACTGTGATTGGATAAACTGCTTAGCATAACTTTTAGATCCACGGCTTATTAAATCAAATGTGCTTTAGTTTATTCTATTTGCATCAGGACATTTTCACACCTGAGTGGAAAGTCCTGGCTGTTTCTTCAAATTAATATTTTAAACCTATCTTATTATCTTATTTCAGGGACGGCATTATATTCATTCTAGAGTGTAAAGGCGGGTTAAGAAATAAGATGAGATATTACAATTTGGGGATGCTGCGTGAGCTTACCGAGGGGTGATGTCTGTGTTGGAATTGAGGATGGAGGAAGATAAACGGCAGTAAAGCCGGAGTCCTCTGGGAAAGCTAAAAGCCGAGAGAAAGGGAGCAGACCGGTCTTCTGTGCCGGAGTCATTAACAGCCTCAGCACCGTCCTCAGGAAGCCCAACTACGATGTGCTAGCCGTAGTTCCAAAGGCCCAGAGGTGAGAAAATTATGGTGGGCACAGTAGAACCGACCCTTTTCACTCTGCTGCTCACTCAAGAATCCAAACAAGCACGTGTAATTTTGTTTTCTCTGCTCACTTTACTTCATCACCATTGCCGTAAACCTGACTGTAAGCTCGGCTGATACCTCCAACTCTGCCACTTTGAAATCTTCTTGATTTACAAAGAACTAGGCCTTACTATTGTGCCGTTTGTTCAGGGTTGGGTTGGTTTTTTCCCCCTTCTCCTCATTCAAAGAACACGTTATTGAAAACAGATTTCAGACCTTAAAATTTATAAACGGCAATTCCTGTATCTTTGGAAAAACATTCAAAAGCGTCATTCATTCAACACATACGTTCATTCATTCAATACTATTGAGTGTCTTCTCTTTAGTGGAGATTCTTCTGGGCATTGGGGATCTAGTGGTAAATATGACAAAGATCTTGAAGCTTAAATCCTCATGGAAGAGAAAGTTGATAAAGCAATAAATTATGATAAATGCAATAGAGATAAATAGAGCAGGGCAAGGGAGAAAGACAGGGTAGTGGCTATTTTAGTTTATTTTATTTTTTGGTTTTTAAATTAATTTTTATTTTAAAAGTAAAATATGTGCATTCAAAATAAATTTCAATTACACTGAACATTCTACTCTCTAACCTCATTTTTTTCACATACTATCTCATGAACACTTCCCCAGGACATGAACTGTTCTACAGGTGCCTTTTTAATGGACTGGATGCATAGCGTTCCATAGAGCAGAGTGCATTCAACCAAATCTTTACTCCTGGAAAATTAGTTCAGTCCCCATTTTGTTGTTGTTGTTGTAAATAATGATGTGTTGAACATTCTTATGTGTAACTTTTTGTACCTATCTGATTATTTTCTTATTATAAGTTTCTCTAAATGTCTTGGTCAAAGAATGAAAAACATTTAAAGAATTTTCATACATACCACTGAATTTCCATTCTAACTATACACTCTCTCCAGCTGTGAAGGAGAGTGCCTGATTCGCTGACTTGAGCAATGCTAGGTTTATTCGTTTTTCAAAATTCTTTGCCAATTTGATAAGCAAGAAATTGTACCTTATTTTAAATTTTTGAATTTTTCTGATTAACAGGGTGGTTAAACACATTCTCCGAGGTGTATTTGTCATTTTCTCCTCTTTTTTACGATCCGCTTTTTCATGTAAGAGTTTCATGTAAGTTCTATAAAGTTAGGAATCTTTTTTGTATGTTCTGTTTACTGCTATATCCTTAGCACCCATCTGGAACAACAGTAGGATTTTACTCAAGTTTTTTTGAATGAATATATTTTCTAACTGGGTGTTAATCTTTTAAAACATTTGATTTGCAAACTCTGCAAATTAATTAATTAATTTATTAATTCTTCATCTGGCAAATAAATTACCTAACTTGGGTAGTGGCTATTTTAGATACAATGCTCAAGAGAAACCTTTGCGAAGAGGTGCCATTTGAACAAAGACCTGGATGAAGTGAGGGAGTGAACACTGCAATGCTCTGGGAGAAGAGTGTTTTAGAAGGGACAACTGCCACAAAGACCCCAAGGTAAGACCAAGATTGGCATATTTAGAAGCAGCAAATGTAGCCAGAGCAAAGCAAATAAACGCAAAATTGGACATGAAATAGGGTGGAGATACAAACAGTGGCTGGATTATGGAGGACCTTGAGGTCCCACTTAGGTCATTGGACTTCATTCTGAACATCCAGGGGTACCACAGAAGTTTCAAGGCAGAGAAAATGACATTTTCTGACGTTTCTTTCTAAAAGATATCTCTGGCTGCTGTATGGAAGATACTGGGTTGACATTGGGATGGGGATATGGAAGAGTGGAAACAGGAAGACACATTAGAAAACTTTGCAAAAGTATATGCAAGAAATATAAGACTTCAGGGGCGCCTGGGTGGCACAGCGGTTAAGCGTCTGCCTTCGGCTCAGGGCGTGATCCCGGCGTTCTGGGATCGAGCCCCACATCAGGCTCCTCTGCTATGAGCCTGCTTCTTCCTCTCCCACTCCCCCTGCTTGTGTTCCCTCTCTCGCTGGCTGTCTCTATCTCTGTCGAATAAATAAAAATTTAAAAAAAAAAAAAAAGAAAGAAATATAAGACTTCAGAGGGGAGGGGGTGGGGGAATGGGATAGACTGGTGATGGGTAGTAAGGAGGGCATGTATTGCATGGTGCACTGGGTGTTATACGCAACTAATGAAGCCAAACTTTACATCGGAATCCGGGGATGTACTGTATGGTGATTAACATAATATAATAAAAAAAATCATTAAAAAAAAAAAAAGAAATTTAAGTGTCTTGGGCAAAGTTGCTAGCAGTTGACATGGTGAGAAGCGTCAAGATTCAGGATACATTTTGAAGGAAGAAGACCTGATAGGATTTGTTAGTGAATTTGGATGAGGAATGTGGGTAAAGAGTCAAGGATACTCCTGGTTCTCAGTCTGAGCAAGTGGATACATACTAATGCCGCTTATTAAATGGGGCAGCCTGGGGAGGAGCAGGTTGGAAGGCAAAGCTGTATTAATCAGCTCAGGCTGCCATAACCAAATACTAAGACTTGGCTTAAACAAAATTTCTAGAAGCTGGGTGGTCTAAGATCAAAGTGCCAGCTGATTCCATTTCTGGAGAGAGCCCTCTTCTTGGCTCATAGATGGCTGCCTTCTCACTGGGTCCTCACGTGGTGGAGAGAGAAGACAAGCATTCTAGTTTCTCTTAAAAGGGCAGTAATGCCATCAGGCCGAGGCCCCATCCTCATGATGTCATCTACCCATAATTACCTCCAAAAAGGCCTTCTCCAAACATTATTGGACTGCAGTTTAGGGATTCAGTGTATTAATTTCATGGGGAAGGACGCAAACATTTAATCCCCAAAAGGCGGTATGGTTTTGGCCATTTTTCTGCTTTTCTTTACTGCAGATGTAGACATCTCTGTCAATTATTCAAGTGATGATGGGCAGACAGACTCATGAGTGTAGACCTCAGGGAGAGTTTGAAAACAGAGATAAAAATTGGGAAGGCATCCATCATTTAGATTTTAAACCACAAAAGAGATGAAAACACCTAGAGAGTTGAAGGCAAAGAAAAAAACATTAAGGACTGGGGCTTCCTTTAGAAATGTAAAAGTTGACAGATTCAGCAAAGGAGACTAAGAAGGAGAGGTCTCTGAGGTAATAGCAGTGCTAACAGAACATAGTATCTCAGAAACCAAAGAAAGAACATGTTTCAAGAAAGGGAGACAGCTTAACTGTGTCAAATTCTGTTGGTTAGTCAAGTAAGATGAAAGTGAAGAGCCAACCATTGGATTTAGCTGGATGGAGAATTCTGGGGATCCCAACAAGAATGGCTTTTGTGGAGCAATGGAGAAAATAGCCCGGATGGAGTGGGTTAGGAATGAAAGGAAGTGAAGAGGTAGATATGGAAAGTGTAGACACAGAACCTTTTGAAGGTTTTACTGCAAACCAAAATGAGGTAATGGGACAGTAGGTAGAAGGGATGTGTGATCTAGAGAGAAGTATTTTATTAATGAGAGATATTACCGTCCTTTATGTACGTTGATTGGGAATGATCCAGCAGAAAAGTAGAAACTTAAGCTACAAGAGAAAGGTAGGATAATTGTAGAAGTGAAATCCTGGAAAGGTCCAGAAGAAATGGACCTTATGCAAGTGAAGAGGTCAGCCTTCCATGGGACCAGGTTCCCCAGTGTAAAGGAAGAGAAGGCAGGGTACAGAGAGGCAGATTTTGTAGAGGGGAGATGAAGTGATTCTCATCTCCTTTCTCAAGTTTGAATGTGAGAGGCAATATCATTAGCTGGGGGTGAAGAGGAGGGGGACGTGTTCGCAGTTGGAGGACAAAGGAAAGAGTGCGAGTGTGGAAGTGTTAGCTTAGAAAATAGAAGAATAAATGACTCTTTCAATGTAGTAGGATTCTTGAAGGCCCATTTAAGTCCAGTGAATATAAATCTAAGATGCGACCAGTGAGCATTTCTCTGGTATAATTAAGTCAGCCAGTGTGTTTTCCCAGCCACTTTCCTGTTTGGTGCGAGCAGCAAGTAGGTGGAGTTGGACTTGAAGAGGATGACGGTTTTGCTTGGTGAATAAGATAGAAGTAGAGACAAAGGATTTTTTAAAAATCATTTCCAGTCATCTTTTGCTAAAACCAATTTCCTTCACGGAAACCCATTGTGTACGCTGGTACGTAGGCGTTCAACTTTTTTCCTCATCATGCCATAGCTAAAATCTCAACAGCTGAAAAATAGCTTTCCCAACATAAGTACTATAATTTCTTCTATCTCTCACTTATTTAATTCAAGTTGAGGACTCTATTTTTTAAAATTCTTTTTACCAGTTTTTCTTACATAATACATAACAGCATAAGTTGTAGAGAAATAATTATGGATGTTATTAACATTGGTACTTTTGAGTTTCAAAACAACCTGTTATAAGAATGTTCAGAAAAATATGCTATTCATACGAGGAGGTTTATTTTAAATGATTCAGATTATATTTAGTGCATGCATAGAACTCCATAATTCCATGAAACCACAAGTAAGTTCACTTTTATTGAGAGCCACATTAAAGATAGCAATTTCAAATACCAATCAAACAAATCCAAGGAAAAAAATGCATATACAGTCCAATTAAGATATAAAACGTAGAGCTCTTAATCCATTTGAAATGTGGCCTTTTGGTCTCACCCCGTTTTTAAAAAAAGTTCTGCCCTTCTATCTCCTGTAGACAGGAGTGGGGATGCAAACTGGAAACATACAAATAAGGAATTGGATACTGTAGAAATACAGAAAACAAGTGGGTGTCACAATTGGCGCTTAGGCAACGTCAGGTACCCTCTTCTCTTCCGGCCTGGTTGGAATATGGTGGCATTTTAGTATTACTTAGGGATCCTTAGACTTAAAGTGAAAGTGTTTTTGTTTTTGTTTTTTAATAAGAAAAGCAAAGAGATTATAAAAGCAGAAGACCTGATAAGGGGTTTTTTGATGGATGGATGTGGAGTCCTTCTCAGGAGATCCCTTTGAGTTCTCAGCGCTGTAACTCCATGTCGAGGCCTAAAATTCAGGAAACTGGCTTGCTCTAGGCTCTTAGCTTAAAAAGGAGAGTGAAGAAGAAAACTTTTCAATTCCTCTCTTCATTGTCTGACTAGTTCACGAGAGCAGGAATGGCCACTGAGATTCAGAATGAATACCTTATTCAGAATTAAGAAGCAGGCATTCAGTAGAAGCATCCATCCCATATGTCTCCTCATTGACTTGATTGTGCATGCATAAGGGTCTAAGACTAAGAGTGAACCCCAGCCCTAGGCACATCGGACAGGATTGCAAGAAGAGGAGAGGAGAGGAGGGAGAGGAGTACTAAAGCATGATCTCTAAGACCTTCTGTTTTAAGTCTCATATAACTTGTCTGCTTATTTATTATCAGTAGTTCTTAACTTTGGAGGGTAGGAGTGGTTATGGGTTTCTTTGAGGTTCTAATGAAAGCTGTGGTAAACACACACACACACACACACAAATTTATATACATACATACAATTTTGAAGAGAAACTTCATGCACCCAAGATAAGGAATCACTGCATTATATGATCTTAAAAATGTAAGCAGCCAATAAGATATTTATGGTGTGAAGTTCTGACTTTCATGTAGGGGTTGTAGTGGTGCCTTGGGCACGTGTTTTTTGTAAATCATTTTGATTCTCTTCATTAATTTGAAAGATTACATTTTAAAACAGGAAAATTAGAAGCACCATTATCTGAAAAGTTAACAGCATGGTAAACAAATATCATCAGAAACATTCCCAGGTATGTTTAAGGCCTAACAATGCGTACTCACCCTTCTTGCCTCAGTCACATATCATGCTATGGAATCTTTCTTCCTGAAACAGATTGTGTGATGATTCTGGGTAACCAAGATCCAATCTACAAATCCAAAATTACAGTATGTCTGTCAAATGCTTCAGAAGGTAATGTTTTGAAATCTCCAAAATAGAGTTAAAAGAAGTGTTTTCTCCAGTAAAACACACCTATTCAGGTCGTGTAAACTGGGCATTAACTCTAAGCCGTGATGTTCAGAAAGCTCAAACTCTGTGACACACACATCTCTCTCATATGCGTCTAGGTGAACACCCATTTTCCACAAAATTAGAACACCGACAGAATTGAATTTCTTTATTCCTGGCCCACTGGGGGGCTTTCCTGTGCATCAGATTTTAAATAGCAGTGAAAAAGAGTAATCAGATCAAGACAGATAATCCACAAACCCAGTCAAAACAAAGGTAACAGCAAAGCCTTTCTCAACCAGCTTGAATGAGTTTGCATTCCTTCATCTTTATTTCCTCCTCTCTACCCCACTCACATAAGTGCGCCCCGCTCCATCCTGTACTGCCTGCACCCCAGTCACACACAGACACACACGCACACACAGAGGCTGGAAGTTCAATGGTGCTGTTTTAACCTTGAACTACAAAAGAAGATAATATTCCAGTTCTTCTCACACGTCACACTACTTCAAATACGAGGACTTAAATGATAAAACTCCAGATGTTTAAAAAAGGAAACATTTAGCTTATGCTTTCAGATGTTTCTTATCCTCTAAAAATAGCTTCTCCAAACCATTTCAATTTGGCCATTCATACGTTCTGCCTCCTTTTGTACAACATATGACAGGAACAGGTCTGAAACTTGAGCCCCACGAATCCATTCTTTTGTGTGCGTTTTTAATTGTGTGTTTTTAAAGAAATCTTGACTTCATTTCATATTTAATATGAAAAAAAGTTATGGTTTCCTTAAACCTGGGCTGGGTTTGTATAAGAGAAAATCCAAGGATCAGTATGCATTCAGGATTCCCTTAATTTCTCAAATGCGAATGTCATCGGTAGTAAAGGAAGACAAAGTCATTTCAGTGTTAGCCTGTGGAGGGGACCTTGGTCAGACACCACGTTTGCTCCATAGCTCTCAAAAAAAGAGAGGTGGTTTTGGAATATAATAATTTTCAAGGTAAGTTTTATTTAAAATATTTCAAACTATGCCCAGAAAGTATAAACATTTAAAAATTGGTACAGGTCTCATTTATCTTCAGTGAAACAAATATGACGTGACTTAAAGTAATAATAGTCATGCCTCATAAAATAGCACCTTTCCCGTGGAAGAATGCATGAGTCAAGCAAGATTGAACTCCATGTGTGGTTACCTCTTTTATGAACATGACCTAGTCTCTCAAGCGGAGTGTCACTTTTACACACACATTCAAACGTGACAAATGTCATCTCAGCATGTGTTTCACATAAGGAAGACCAAGCCCTTGGCTAACACCGTTCAAGGCCTGGAGATGCATCGTCTCCCTTTACCCTTTACCCCAGAGACACATGGCCCACAGCAGTGGACCAGGAATCCACAGACCCAGTCCCATCTCTGGCACGTTCTAACCAGGCAAAAGTGGATGAAACCTTAAATCTCTCAGAGTTTCAATATGCTTCTCCATAAAAATGGAGGGTAATTACGCCTGCTTGCCTCGTAGGGTTGTTAAGAGAATCAAATGAGATAATGTAAGGAAACATGCTTCAAAAACCACACTACACACACACGGTGAAAGAAAATCTGGATTCAAAATTTTATAGTTCTCTGGCTCTTGTTTGAATTATGAGGAGTTTCATAAATCCAGTCCTTTTTTATGGTTAGCTCTAATATTTTATAATGATGCAAAAAGGGATGGAAATGTGCACTGTAATCATGCAAGAGAAGATGGGGTACTTTTTCTGTTCCATCTCAATTAACCCCTGCTGAAGGTCACAGACCGGCCAGAGCTAAAGGTCCATGTGCCTTTTTGATCTTGGCTCGCCTTCAGATGGAAAAGAAAGAAGCAGCCAGTGGCAGATGATTCCGTTTTTTGAAATACTCTGAGGAAAAAAGAACATTTTCCTCATGTGGCTCCCTTATTCACATTTTTCAAAAATGAATAGATTTTTTTTTCTCTGTCTTCTTTGCCTCTTTGTCTCAATCAAACTTGTGAGTGTCTGATTATAATCACCAACGGTCTGTGATGTTTCTGCACGATATCTTACAACAGCATAGGGCCAATGTGTCTCCAGGGCCTCATAGGTTTGATAATGTTAAGGCTACCATAAGTAAAAGGAACTTACTACTATAATAATCCCAATTTCATAACAGTTCGGGCAATCTGTCTTATTGGTGTTCCTTTCAGTCATAATCAGAATGTAAACGCACAGCACTTTTTAGAGGTGCACCTTGTTTCACACCGGGCTAACATTCATCATGGAGGGAAAGTATTGCTATTTTATATGCAACAAATACTGTGTGAGCACCTACTATGTGCTTGCGAGGGGGCTGAGAATGATGAACTAAGAGTAATGGTAGCAATCTTACTATCTGCCAGAAATAGGGCTACAAGCTTCATATGAATGATCTCATTTAAGCCTCACAGAAGCACCGAGAAGTAGGTATTCTTGGTCCCTTTCACCAGTTGCAAGAATGAAACTGGATAAAGTACCTCCTACAAGCTCACCATTCAATAGCTATCTATTGATTATACAAGTCAGATATCCGTCGCACCTTCCTACCTCTGGAGAGCTAGGTGACATCGTCTTGTCCCACTCAGTTATACACCTTTGACATCCTAGGGCCTTCTCAAATTTTTCTGTTAATTTCCCTGTCTTTCTTTGTCTTCGGTTCCAGCTATGCCTCACCCAAACTGGAAATCTCACTCTTTCCAGGTTTTCAGAACCAAATCCCCTGCATCAAGCATTCATGTCATCTGCAGATTTTTTGAGGTTTTGAGGGCCCCTCTGAAGGGGCTCATATTAAGCTACTAATAATCTTTCATTTATTCATATTCTTTTCTCTGTCTCTCTCTCTCACTCACTGTCTCTCCCTTCTCCCTCCCCCCTTCCCTCCAGGACTGCCCACATTTTTCTTTTCTCTCACAGAGCTCTTCTGCTCTTCCCAATCCCTGGATCAAACACCGCAGAACCAGAGGTCCTCCATTTCACCAGCTCTATACTCCTTAGAAGGATGTTGCAATGACAGAAACAATGTGGATTCCCGATATAAATTCGTATTTGGTATTAAACCACAAGAAATAGTTATCAATGCAAATACCAGCTCTGCGTCTGGTGGGTTTTTGTTTTTTAGTTTAAAGACATTACTAAGCAAAAGATAAGGCCTACTTCTACTGATGCCTAGACAATGAACTATTTCCAATTTAAAAAATGGAAAGATAGGACAAAAATAACACATCAAATATCCGCATGCCTTCCGCACTTAACTCTTTCTAAAGCTGTGTTCTTCAGGCCCATTGTGGCAGGGGCGGCACATCTTCTCTGTGAAGGACCGAATAGCTAGCATCTCTTACTGGCAGGCCACGTGGTCTCAGCAGCAAGGACTTACCTTCTTTCACATGACAGCAGCTGTGCTCAACACAGACGGAGGGGCAGGGCTGTGCTTCAATAAAACTGCACTCATGGACCCTGAAATTTGAATTTCACATAATGTTGACATCACGAAATATGCTTCTTCTTGTAGGTTTTCTCAACTATTTGAAACATTAAAATGTGAACGTAAAATCTATTCTTAGCTCCTTAAATCAACTGGCTATAATGACCGTGGTGGCCAAACCCCATATTGCGATATCTTTCATGATTGTGAAAGAAACGCAGTAATCATGGCTGCATTTTTTTCTGTCCTGCCAAAGCCAAATCTCAGAAGAGTTCATATACTTTCTAGAAAAACAAATGATACTCTTCCCACTACGTACAACTAAGCCCATCATTTCTTATTCCTTCCTCTCACCTCAAAAATGCAATATAATGATTTCTCTAAGGAGACAGATTTTGGAGTAACGGGTTAAGAAGTCCAAAAACTCTTCTTTGGACCGGTGTCTCCCAAAGTGTGTACCCCCAGAACTCAAACTCCCCTAGATTTTAATGTGCTACCAAAAAAGAAAGTGGGAGGGCAGATTTTATGGTATTTTACCAGTTAAGTCACTCACTGGAGTAAAGCTAAATGTGTTTTCTTTTTACAGAATCTGAGGTTTTTCAGAGCTTTTAATATGCTAATGTCAATTTTGACTCTCCAAGAGGATGGGATTGTATGCACTGATTCTTATCAGCCACCAAACTCTTCTTTCTTTAAGTATTTCAAAGAACTAATTCTCAAATCTAGATGCCTGCTACTCCAAATGTGGTCCACAGACCAGCAGCAGCAGCCACACCGGGAAACTTGTGAAAAGTCAGGCCGAACCCCAGACCTACTGAATCAGAATCTTCAATTTCATATAATCCCCAGGTGTTTTAAATGCGCATTAAATTGTTAAAACACTGCGGCAGACCATAGTTTTGTAAATAATCCTTCAATTTAAGCTAAAGGAGCATCATAGATCCAGAAGCTAAAAGAAATCATAACATGAATTACTAGAAATCTTGGTTACTCGGAAGTTAAATCCATTTCCATGGGTTAAAGCTGACTAACTCAAACTAATTACCTACGTTTTTTACTTCTCTTTTTCTCATTACATTCCGATGTTTGACTTTATTTCCCTTTTGCTTTTGTGGGCTTGGGAGAGCAGGAGAGAGACAAGGCAATCAAAGACTAAACTTACAAAAGATGTCATAATTGACTCAATGTTCTGAATGTCTTCAAAGCCTTGAAAAAGAAATCCGTTGTTTTGGAGCCAGAAATGTAAACTAGAAAAAAGCCTCTGTTTTTGTCTCTGACTCTTAACACAAACAGTAATCTTCATAATCCTCACCTTTTAATAAATCACAGTTTTCTCAAGGAGCATCCAAACCTTTGTTATTATTTTTGTTCTTTTGCGTGAATACAATGATGTCCCAGGTAAAAGCCCTAGGACGTGCTCGTTTGCACAAGCTTGTGTATCTAGGTAGGAATGACAGCTAAGTTTGACTGCTGTTTACTGTAAGAAGATTTCTAAGGATGTTGTATAAAATTTACAACACATCCTCTGCCTTCCAGACATTATCTTAGTTTAAAACTACCATGATCTGTGAGCAAATAATTTTCTGAAGTTTGTAAGTGTTTATTAGGAATAACCACTGTGAAGTTGTTCTGTACTCTGCTATTGGCTGATACCGTTTGGAAACCAAATGAGATTCTTAAGTGGGTTCATATACATTTTCATTGTGTATCATTAGTTCAAATGGCTAAGGAAATCTCTACTGCTCTTCTCAAGACTGCCTTTTGTTTTTACTGTTATTAAGTTGCACCATGTGATACAAAAAAGTTCCTGATTTTATTTTCCAGTTATAATTCTGAATCTGTCATGCTCTCTGACACCTCAGAAAGAATAATCTGATTTTAAAAGGCGTACGTGAGGCACAATCGAAAATAACATTCACACTGTCTCTCTTTGCAAAAATCTTTCCAATTTACTGACCCCTTTTGTAAAACAGTTCGTTATATAAGATTAAAAAGTCATAAGACTCCCAGTGGACCAGATCCTCATTCTCCTCAAAGAAAGCCATTGAGAGACTTCTGCATTAAAGAGATGTGTGGGCCCTGGAGCAGAACAAGCATCTGGGCCACATATGTAGTTACCAGGGATGGATGTGAGTAATAAAAATATTTCTGCACTCACCGTGCAGTAGTGGCACTGAAAGGACCCTAACTCCAGCAATAATTCTTTTACGCAAGTCTATGGTCCTGGCCAGCATTGCCTGTGGACAGTTGACCCGCCCTGCCCTGTGGTCTAGTGCAAAATACTAAAGTGGGGCTCCTTGCCGTCCTTCCCCGACATTCAAGTCTTTCAGCGGTTACAAAACTCATCTGCTCCAATATGCCAGCCTCAGGTTCCTATAAAACCAAAACGTCTGGATGATATTTGACCTTTCCAAACTAGTCACTAGCTATCTCATGCAGGCATCTTAAGTATAAGGTCACAAACCTGAATTAGACCTCAAGTTCTTAAAGGGTTAATATGTGACCCATGTTCATTGAATTAGGATCCATACAGTCTTTTCACCCTATTAATAATGCTCACCTTCCATCTTTCTGGGTCTACCTCAGATTCTGCTGTTTCCATTAAATCATTGCTTATTTCCCCAAACTGATATTTCTTGCTCTTTTGAATCTCTGAAGTATCTTGTGTTTCCTGTAGGGCACATATGATGCTGTTCGCCCTCCTGGTCCTAGGCTTAGGCTCACATGCAGGTAATAACAGCAGCTGCTTCATACGGTTGTTATGAAGATTGTATTAGTAAATACGTGCGAAGCTCTTATAGAACAGTGTCTCCCGCACAGTACGTGCTGTAGAAATGCTAGCCGCTAACATCATTACCTGCAATATTTAGAAGGCCTGTCACACTTCAAATGTATAAAGGAATTTGTATTTTCTTCTAGAACTTTCATGGTTGGGGTTTTTTTACATTTAAAGATTTGATCCATCTGGTGTTTTATTCTGATAAACAGGGTAAAGTATAGAATTCTATTTCTCCACATGGCTACTCTCATTTAGTAAGTCTTAAATTAACTCATGAATGTAATTAACAATTACATTTATTAAGTACTCCTATTGATTTGAGATGCCACTTTTATCACACACTGAACTCCGGTAGGTATTTTGAGTCCCTTTCATATGCCAGCATGACACAGCTCTTAAAACTTTGAAGTTTATTTCAATATCTGATAGAGATAGCCTCCCCCAACCCCCACCCCTCAGCCCCCACCCCCACTGACCTCCTTTGGTGACCCTTGCTTATTTGTTTTCCTAAATGAACTTTAGAATTAGCGTGTATAATTTGCGGAGTGGGGAAGAACAACAAAACCTGGTGGGTATTTTAGGGGGTGGGGATGTCATTACATTTGCAAACATCTATCTGTTCTTGAACGTTCCTAAGCACGTGGTTTGTCTTTACATTTGTTCTGAGTGTACTTTTCTGTGTATCAGGAGTATTTCCTCACATGGGTCTCTCACATTTTCTTGTTGAGTTTATTCCTAAATATTTTACCTTTTTTGCTACTATTTTAATAGGTCTTTTCTTCAATTATATCTTCTAACTGGTTGTATACATGAATACTGTTTTTCTTTTTCAGCATAATAAGTTAACATCAGCTATCTTCCTAAACTATCTTACTGTATATCGTAGTTTGTCAGTTGAATTTCTTGGGTTTTCCACGTATATAATCACATCACTAATACTAGCGCTACCTTTTTTCTAATGTATGTAAGGAATTTGTGTTTCTAATTGTTTATTATATTAGTATATATTAATACTTTGTTGAGATAGATTGGAATCAAAACAAAGCCCCTTCTCTAAAACTGTCATAGTAGATCAGAGAGATGGCTCAACCAGGACTCAGAAGACCCGGGTTCTAGTCTCAGCAGGACCGTATATGCTTCTGGTGGCACAGCGGTTAAGCGTCTGCCTTCGGCTCAGGGCGTGATCCCGGCGTTATGGGATCGAGCCCCACGTCAGGCTCCTCCTCTAAGAGCCTGCTTCTCCCTCTCCCACTCCCCCTGCTTGTGTTCCCTCTCTCGCTGGCTGTCTCTATCTCTGTCAAATAAATAAATAAATAATCTTTAAAAAAAATTAAAAAAAATAATTAGCCTTATGAACTGGACACATTTAGAAGATATTTAAGAGACATAACAAGAACATACGTTGATTAGCTATGAAGTAAGAAGGGAGAGGAAAACATTAAGAATGACTCCCAAAGTTCTAATTTTTAAAATTTTTATTTATTTATTTCTTTATTTTAGAGAGAGACAGAGAGAGAGTGCATGGATGGGCGAGCAGGAGAGCAAGAGTGCTGCTGAGGGGGGCAGGGATCAGAGAGAGAGGGAGAGAGAGATTCTTTAAGCAGACTCCACGCTCTAAGTATGGAACCCAATGAGGGGCTCAATTTCATGTCCCTGAGATCATGAACTGAGCCAAAATCAAGAGTCAGATGCTGCTTAACTGACTGAGCCACCTAGGCACCCAGCCAACTTTCTAATTTTAAATAACTGGAAGGATGGTAGAAATACTAGAGAGAAAATAATAATAAAAAATTATTAGATATACTGAGATAATGTATATATTCAATCTGTGTGAATTAAACACATTCTAAAAAAGACATTAATATTAAGAAACTGATACATAATGTTCACTGGAAATATGGAATGTATAGAATAAATGATAATTAGCTATAAGGGGGGGAGCCACACTACAGTACAGTTTAGTAGCAAGTAAGTTAAGTTGAAGAAAAATAAAATAATCTTGCCATGAACTTAAGAGAAACGGCAGGAATAGATATAGAGGATTTTTAACAATTTAAATTTTCCTATATTCTTATTTATCCCGAGTTGCCATTGGTCTTGTTATTTAACTCACCCGTTATTTCTTCTGAAACAATTGCATTACAGTAAGAGTAGATAAATATAGCCCTGGAGTACTATAGATCACTGAAATGTTGGTTGCTTTAAACAAAAAGTAGTATCAAATCAAGTTAGTTTCTAGATTGCTGTTCTCCTGGGCACTGGTTCATCGTTCAGAGCTGTCAAAGGGTCTTGTCACTCGCAAGCTTCTGTGACACGCAGGACTAATTGTTTGCAGCCCAAGGCATTGCATGGCCCACTTGTAAAGGCATCAAGACAAGCATCTTCTGAATTATCTGGTCACTCTAATTCTTCTATACTAATGGTACAATAATGGTGTTTTAAATTCCTTTGCTTTATGTAGTAATTCTCACTCACCTGCTGGGATTTAATCAAGTACTCTCTCTACCTACGGATGATTCAAATGATTTTCAGACCATCTGTCTTAGTGATTTTCAGATGCATTTTTAAGCTATTCATATTTTGGAGAACGTTCAATAAAAAGCATCTTGATCTTTGGTCCAAACATCTCAAAAGTCCATAGACATGAAGTCTTTTCCAAATTTGCCCAGCCTGTAGTGACTTGGGCACCTACAAAATCCTAGTGAGCTCTTCTGAATGGCTCCTTTATCACAGCTTCTGCTGCCTGGAATGATCTGCAGTTTTCTATTGTTTGCCCCGTCTTTCTAACTAGCTTGAAGACCTCTAAGGGCACAAACTGTCTCATACTTTTTTTTTTTTAACATTCCCAGTATGTAGCATAATACTATGCATTTTTTTTTTTCAAACGTAATCGAATATTTACTGACACTGTAAGGTGGGATGGCATTAGGGTTGAGAGAAGAGCCTCTGAAAGTGTGCTGCCTGGCTTGAAATACCAGCTCTGCTCTGTAGGAGCTCCATGACTTTGGACAAGTTTTCTAATCAACTTGCTTCTCAGTTTTCTCAACTGTTAACAGGGATAATGTTGTACCTATTCACTGAATTGTCAGAGAAAGAAACAGGTTAATGTATGTCAAGAATTTAGATCAAATGCTTGCCACATAGAAAGTCCCATGTAAATGTTTGCTTGACAATGATAATGATCTCTATTTAACCCGTTTCGAGCTTAATTTATTCTATAATGTGACACTGCTATATGTAATATACATTAACCAGTGTTTCTTCCAGAAAAAAATCAGGAGCATCTTCTCCACTTTTATTTTTCTAGAGTTAGCTACAACTGCCCCCAAGACGTCTATGAACAGACTAACATGAATGCTAGATTGGCAGGACAGTCTGTCCGATCAGCTGCTTGGAATGTAAAGTAATGGTGGACATTCGCCAGATGAATACCATTTTACTTATTTATTTATTTATTTATTTGTTTGTTTGTTTGTTTGTTTATTTTAAGTAGGCTCCACACCCAGCGTGGAACCCAATGTGGGGTTTGAACTCACGACCCCGAGATCAAGACCTGAGCTGGGGTCGAGTCAGATGCTTAACGGACTGAGCCACCCAGGTGCCCCAGAGGAATACCATTTTAAGCAAAGGAATCTAACCCATTTAGAGTCTTAATGTACTATTAATATGCAGACCAAAGCAGTGTGAAACACTACAATGAAAACACCGTAGAGTCTTTCAAGCCCACCTTTAGCAACACTGTGAATAGTACTTCTGGAACAGCGCAGATCAAAATGATTATTCTACAAAAGAGAGGAAAGTGTCAGGAAGAAAAGAGAAAGAAGATATAGAGGGCAAAGAATGGTGCCAAACACTGTCTGAGATCACGCTGACATAATGCCGAGGTAAAAATACAGTATCAGTTTTCGTCTCCCACTCCCCATAATATCCAAAAGAAAAGATAATATTTAGAGATACGAGTATGAGAGTGTTCGAGAAGAAAATAAGGAGAAATTAGAAATGAGAAAAGAAAATATTGAAATAGACATGAGGCACCCATATCAGTTAAGCAAATAGATAGTCTCGACAGTCTTAAGTTTTGATACCACATTTTCTGAAACATTCTGTGGTCAAACGTAGTTTTAAGAACGAGAAATGGAAGATTATTGCAGTGGGAACTTTTAAAATTATTCCTCATGAACTTTCTTTGTTTTGCCTGTCACAAAAGTAATATATATTCAATGAATAAAACTTTGGCTAAGTGCTCAGACACGTGTGTACACGTGTATACACACACATGCATGCACAGACACATGTACACAAAAAACTATAAGCCCTTTACATTCATCTAACCTTTATGTACATTATGGTGTTTGCCCTTCACTGTTTGGGGTTTTATTTGTTTATTTTTATTTAGGTACACATCAATGAAATATTACACAAATACTATTGCAAAGTGGGTTTAAGTGTTTCATTATGCTATTTATTTTTAAATCATTCCTTGTTATAGAAATGAAACTAGGGGCACATGGGTGACTCAGTCGGTTAAGCATCTGACTCTTGGTTTCAGCTCAGGTCATGATCTCAGGGTCAGGAGATGGAGCCCCACGCTGGGCTCTGCACTCAGTACGGAGTCTGCTTCTGTCCCTCTCCCTCACCTTCTGCCCCTCCTCCCGCTCTCACGTGCTCTCTTGCTCTTTCTAAAATAAATAAATAAATCTTTGAAAAAATGAAACCCTGTGGGAGAAGTGTTTTTGTGCCTCAAGATAGATAAATGAATGTACAGATAGAAATATCGTCAGCCACCCTTTTCATGGTTCATAAATAAAATTGTTCTTTGATTGCTGGCTAAGGTCACTACTTCAGAACTTGGAGCTATTTTCATCTCTGTGTGTCCCAGTGAAGTCAATCATTGTTCATTAAGTATTCAGGACTATGTTGCAGCAAAGGGAGAAATGGCAGAAGAGTTTTGACAAACTGAAGGGATCTGCCACACACAGACAGGAACAGGGAATGTGTATTTCTGAGCAAGTGCATTCTGAGCTTTCCAGGGGGCTGCCAGCAAGAGCTCCCTAAAAGTATGTTCACCTTCTAACTCCTCTAATGGACAGTCACTGACAATCACTGGTTTTCCTGATTCCAGGCCAGTGTGATTTACATACAGAGGAACTTCCAGTAAAGGACACTAGGACTTGAGTTGAAGGACTCGCCCACTGTGAGTGCCAAACATATGAAACATAGCACCTCCTTGCTGTGAGATCTAAAATCAGTCACTGGGGAATGCATGTGTGTACACAAAAGGTCAAAAGAAAATTTACCAAAAAAATGTTAGAGGAGGTTATCTCTACATAAAGATAGGTTTACGGTGATTTGGATTTTCTTCCTTATAAATTTCTGGTATTGCAGAAAGAACATATTGTAAGAAGACAGAATAATAATTATTTTAATAACCTAGAAAAGAAAGGAGATTAAGGCAAAATTAGCCATAAGGTTGTGTTATTTCCGTATAATTAGATCTCGACAAAAGTCTTTGCTTCACAATACTTAAAATTCAAATTTCTTACCAAGAGAAGAAAAAAGGACAAACCAAAATTGATTAAAAATAATTCATTATAGGGGCACCTGCGTGGCTCAGTCAGTTAAGTGTCTGCTTTCAGCTCAGGTCATGATCCCGGGGTCCTGGGATCAAGCCAGGCATTGGCATCGGGGTCACTGCTCAGCGGGGTGTCTGCTTCTCCCTCTCACTCTCCCTCTGTGCTCTCTCTCTCTCTCAAATAAATAAATAAAATCTTTAAAAAAAATTCATTATAGAAAAAGCTTTTTCAGTGTTTTTGTTTTATTTATGTTACCATTTGTCAGGTTCTAATTAGGCCAATAACTCAATTCCTAAAGTTCTTGGTTTGTCAGTATGGTTCAGTTAGCCCAGATAAACAATTGTGTAATATTCCTATTTATTGATACTAGTTTGAAATAAACTGAGCTGGATTTTTGAGAGAAAGGAGACAGAGAAGAAAAGTCTAATTCCCAGTATTGATGAAAAAGATATCTAGGCAGAGATAGCTTTCTTTTTTCTTTTTTTTTTTTAAAGATTTTATTTATTTATTTGACAGAGATAGAGACAGCCAGCGAGAGAGGGAACACAAGCAGGGGGAGTGGGAGAGGAAGAAGCAGGCTCATAGCAGAGGAGCCTGATGTGGGGCTTGACCCCGTAACGCCGGGATCACACCCTGAGCCGAAGGCAGACGCCCAACTGCTGTGCCACCCAGGCGCCCCCAGAGATAGCTTTCTGATAAAATACTATGCATTTAGGAAGTGATAGAAAGTAAGGTTTTTTGAGAAATGATCCCTAAAATAAGAAAATAATTAAATTAATATTTAACAATTAAAATTCAAAAACTAAATTCAAGAACCCTAACGCAACTTCTAACCTGAAAAATCATTAGGAAGTTATTAGTTTGATAAAGTTGTCATGAATAAAATAGATTCCATTCTTTCTGAATTGTTTATATTTTTTTGAATAGAATCATATATGCCGTTTACCGTAAGTAATTTCCAACTACCTTAAGTCTCAGAGTTGTCTGTGTTTGGGGGCTTTTCTTTTTTATGTTGTTTTTTATTATTGTAGCTTTTTGTTTGTTTTTTGGTCCAGTTTATATCAAATTTAAGTTCAATTATTCAATGGTTCTCATAATGAGCCTTCTTCAGGGAAGAATGACGGTAAGACCTAACCACATTCTCCTTGCTAAGCTGTGATGAGATTTATATTAAGACCAGTTATATTTTCAGTCTTAGTTCATTTAAAGTTGGGTGTGGATGAGTCTAGCAGGCCATGAATCAACCCTGGGTGCCTTCCTTTTGAATTTTCATTTACACCCCCTGTTTTGCCTGTGAAAAGTCCCAGTAAGAAAAACAGCCCAAGGCTCATACCAACAAAGAGAGGATAGTTAGGAGAGAAGACCCAATTTGGAGGTCTTATGCCCTGCCCCCCCCCGCCCCCCCCCCCGGGCGGGGGTCAGGTGAGGGCCCTGAAGGCAGTAAAAGAGAAGGGCCTATCTGCTGCTTGTGTCCTCTTAATCTCCGCCATTAGAATTTCTTCCACTTTTTGAGGGATTTTTAGCGTGTGTTATGGCGGGGATTAAACATTTACTTTGCTAATCCTTACAAGGACCACATTTTCTTTGAGAAAATGAGGAAAACTAAATGATTATAGAGTTGCCGTGAAACGCGAAAAGTCTGTCCTGAGGTCTCTGAAATATTTGCTTCACGAATTTACCCAACATTGCCTTCCCGTGTCCTTGGTCCTCTTTGCATTTATGCCAGGAGTCCAATTCCCACATCAATAAGAGATTGCCAGCGCTGGGGTCTCATAATAAAGACAAGTCATGTAGCACGCGCCCCACAGCCTGAAGCAGGACGCCTCGGTCTGGGCCTCCCTGAGGAAGGCTGGCCAGCTGGACCGAGGACACATCCCCCCAGCCCTGCACTACATCATCTGACCTGGTTTCCCTCCTCGCTTTAGATTTCAGGCCTCTCTGCCTGGGCCCCAGTCTGTTTAAACTCACACCAGCACTTCAACAAAACCGTCATATCTTTATAACACTTTTCGAATGTAAAGTTTTCAAGGATTTTTTTTTTTCTTAGAGTAGTACATATATTGAAATAGCCGTATAGCTTTGCCCAGTAATAAATAACTCCTTGGGAAAAAAGAAGTGCTTAAGATGGATATTCTGCAAAACTCCAGAATTATTGTGAAATCACATTTTTATCTACCATTTTTAGAGCCCATTTGATTTATCCCAGCTTGGCATATTAGAATAGACATGGGGATACAAACAGCCTGATAGTTAAAATTGTGTCTGCATTTGAATCTCCTCTGGCTTCCTCCTCTGCCAGGAAGATTTTTCCTGTTGTCAGTCAACTGATCCTAATATCTTCTTGGAACAGAGCAAACATTTTAAAGTGCAAAGCAAAAGTCCTCCCCCAGCCCTGGAGAGAAAACTTTTTTTCTTCCTTGAGCTGTTGATGTCTTTAAAAGAAATGGCTTAAGCTGTTTCAGTCAGATGATAGCGGACACACTTAACTCCATATAAAGGAAAATGTTTGAACACCAGTACCATTGGTTTCAAGGAAGGTTTATTTGGGTAACATTTGTTTAAGAAGATAATCTGAGTCATAAATTGCATAGTGAATAAATCCCTATTAAGCAACAGCAGAAGGGTAGTTTTGTTATTTTGAACTTTATATCTTTGCTTTTAAAAAGTCCTATATTATGCATTTTGAAATATTTTATCAACTGAGGAACTCAGGCCTCTCAGTCATGGACTGCATTGCTTTAATTAACTGATTACTTCCAGTTCTTTTTAGAGTTTTGGTCAAAATTAGTTACTCTGAGCCTAAAGAAGAAAATGAAGACAAGACTTTATCTTAAACCTTAGTAAAGGGTTTTGTTTTAAGGTAGACAAAGCAAGCCTTCTTAGGACAGCCTTATGGTAAATGACCTAGAGTCTCTGTGCTTATTTCAGCCAGTATCCCAACACACATTATTTTAACTGTTGGCTAAACACCAGCGAGAATAGAAACACAGTAGCGATGGTCACTGAAAAGAGATTTAAGCCAAAAAAGCAAATAAACCCAAAAACTATGACAGAATGTCTATAGAGCTCTTCATTGATCTTGTTTTTTAGAAAAATGAAGTGTGTGTTAGGAATGATTCATGGGCTGGATAGGAAAGTGGTTGGAGGCTGGTTTAGGGTAGAGTAAGAAACACAGGAAACCGAAATGCTGGATAGAAAGAGTAAGTTCTTGTGAGCTTTTCAAGTTTTCATTATCAATTTGGGCTTAAAAGGAATAAAATATTTTGGCTCAATTTAAATAAAGCAAGTGATAGGTGCCCAAAATGAGACTATAGAATTATTTCAGAATTAATCAAGGTATTGTCTTATTTGAAGGATGGTTGTGCAATAATAGCTATATTATGAAGGGTTCTCCTGAGGAACAAACCCAATAGGAGATTTAGCTATCATCTCTCTCTCTATCTATCTATAAATAGGGAGATTTTAAGAAACTGACTTACACAATTGTGGGGGCTAGAAAGTCTGAAATCCATAGGGGAGGCCAACAGGCTAGAAATACAGGTAAGAGTTGATGTTGCAGTTTTGAGTCCAAAATCTGTAATGTAGGGCAACATGTGGGAAGCTCAGGCAACGTTTTCATGTTGCAATATTGAGGCTGAATTGCTTTTTCCTAAGGAAACCGCAGTCTTTGCTGTTAGAGTCTTTGATTAGATGAGGACCACCCACATTATGGAAGGTAATCTCCTTTATTCAAAGTCTACTGATTGTAAATGTTAATCACATCTAAAAACTACTTTCATAATAATATCTAGACTGGTGTTTAAGTAACTGGGCACTACAGTCTAGCCAAGTTTACACATCACAATAGTTTTAGCGACTGCATTTTGGTTGCTCATTGTGTCTAAGAAGAATGAGATGATGTATTAAATATTAAGTAGAATGTTAAGTAGTATTGGAGTTTCATGTGCCTCTGGGTGTGTGCGCGCGCACGTGTGTGTGTGTGTGTGTGTGTGTAAAGTTTGTGCCATATGCTCAGTATTGCTGGTGTGTGTTTCTGACTTACACCGGTAAAAGAAGTATATGCTGCCACAGCATTTCTCCTGCAGACTTTCAAAGGAGTATAATCCGTACGTCTCAAACACGACAGTTGAATATACCTCCAATGATAACATTTAAAGAACTCCACTTCAGAGTCTGAATAATATGGCTAGTATCTTTGAAGAGAAAGGACTTAAACATAAAAGAAATAAGTGGTCCATTAAGATATATGATTTCAGTAACCTAGGCATTGATCTTTTGTCCTTTGTTTTAATACTAGCAAGATAAAAATAATATATTAGAAATTTCATTCAAGCCATTGGCATCGATTTTCAAAACTACTTATAAACTTTAAATGCTTTGTTTTTGCTTCATTTTATTGTATTTTTTCTTTTTGCTTATGTTTATGTTTGCAGAGTGAGTCATTCAGTTGGTCGAGTGGTTGATTTTTGAACTCAATACTTTATTTATCAAGACTAGAAAAAAAAGCACCTATGAATATAAATGGGAATTTAGAGAATGATTTTGAAGAAAATGATCATAGATTTTAGTTGATTTTATTGAAAGTCCCATATCTTAATAAGGATAAACAATTTCACTGGCTTCTATAAAATAATGCAGGCGTTTTTTTTCCTCTTCAATATTCACCTGTGTGTTGAAATTGATGATAAATAGCATAGTTCTTACAGTGAGAGATCTGAAATGGGTCTCACCCTGCCTTCCTTGAAGGTGTCAACAAGCCTGCTTTCCTTTAAGAGGCTCCGAGGGAGACTCTGTTTCCTCATCTTTTCCAGCTTCCAGAGGCCACCAGCATTCCTTGGCTCAGGACCCCTCCCTCCATCTGCATCAAGCCAAGCCCTTCTCACATGGCCATCTCTCTGGGTCTCTCTCCTCTGCCTTCCTCTTGCACTCCCACCAATAAGAAATACAAAATAATACATGTGTATTGTTTTAAGTCACTAAGTTTGTGGTAATTTTATAGCAGTTCTAAAGAAGTTTCTATAAAAGAAAAGAGAAAGACTGTTAAAGTATGAATACGATAAAATAATCCTTAAGGAAAAAGCTAGAATTTCTTGTTTTACTTGTTTCAAGTAAAACAAGTTATTTGCCGACTTAGCAAAAAAGACAATGCTCTTATTCGTGTGCTTTGACTATAATAGGGATAGATATCACTCTGAACATCTGTAAAAAGATATTGGAATATATGCTACCGAATTTAAATATTTAAATTGCTAATATGATTCTCCAGGTGGGACCAATCGAATCACACATGTCTCCCCATCTTGAGGTCAGTTGATTAGCAACTTTTTTTCCATCTGCAACCATAATTCCTACTCTACTAATGTAACCTCACAGATTCACAAGTTCTAGGCTTTTTAGGACATGGACATCTTTGCAGAGGCCATTATTCTACCCTGTGAGTTAATAATTATTGAAGCTATGTGATGGGCACATAAGGGTTCATTATACTAATCTATCAGTTTTTATAGGTTTTAACTTTTCCAAACTAAAAAGGTAAAACATAAATAAATTTAGGACCTTATATCATCCAAGGAATTGTGTCTAGGAGAGAATTCCAAATTCAGTTACAAACTCACTAGTATTCAGCCTCTTAGGAAATTTCCATATTTATTTCCAGTGAGCTATCTGAAAAAAGATAAAATAATGCAACAATTTTAAAACTTAAAAGTATAAAAATATAGGCATACATTTTGCTTCCAGCAAACAGCCCTTCCTCAGATTTAATCTCCCCCCACCCAGAAAAAAGGTTTAAAATAGTTTTTAGAACTACTTGTTCCTCATTACAGATTCTTAGAACTTCTAGGTTTGGAGAGCTCTTTCATATCATCTGATCCAGGTACTCTCTGACACAGGACTTTCTGCCAGCTGATTATCCACATGTTTATTGAACATCTCCGGGGTGGGGGATGGGAGTCACACCCTCCAAAGTAGTTTATTTCATCTTTGGACAGCTACAGTTATTAAGATTTTGTGCCACTGGTACAGCTATGGAGAATAAGTATAATACTACCTCTACATAACAGTCTAGACATGTTTGAAAGCAACACAGATGTCACCCCAAGGCTAAATACCTTTAGTTCCTCTGGGCATTTGTGGCAATCCAAAATTGCTAAAGAATAAAGACTGTGTCCCTATGGAATATTTTATTGGAAGTAAACTTGTCACTTTAAGTGAAAATTCCCCAACAACTCATTTATCTGATAAGCTGAATCATGATACCTTGGGAAAATCTAGAGAAGATTTTACCCATGGCTCTACTCCAAAAGCCAGCCTCACAGATTTTCTGGGATTCTTACCTTCCATAGACATGCTATTTCAATTGGGTGGTTAATAACCATTTTTGTCCTGGGATAGTCCTAGACATAACTGCCCTGCACAGCTATGAGCTGTGAGCATAGATGACTGGATTAGGGAGGTCAGAGGAGCTCGAAGCAATACAACTGAAGCTTCGACCTTCACTGAAGACCTTTCATTGTATAAGGACAGCTGAATCTCTGCTCTGTAACTTGAGAAAAGCTGATCTCTTTCCACACGTGAGCAGATTTTAAAACCAATTTTACCTAAAAAATAAAATTTCACAGAAATTACAGGTTCCACTTTTCATTTTTCTAGTACCTGGTTTGATGAGATTTGCTGAGAAGCTTAAAGTAACAAAATTAAACAAGAGGCCATGGCCTTGTAAAATTTAAAGAATTTTATTACCTCAGGAAAACCTTGGTTCTAATAAGATGTATAGGAGGACCAGAGCCATGCCACTAGATTTCATCAGACAAAAAGGATAGATTCTAGACAGAGTTAACATTGATATGAAATAGGTGGGGAAGAATTGTCCAACTGACTTAGGGGGCTCATTTCTCACCACCTTATAACACAACTAACTGCCTCAACTTTTGTCAAGCTGGCCCTCAACTGTATGTAGTTGATTGAAAACAAAAACCAATAAAGGCCCTGGTTGAGACATTTTGCCCTCAACGCTAATCAGTGACTTTTCTGAATGGAGATCTTTTCTCCTCAATGGCTTGTTTTATACTTTTGTTGACTCTGGGCATAGTAGCTGCTGGTGGGAATTCATTGTTAATTCCATTTTCAGAACGCATCACCTCTGTTCCCCCAAATCATAGACTTACAAGACCACTTGATTGTTGACTTGAATTGTACACAACCCCCATGCCTGACCAATTACTTAGTTACTCCGGACATCATGAGGAACTGGTGACCTTTAGATCTAGCCTACTGCGGTACAAACTGCCGCCACACTGTCATGTTTTCTACCATTTCATGGAGATATCTACCAGGAGCACTTTCAGAGTATGTGCAGCTTTTATTAACTTTGGCCTCTGAGGACAGGACTCAGTTATGGGCCAAGAAACACAAGCTCCACACAGACTACACTCATCCTATCTCTCTATTGTTTACAAAAAAATAGAGTCAGATGACTGACATTAGAATTAGCTTCGGTCAGGATGATCTTTTAACACAGCAGTTAATTTTTTCATAGTTCGGTTTCTGTCCCCTCTTCTTTTGAACTTGCTTCTAAACAATCTTAGAAGCAGGTCTGGATATACTCAGTTAAAGCTCCTTTGTAAGAGAGTCTATTTGGCTGAGGCAATTTGCGTCTTGCAAACTCAGAATAGCCTACACAGGCAATTCCTCCCATTAACTACTCACTGTCAAAAGGAAGAGCAACATGTCAACCACCCCAAAACCGAAGTTAGTGTATTCGTTACAAGTACGCATCTTTTACTTGGCTTAAAAATAACAAGCCAAGCAACAAATTAACTTATTTATTTGGATTGGTACAAATGTCATGAATAACTCATCTGAGCAAATATTTGGGCAATAGAATTATGAGACACAGACATTCCATGAGTGCTTTATTAACACTGTGCTTTGATGGAGGAGGCATTTGGTTATACCTCCTTTAAAAATTATTTTCAAGTTGGGGCACCCGGGTGACTCAGTCGGTTAAGCATTGACTTTCGTTTTCAGCTCAGGTCATGATCTCAGAGTTGTGTGAGATCGAACCCCATGTCGGGATCCACACTGAGCATGGAGTCTGCTTGAGGTTTTCTTTCACCTTCTCCCTCTGCCCCTCCCTGCCCCCTGCTCGCTCTCTGTCTTTCTCAAAAAAAAAAAAAAAAAAATTCAAGTGAAAATCTTACCAACTATGCTATTAGAATTAGGATATCAGGACATCTATCACCTATCTGTCCATCTGAAAAAATGACTTCAAAAATAATTATTTTGAAAGATTCTGGCCTTTCCAGTGGGTACAATTACAGCTCACCGAGCATAGGTTGCCATTCTCTCCTCAATTGGTTCTTTAACTTCCACACAAAGATAACTTCATTACATCCTTTCCCTCATCTTTTCTCATCTTTCACCCTCATTTTTACTCATTTTCTGTATACTACTTGAAATTGCATATGTAAATATATTTAATAAATGAGTGGATGGACAGAGGGATAGATGGACAAATTTATCCTGCCTAGGAATGTACCTAAGCCCTTTTCTTGTAGTACATCTTAGTGTTTATTAACACACACTCCTGATGATCTTTCCAGCCTCATCTTTTGACATTTCTCACTACCCATCCTCCCCACACACAGACACCAACACACTGAAGTGGTTACGACTTCAAAAACATACCAGCTCCTCTTTGGGACACGTTTCTTTACCATTTGGAACCTCATATTCTTACCAGAAAAATGGGAATAATACCTATCTTATAGAGCGATTGTAAGAATTTGAAGCATTAATTTATGAAAAGCTCATAACATGGCATCTGGCATGTGGTACATGCACAGTAAATGTTACTTGTTGCTGTGATTGCTGCAGTAGTGATGATCAAGCTTTCGCCCCAATCCATGGCTTGACACATATTTTAAATACTGCCTTGTCCACCTGGCAAATTCATGTTTATTCTCCTCAGTGAGGCCCTCCCTAACCCCTATAGGGAAAATTAGACTCTTCCTTGTCTGTACATTAAAACATTTTCATAGACCTTTATTATCATGTTTAATGCATAGTACTCTAATGATGTCTGATGTCTTCATATATTTCATTTCCCCACTAGATTCTTAAGGTGGGGGACATGATTTCCTTAGGGATGTCCCTGACACTTGGCATGGAATAGATCATCAATATATGGGAAGGAAGGATGAAAGGAAGGGAAGGAAGGTGGAAGGGAGGGAGGAAGGAAGAGGGATAAAGGAAGTGAGGGAAGGGAGAGAAAAGGAAGGAAAGGAAGGGAGAAAAGAAGGAGAGGAAGGAAGGAGCAAGAAAACGAATGAATCCAGTCCTCTGGCAGCCATCCTGTCCTCCATCATTCCTGGAAGATCCCCAACAGTGATGCATTGATCTCATTTACAAATTCTGTCAGTGCGCTGATTAACAGTTCCCAAGTTTATCACTCAGGGCATAAATAACTCTGGTTCTGGAAGATATTAATTCATTTGCAGTGACTAATTTGCCTCCTATTTGATGATAATGCCAACTATTGACTAAGGCAAAATCCCTCAGCTTGCCAACCAAAAAAAAGAAAAAATCACTTATTCAGAAAATGGCTCATATAGGAAAGAAGCAGCTGCTTTTGCAATTGACACAAATGAGCCAAAATTTGTTTCTCTAGAAAAAAAATTCATTCCGGTGATTCATTTAGCTTCGGTGGTGAGGTTTTGGTGAAGACATAAGAAGTGGAAAATGAAGGATAAGGCAGTACCAAGAAGGTAAGCATATCAATTTTCTTTATCATTTGCTCTCTCTTTGATGACTTTCCCTGTCTAGATTTCCTAAGTTATAGATGCAGAGTTCTTATTGATCTAGCCTGTTATATTGAAGAAAGAAAATTCAGTCAGAAAAATAAAATTAATTGTAAATTGGAAACATTTTCTCATAAAGAGCAACAGTTTTTCTCCCCTGATGTGACAAAGATCTTCCTTACAAACATCCTGTTTTGAAGATACTGTTCACTGACAATAGAACTCATAAAGGCAAGGAAAAATTCCCATTTTACAAAACAATATTTCAAGCTCTGGAAATGCTATAATTTTAAGTTTTCATCAGATAACCTGTTAGATGATCCCAATAGTAATAGGGTTACCAAATTTTTTTATGGTAAAAAGATGTGTGGTAACTAAAATGTAGATGAAGTTGCTATTCACACATACACACTCACTCACACACTCACACACACACTCACACACTCACTCACACTCACACACACACTCACACACACACACACACACACACTCACACACACACTCACTCCAATTCTTTTGCCGCTAGTGGAGAGAATGACCAGATGTAGATCGAAAACTCTGCTCTCCTTCAACCCAAGTTCTTTCCCATGCCAGTATGTTTGTGGGACCCAACCACGGCTGGGGAATTCCTCCTTCGGGAGTTGACTTAGCTCTTCTCTTAGGAGCTGGTTGCACTCTCTCCTTTCTACTCGCTATATCGACTCTTCTCAAAATTACCAACCAAGAAACCATCTATGATTAATCCTACTCCACTCTTACTCTGTTTACATCTTCAAATAAACATGTTTTCTGTTTGTCTGACCTCTTTCCCAACTCTGTTCAGCTCTTTTATAATTATTCTTGTCATTTTTGACTGTCTTTGTCTCATATCCGACTGCTCCTCAGCACACCATTCTTATTCCCCAAATCCTACTGCAGACATGCAGTTTCTATCCCTTCCAGCTTATCCTACACATCATTGTATGTTTCCTAAATCACAATTCAGAAAAAGGTTGAGTTTCTTAATCTCTTAAACCCTTTGCAGTTGACAATGGCAATCTATCTTTTCAGCCACATCACCCCCCATTTGGACATTTGATTACACCTCCCTCACCCAAACCTTCTCTAGATCAATAAAGGATATGACCAGCCAAGCAGTTACTCAAGTAAAAACCCTAGGAATTACCTTTGAGTCCTCTCTTGCACCCCCCCATAAGCCCCTTGACGCTACTTTCCTAACATCTGCCCAATCTGTCCATTTGAATTAACACCTCTCTGAACCACCATTACCATTCAGCTGGGCGACTGCAGTACTTCCTATTTGATCTCTTCTTGCCTCTCTACAATCCAGTTTCCACGCATCTGAAGAGAGCTTCATTAAAACAAATCAGATCACATCACACCCTGTTTAAAACTGTCCGGTGACATTTCACTCTACCTAAAATAAAATCCATACTCCTGCCCCTATGTCAGCTGGCTAATGTGGACCTGTTTGACCCCAGCCTTAACCGCTTTATCATCTCCCACCATGCACCAGCCACACTGGCCTTCCTTATATTCTTCTTACATACATTTTCACCGAAAGCCTTCACTAACTAGCTTTTTTCCTTCTGCCAATAATGCTTTTCCCCCTAAACTTTGCATGGCCACTATCTTTGTCATTGAGCTCTCAGCTTCATATACCCAATATCAGGTAGCTGCCAGGACACTGTCACCTCACCCTGCATAGCACTTATTTGGTATTTATTTTTGGTTTTTTGTTTGTATGTTTATTTTCTGTCTTGTTCACTGCTGAATTCCCCCGTATCTACAACAGTGTTCGGCTCTCAATAAGTCTGTTTAATGGATACATGAACCTTACTTTCCCATCTGTCTGCCCTGTCTACAACACTGGAGAGTATTCCTGATGGAGAATGATAGGATCAATGACGAGAGGTAGATTGGGTTGATATGGGGACAGGTAGGCTGAGGAACAACAAGACAGAATGACTTGACTACAGGGGACTGTCTTTGTTGAATGATAGTTAAGAGATAAGGCCACTTAAGATCTTCAACATCAAACTAAAAAGTTTGGGTCCAATATGATAAGTTATAGAGGCTCCTTCTTAAGCCTGGGTAAACATAGAATGAATTCCATGAAGTCAATGATGTTTGCTTCAGTCATTACTACAGACCCAATGCCCAAAACACACTGGGTACTCAATAAATCGTTGAAGGTCTAAGTGAATGAATGAATGAACATGGTACAATCTTTAGGATTCTTTGCTTGGAAATAGTTTATAAGACCCAATAGAGATAAGAAGACTAGAGTAGAATTTCTTAAAATCTGGACAAGGGATTATATGTACATGATTTATTAAAATGCAGTTTCTTGTGCTTTCCTAAGACCACCAAATCACCTGAGATTGGGATCAAGCATCTGATTGTTATGAGTTTCCTTTGTTTCTTCTATGCACACTAAAGTTTGAAGATCTGCCCTAGAAGGGGTGAGATGATGACAGGCCCTAAAGTAGGATCTGTATTTGAGGGAATTCGTGAATGAGGACAATTTGCCAGAATTTTGCAAAGTATAGGAAAGAGTCAATATGTTTCCAACCTGGCAGGCAGAGAGAATGACACTGTCGTGATAGAAGACAGGAGACTCGTGCATCAGTATGAAAAGGCCTCCTCTTTTAAAAACGTGGAAGGTAATAGCTTTTCACCTCTTGGGAAACGATGTAAAGGTATGTGTAAGGTGAAATGTGAGACTAAGCTAAGAAAATTATGTGTTCCCAAAACCATGGAAGGTACCACACTATAATAAATACCGAAGGTATTTCCCCTGCATTCCATACTGTGAGAGTGCTGAAGACAAACACGTCTCGTTTCTTCTTGTCAAACGTATATTAAAGGCATGCTACTCCTGTTTATTTCATAGTGAAAGCATTGCATATGTCTCAGTAAATAGCTCTTTGTGCAATAAATCCTTGAAATTGGCTTCCTCCCAGCCATGAACAGATATAACATTGGAGCAATGCTAGAAAGCAAGGAAGCAATGCCAGAGATCTAATTTGAGGAAAGATCTGAATGCAAATGTCTCCAGCAAATAGTAACATTTTAGGAAGTTGTTCAGTTTTCCATAGTTCAGATTTTATTCATTATTCTTGGGCTTTAGAATCTAGAATCCATACTTAGAATCAGACTTTTTTTTTTTTTTTATGTACAGATGGACTGAGGCCAGTGAATGCTACTCATGAGAAGAAGTCTTAAAACATGGAACTACTTTGGGCACCTGATAGCCTCTGTATTTTTGTGTTATGGGAAACCTGACATTTAGAATACCCAGTGAGTTAAATACACAAAAGTAAATCAGTCCTTCCCAGCATGATGGATAAATGTTTAATATAAGTGTGTAGACTAGTCATCATAAAACCCCAAGTTCCTCTTGTCAGTTTCCAGTTAATCACAATCAAAAGTATGAGAGAAGTGAAGTGAAGGAAGGTCAGCTGACAGAAGTGAGTATTGGAACATGCCAACAACTATACCCATGAGACTGCTTGCTTTACTGTAACGGTCTTGGAAGCTCTGATTTTTTATTTTAGTTTGTTGCAAAAGTAAAGATAATATATTGGGAGATTCCACGTGAATTGTTCTACAGATAAGACCTTTCTGTTTTTTTTCTCTAAGCTGAATAAGAAGTAAGGTTGATGCCAATTTTTTTAAAAAGGCAGGAAAAAAAAATAAAAATACTGGTTGAAAATTTATGCCACAAAATTTGGGTCATACATCAGTGAGGTGGGGATAGAATAACTAATCACCTCACTGTTCCTATCAAGGGACCTATGACTGTCTTGCCAAAAAAAAAAAAAAAAAAAAAAAAAGCCAAAAGCCAATTAAGGCAGTATACTTGATAGTAACAATTTCCTCACCACCAACCCCCCCAAAATGTCTGATGACGTCAACACATCAATGAAGAGAACATATTTCAACATAAAAAAGCATCATAATTTGCTTCATAAAGTTTTTGCTTCATAGATGACCATTCCTGGGGCATCTTCATACAGGAATTCTAGGCCAAGAAATTGATACCTGATGAGAGAAATACTTTAAACTTTTTAAAGCATGCTAATAATTCTTCCTGAACAAGCTCAGTTCAGATACTGAAAGATCTTGAAGTTATATATACACTTAGTCAATAAATACTTATGTACAACTTCGTATCTCCATGATCTATTTCAATGCCAACTATCAGAACCATGCTCGGCTTGATCCAGCAACGAGAAGGAAGCTAAGTGACTCCCCCCAAAGATCCTCAAACTGTCTGAAGCCTCAGAGCATACAGCCAGTGGCTTCTTTTACTTGATCCCCTCATCATCCAGGGCATGTTCAATGCGAAAGCAGAGTTAAAGGAAAGAAGTGATCTTTATCCAAGCCTCCGAGCTTTGGACATAAATGTTAAGTCAAACGTTCCAAATGAGAAGGAGTTCTTCTGTGTCCTTGGCTTATTGTGAAACAGCAAACTTTAAAAATATGAAGACCCTCTTTCTTCATCTTAATACTGTAATACTTCTATCATTTTTATCGCTTTCCCCAACGTGGATAAAGATCTAGTCATACACTAGAAGGAAAAAGTGTTTTCTTTCTGCAAAGAGATATGTTTTTGTGGTTTTCTATGTGTCAAGGACAACTGAGCTCAGAAGGCATAAATTAGATTTATTTAGAGTCTGAATTTATACAAGACAAAATTGTGACATTTTATTTTCACTCAAGTTTGGCCTCAAAGCCATGTCACTTTGTTCTGAAGGTGTATTTTTGCTTTTGTAGATATTAGATTTATAGACCTTTTGTGAAGGATAGATAATATCGTTAAGTATAGGGGTATTTTAATCAATTAGCAAAGTGCTAATAATTAATTGCATTTAGTGAATGATTTAGTTTTAAAAAAAGAACTTCAAAATTCACGTTTTCAAACATACCATGTTCCTATTTTATTATTCATTGGGTGATTCCACTGAAATTACCTGAAAACAAATAGCCCCTGACTAATGTTGCCTCTGGTCTGGTCCTCCTTTCAACAATAACTAACTAAATGTGTTTAGGAAAGCAAAACTTAAAAGTAAATTTCATCCTTTGTAGTCAAAAATACTTTTTTTTTCAGATGGACTGCTTTTTACCAGGCATGAAAAAGCATAGCACCAGAAACATAAACATAAGAGAAGTAAGTGGCTTTCAATAATTGAGCTTAAAAATGAGTAACTCTGGGTCATTTCTCAAAGTCCATCTTCTATGTCAGGAAAACAGAGTAATTTAGAGATTCAGAATACCTCTTCCTAAATATCCCCAGTCCAGGGCCTCCATCTGGATTATAAGTAGGTGAAGAAAGAATTATGCAACAATGGCTGAAGCGCTCCCAAGCTGTGAACACCCATCTTGCAAACATGAAAACCTTGTGAGTGAAGGGATGCCCGCGTCACACCGCTGCTACAAAGCTCACCTGTGTCACTTAGGAAACTTCCTAGCTCCACCTCTCTTCTCTCGCCCTCCCATTCTTAGTCGTTATTGGTTTTTCTCAAGATTTTATTTTTAAGTAATCTCTGCACCCCAGGTGGTATTTGAACTTCCAAACCCGAGAGCAGGAGTCACATGTCTACCAACTGAGCCAGCCAGGCACCACAGCGCCTCCCATTCTGAGTCTTCAGGAAGACTGTGCCCAAACCACACAGAGCAGGTTAGCAGGCTTCTCTGCGATTGGAAGGGACTCAGATCCCTTCCATTTTTTGAGGATCCCAGTACACCAAAAATTAAAGATGTGTTAAAATGAGGTTACGGAATTTGTGGCATGTTTTAAAAGTTCAGTCTTGACAATGAATCTCAGGGACAGTGTGGATAGCCTCATTAGGAGACAACATCAGGAGTCTAAATCTGAGGCCCTTCATGAAGATGAGAACAGACCAAACAACTCCCCTGCTCCCTCTATAATTAGCCTGCTATTTACTCCCTGCTTTCATTCTCCCGCGGTTTTCTAACAGGTTTCTCTGCCACCAGTATTTCACACCTCCAATCCATCCTCCATCACGCTGCCAGAGTGATCTTTTGAAAATGCCTGTTTGATCATGTTATTTCCCTGTTTAAAACCCTCACATTTCCAGTCATCTGCACGATGAGTCAGGCCGCTTCACAAGGGGACCGTGGAACCTTCCTCGTTCCAGCCGGCCCAGCTCGCCACCCCATTCCCATCTCCCAGGGCATTCCTTCTCTCCCGCTTAGCCTCCATACTCTACACGTGTCGATCTGCTCCCACTGTTCCCCAAGCCTGGATTGTTCTCTCTTTCTGCAGCACCTGTTCCTTCTTCAGGATTTGCCCCCAGCCTTCACCGACCCCCTCAGGAGGCTCTGGCCACCATCCTCTTTCTGGCCCCATTGTACCCAGTTACCGTTGTCATGGTCTTTATCACAACGGCCACATTTACTTGCTTATGAGTTTGACTCTGCTTATTAGGCTTAAAGTTTGAGGGCAGGGAGGTGTCTTATCCATTTCTGTAGGCTCAGAGCCCTGAGCACAGGGAGGACTGGATTGATAGGGATTCTAGTATTTTCATCTTTCTTGTTCGGTTTACCTGATTTTTCTTCACTTGTTTCTCTCTTTTCCCCTTTTCACCATTCCATTTTTGAATCTTAAAAAGTACCTTAATCTTGGCTGATAAGAGTTAAAATAATGCCACTGAAAGACTTTTATCACGGATAAATAGAAGTATGTTTTGCAGGGGGATTCTACGTAATTTTTAAAAAGCCATCAGCTTCTAAATTCCTTGAGCTTCTAAGCCTCTCCATGACAATCTCCATACATCTCTTCATCTTCTCATACTTAAATCTGCTTCTCTTCAAGCACTGAGGGACAAGAAAATTTTAAGTTTTTATTCAATTTTATTATTTCTCTCTTTGGTTTTATTGCTGCAGTATTTTTTTTTTCCTGCTACTTGTTCATTTCAAATGTATAACGTTTCTGCTACGTGGGAGATTAAGTGACTTTCACGAGCTGGCCTGGTCACCCCCAATACCATCCATGCATGATAGCTTGTGCTGCGGGGAAATGTATTCTAAGTTGCAAATAATCTGCCTCAAAATTCTTTTGGAATTTAGCACCTTTGTAGGTTGTGGATTCTCTACAGAGGTTAGGAAACCTGATACGTACTAGTTAGAGGTATTCATTCAGCAAATATTTATTGATTAGCATTTGTCAGGATGAATGTCAGGCTCTAAGGAGAGGGAGTGAGATAAATTAGTGCCCTGCCTTCAAGAGGTTTACAATGTACCTGTAGATTTTACTAAAACTCGGCATATTTCTCTTTCTGCCTCTCTAGTATTTATTGCTGCTTGTGAAACAGATAAATTCTATTTATGATCTTAATCGTGTGGAAAACAGCTATTAGAATAGTAAATTAACTTTTATCCTTCTGAGATCACCTCATAGATATTAGAAATATTTTGTCATGTTTGTTTCCTTAAATACTCATTTGAGATCATAATCATCCAAGAATATTTTCCTTTTTAATGAACTTCCCTCCATCTCAAAGAGACTTGTGATGTTTTGTTATTTCATAATATCTACACCGATCCTTGAACATCCTTTTGGGAGGATTTCCTCAATAGCACACTCATTTTTGTAGCCCCCTTTTTCTCCAGTCTAGATAAAAGAAGACCCATCTAATATTTGAGGCCCTCATTCATTGTCTTCTACCAAGAGAAAAAGGGTAATGGGTCTAGACATGTAAGGTCTTTAACAATGTTCAGCCCTAAGCATTTAATATGTGAATTAGTGGTCTTTTAATGGTTATCCTTTAATCAGATCAGAATTATTCTTGGCAACTAATGGATGTACCTGTAAAATGGAATTTGCCCATTAATGATAGAAAGGTTTCTAAAGATCTTTTAACATGAGATAAATAAAGCAGTAGATCAACAGAAGATAGGTACATTTCATAATAATCACTCTGAAGGAGCTATTTCAAGTAATAATTACCCACTCAGAAATGATGGGGGAATTTCTAATGGCTATAACTGGGAGAATCACTTACCATGTGGCAAGACAAACCTGCTATTTCCCCAAGCTTAAAATGAAAACATTCATTAACGGGAAAATAATGTCTTAATTCACTCTCTTAACATTTTTTAATTAAATTAATAAAATACAATGTTTTCATCTCTACAGTTTTACTCACTTTCCTAAGGATGATATTTTAAAAAATCTATCCTTTTGTGCATAAAAAACTAACAAAATAGTGTATTCCTTTCTGTTCCCATGGAAGTCTTCCTTCTGTAAGACATACCTTACCTTTCCTGTTAAAGTTATTTTCTTAAACCATTTCAACTTTTGGTCGTCTTTTCTCCTAAATCTCCAGTTTAAATCAGTTGTTATTTTGTGGCTTATCTAGTTGTATAAACCTCTTTCTATGAAATTGATCGCATGACTCAGAAACAATATGGTTTCTTGGTACCAGTCTGAGAAGAACAAAGAAGCCAGCTCCTACTACTTAGGGTCGAGGAAAGGGAAGGAAGAACAGCACTGTCTTTCTTGGCACTTTATTCATTTGTAGGCTTACTTATTCAGCTGGTGCTGGTGTTAGGAGATGTACCAGAAAGAACTATCCGTGGAAAAGTAACTGGGGAGGAAGCCAGAAGTCAAAATAAAGTCAAAACAAACATTCTCATATATATGAAATTCGGGATTCACAAAAGTCTTCAAATCTATTGTTGTAAATATCAGGGTCAGCCACACTGTTTAAGATGCTTACATATGACATAATTTTTGTTAATCCATGTGAATATTTTTTATTATTTTTTATTTGGGTAAAATATAACATTTACCATTTTACCCATGTTTAAGTGTACAGTTGAGTGGCATTGAGTGCAGTCACATTGTTGGGCAACAAACATCACTATCCATCTCTAGAACTTTTTCATCAGCCCAAATAAAAACTCTGATCCCATTAAACAATAATTCCCCATTCTTCCCTCCCTCCAACCCGGTAACCACTATTCTACTTTACATCTCTATAAATTTGTCTACTCTATGTACCTAATATACATGAAATCATACAATATTTGTCCTTTGCCTGTGGCTAATTTCACTTAGCATGGGATCTCCAAGGTTTACCTCTGTTGTACCATGTGTAAGAATTTCACTCCTTTTAAGACTAAATATTCCTTGTATGTATATATCACCATTGTATATAATTCTGTTTATCCAATTATGTGTTGATGAACATCTGAACTATTTCCCCCTTTTGGCTATTGTGAATAAAGCTGCTATAAACATAGGTGTACAAATATCTGTTTGAGTCCCTGCTTTCCATTATTTAGGGTATATGACCTGAAGTGGAATTGTGGGATCAGTGGTACTTGTGCATTTAGTTTTTTGAGGACCTGTCATACAAATTTTGAGGCACTGCCATGCCAATATTTTTAACAGAACTAATATAGTTAGTATAATGGTATCAAAGCTTAAATTCAAATAATAATTATCCTCACTGCTGGTTTCAGTAAAAAAATTAAAATAAAAATCACACTCACCCTTTAATAGTTCTTATTTGCTGGTGCAAACATCTTGCACAAATTCCACCGTTTTTAATCCAGGATGTCTATAGCCATATATGCTCTTTTATTTCTCTGGAAGCTGTCCATTGATTTTTCTTGGTGATTCGTGACTTCTGATTCTTAATTATTAAATGTGTTTTGATGGCAGAACCCCAAAAGCAGAAGAATTATCTACTATGAAATTTGTTCATCAGAATTTAGGTTCACCTTGTGCACTGCTGGTGGGCACATAAACTGCTGCACCCACTATGGAAAACAGGAAGAGGGAGCCTCAAAAAATTAAAAATAGAACTACCATATGATACGGCATTTCCACTTCTGGAAATTTGTCGGAAGGAAACAAAACCACTAATTCAAAGGGATACATGCATCCCTGTGTTAATTGCAGCAATATTTATTCTAGCCAAGACCTGGAAAGAACCTAAGTGACCATCGATGGATGAATGGATAAAGAAGTTGTGGTGTACTTACACAATGGGATATTAGTTAGCCATAAAAGATGAGGAAATCTACCACTTGTGACAACATGGATGGACCTTGAAGGACCACAAACTCATGAGAAAGAAACCAGATTTGTGGTTACCAGAGGTAGGGGACTGGGAGGAAGAGGAGGAACTGGAGAAAGATAGTCAAAACGAACAAACTTCCAGTTATAAGATGAAGACATCCTGGGGGTGTAATGTACAACGCGATGACTGTAGTTGACACCGTTGTATGATATGCAGGAAAATTGTTAAGAGTGTAAATCCTAAGAGTTCCCCTCACAAGGAGAACACTTTTTTCTTTTCTCTTTTTTCTTTTCTTTATATTGTATCTATATGAGACGACAGATGTTAGCTGAACTTGTGATAATCAATTCACAGCATATGTAAATCAAACCAGCTACATATCTTAAACATATACAGTGATGTATGTCCATGATTTCTCAGTAAAAGTGAAAAATAAACAAAAAGTGAAGAGTTAAAGGATTTAAGTTCACATTTTCTTTTACCC